>NC_133468.1:6894285-7197857 GCF_048565385.1 Saimiri boliviensis
GCCTTGGGACACTGTGGCCTCCCCCACCTCACCTGAGGCCCAGCAGTCTCTTCCCTTCACGCTGAGAACATTTAGGGGTCTGTGGTCAGTGGCACTTGTGGTCCTGTGCCAAGGAGTGCCCAGTCCTAGCTGGGGAGGGAAGAGAGGTCTGTGGAGCAGGGGCCATGCCAGGGTTGCCTCCAGCTTGCTGAAAGACCCCTGGGAGCTCTGAGCAGCCCTTTCTGCTGTCCCTCTAGCCTTGCTTCCTCAAGGACTGGGAGATGCACGTGCACTTCAAAGTCCACGGCACAGGGAAGAAGAATCTCCATGGAGACGGCATCGCCTTGTGGTACACCCGGGACCGCCTCGTGCCAGGTGGGCCAGCACTCGCTCAGCTGAGCCCTGTTGGGCCCCAGGCTCGGGGTTGGTAGGGGCATGGCTGCTGGCCCCCCAGGGAGGTGGGATTGGGGTCCCTGTGGCTTGTGGGGTCCAGTATCTCCACTCCACATTCTTCTGTTAGGAAACTGCTGCTCCTGTGGATAAAGCCCTGTGCCTCCGAAAGGAGCCTGGCTCTGGAAGGATGGCTGCTGAGGGGAGAGGGACAGCTGGGTCCTGTGGCTCAGCCCTACACCCTTGTTGGCCTGGTTTTACCATTTTAAATGGTTGTTGTAAAAAAGCCAAAACCTGAAGACTGTGCAGCTGCGACTGCATGTGGCCCACAGACCCTGGGTTGTTTCCTCGGTGGCCCTTCAAAGAATGTTTGCTGCCTCTGGTATAGAGCTTCCTGGGTGGGGATCTCTCCTTTTGAGCCCTGGGTAGGGCTCACCATTTTTTATAGGCCGGGTACCCCCTTGACACCTGCCTTAGTCCCCTCACAGTTCAGCCTTCAAACTTGAGTCATCTGTGTCGTGCACTTGACCCCCACTTCCGCCTTGGCTTTCTCCTTTCGTGGTCCCTTCTCTCTGGGCAAATGGCTAATGGGTTGGGCTCTCATGCCTCCACCTATGTTGGCATCGCTTGCCCTTTAGGTATCCATGGGACAGCTCCCATTTCGCCCATTGTGAGAGCATCTCTCTGTACTTCTAGGGCCTGTGTTTGGAAGCAAAGATAGCTTCCACGGCTTAGCCATCTTTCTGGACACCTACCCCAATGATGAGACCACCGAGGTAGGCCCCTCTTCCCTCCTGCTGAGCAGGAAAGGAAGGACTGGACAGTCGTCTAGAGGAAGGGGCCCTGGGACTTCCGTGGTCCTGGCATAAGAGGAGCCTCCAGGGGTTGGGGTGGTGGGTGCCCCGCTTGCTCCACAGGCTGGGCTGGTCGTGGAGTAACCGGTGTCTTGGTCCCAGCGCGTGTTCCCGTACATCTCGGTGATGGTGAACAATGGCTCCCTGTCCTACGACCACAGCAAGGATGGGCGCTGGACTGAGCTGGCGGGCTGCACGGCTGACTTCCGAAACCGCGATCACGACACCTTCCTGGCTGTGCGCTACTCCCGGGGCCGTCTGACGGTGAGCAGTCTGGGTGGTGGGAGCAGCAGCCGGTGGGCCTGTGCCAGTGCCCCAGAGGCTCAGGAGGGCAGGCTGCTGTCCTGCAGGGTGCTTAGCGTGCTGGGCCCTGCAGGTGATGACCGACCTGGAGGACAAGAATGAGTGGAAGAACTGCATTGACATCACAGGAGTGCGCCTGCCCACCGGTTACTACTTCGGGGCCTCTGCCGGCACTGGCGACCTGTCTGGTGAGTGGCCGGGCCAGGCGTTGGTTCCCTGCCCGACTCACCCTGAGGGACTGGGAGCTTTCAGTGCAGTTGCTTGCCTGCCTTCATTTAGTTTCTGGCCTCACTGTGTTCCTCCTCTTCCCTTTGTCTGTAAATACTGGCCTGTCCAGGCCTCAGTCCTTGAACAGTTCCTTAGTGACCTTCCCTCCCCATCCACAGGAGGCAGTAGGTCAGTTAGATTCGGGTGATACAGATTTCCAGATTTATCTTCAGCCCAGACTGCTCTAGACCTGCACTCCGCCCCAGCCTCAGCCCTTGGGCCCATAGTTGAGGCCACGTCTTGCCCATCAGGATGTCAGTGGCACCTTTGTCCTTCTATTTGTTTGGTGTCTTTCCAGACTCTTCTTTCCCTCACATGCCATCTCCAGTCCATCAACAGTCCCTGTGGCTTTATTTTCACAGCACGTCCCACCACTTCCCATCCCTCCCTGACTACCTGGCGGCTTCAGGCCACCAGTGTCTCTCACAGGAGCCTCCCAAGTGGTCGCCTCCTTCACCATCCCCCAACAGTCTCCCCTGAGCACAGCAGCCAAGTGATCGCATTAAGCTCGTGTGAGGCTTCCCGATGCTCTGCTCAGACCTCTGCAGGGACCACAAGAGCCTCTGTGCCAGCCCTGCCACCTCTGGCTCCTCACTCACTGGTCCCCCTGCCTACTGTGGCTTCCAGCTGCTCCCTGGATGCACACGTGCCCTCCTGCCCTAGCTGTTTCACCCTTGTCTCCTAGGGCCTTGCTCACATGTCACCTCCTCAGTGCGGCTGTCCGTGATTCCCTCATGGAACATCGAGCCCCCAGCTGTAGTCCCTAGCCACTCCCCATCACCTTGGCCGCTTTCTTTTCCTTTTCGCCCTTGTTACCCAGGCTGGAGTGCAATGGCACGATCTCGGCTCACCGCAACCTCCGCCTCCTGGGCTCAGGCAATTCTCCGGCCTCAGCCTCCTGAGTAGCTGGGATTACAGGCACGTGCCACCATGCCCAGCTAATTTTTTGCACTTTTAGTAGAGACAGGGTTTCACCATGTTGACCAGGATGGTCTCGATCTCTCGACCTCGTGATCCACCCGCCTCGGCCTCCCAAAGTGCTGGGATTACAGGCTTAAGCCACTGCGCCTGGCTTTTTTTTTTTTTTTTTAAGACGGAGTCTCACTCTGTTGCCGGTGCAGTGGTGCAATCTCGGCAGTTTTTCTTCTTAACATTTACCATCTTTGAATCTACCGAGTAATGGATTTTATTGTCTCTGGCCCTCCTGCCCAGTTGTAAGCTCTATAAAATCAGAAATGGCTCTTGTTTGGCCCAGGGTGGTTGCTTAGTGAGCACTGGGCTGCCTCTAGCCTGCTCAGGCCTCGCTGGTCACCAGGCGGTGGTGGCCCTTGGCTGTGGTTTTTGGTCTCTCTTTGGGTTCCTGAGCAGGTACCAGGCCCAGGGCCAGCTCCTGATCAGAACTGGCATGTGACATGGGGGACCTGACATGGGTGGTTTATCCTAAGGATGACCCATTCCAGGGCCTGTAGTCTGCCGACTGCCCAGGAGCCTCCCCTCTCACCATGGAAGTGCTTGGGTCCACTCAGACCCCAGAACATCCATTGTTTGGGGGTTTTTCAGTCGTATACCCAGCAGAAGAGAGAATGGTCTAGTAAGCTGTCAGATAGCTTTCATAATTTCCAGCTGTGCCTGGCCGGTTCTCCCTCCTGCCCCCGAGTTACCTGGAACTTCATCAGACTGTTTCGGCACCTGTCTCTGGAGGGTTCTTGATAGGAGCAGAGCTGTGGCCGGTGGCTGCTCTCACAGCTGTTTGGAGAGCCCAGCACAGAGTGTTGGAGGCGCCATGAGGAGAGCCATGTCTGACTGCTGGTCAGGGGTCATCAGTGCCAGGCACCTTATGGATGATGTCACCTGATGTATTTTTACACAGATAGCAGTCTCATTCCCTTTTTACACAACCATTGGGAGTTTGAGAACTGGAGGGATTTTTCTAAGATACGAGCAGGAAGCAGCAGAGCCCAGGTGGCTGGAACCTGACCCCCAGGCTGATCCGTGTCCCGGAGGGCTGCTTGCTGTCTTCAGAGGCTGTGCATGCTCAGCTGTCACACTGCATGCCTGGCTGAGCTCTTGCTCAGTAGGTCCTTCCTCTTCTGGGCCCCAGAGATTCCTGTTCCTTAAACACAGCCTTTCCTCCGATTCCAGTCCTAGGCTAACCAGGACCCATGTGTTGGCTTTGAGCCTTAACCTCCTTATCTCTACAGTGGGGTGATCCATCAGTATCAGGCTGGGGCTCTTTCCTGCCCATGCTGTTGGATAGAGCCTTTCCCCAGTCTCCTCAGGCACAACCACTGACCTGCATTAAGCTCAGGCCCTTAGCTGGTTGCTGAGTTGTCACAGAGCCCCTGCAGCCTGTATGTGGGGCTCTGTGACAAGAATGCGTGGTGGCTCCTGTCCTTGGGAAGCTTAGGCTTCTCAACCAGTCACAGAGTGACTGCTGGTTCTTACCGGGTCGTTTTTTGAGCATGTGCTCTGCAGGCATGCCTTCTTCTGTGTGGTGTAGACGTTCTCATGGTAACCACACAGATGGAGATCATCACTCTTCTTCTACACGTGAGGAAACTGAACCTCAAAGAGGGCAGCAGACCCCAGGATTTAGACCCAGGTGACTCTGCTTGTAAAGCATTTGCTGTTTTCTCTCCACTCTGCCTCCTCCCAGTTTTTTATTGCTGGGGGCTAGAGGGAAGTGGGAAGAAAGCAGGCCCTAGATGACCAGAGCAGCACTGTACCTGGGGGCCTGGCCGGTTTACTGGCCTGGGCAGCAGCTTCCCTTGGGGGAAGGGCTTAGGCCACATGCCCTGAGGCTGGCTTCAGGCTATGATTGCTTTCTTCTTGGTCCTCCAGACAATCATGACATCATCTCCATGAAGCTGTTCCAGCTGATGGTGGAGCACACGCCTGATGAGGAAAACATCGACTGGACCAAGATTGAGCCCAGCGTCAATTTCCTCAAGTCACCCAAAGGTGCGTGTCCACAGCCCCTCCCTGCCTGGGCCTGGCCCAGAATGGGGTGAGGCTGGCCAAGCGAGTCTTGTGGTCCAGTTGTGGTTGTGATCTGGGCTCTTGGATCAGCCCTGCCCTGGCAGGTGACACTGGCTGGCCCTGCCTGACCAGGCTCCTAGAGGGTTGGGTTTGGGTCATGTCAGTTCTGGCAAGTTTTTGAGTAAATGAATGAGGCAGATGAGAAGTCTGCAGAGAGTCAGTCCCCTGAGGCTGATCAGCAAATGTGTGAGTGCTGGGCCAGCATCGTCCCTCACTAGGCACTGGGGCAGTGGCCAGCAGAGCAGGGGGCTGGGCACGCTGTCCCACATGTCCCTTCTATGAGCTACCTAGAAGGAGGTTGTCCTGCTGGCGGAGGAGATGGATTCCCCAGGTTTCCTTAGCCGGAAGGAGGGAGAGACAGGATTGGAAATTGGGTTTCCACAGAACCGGAGCCTGGGTTCTTCCCATGGGACTAATTAGCTACCTCTCTCCTCACAGAGTGAGCCTTGTGGTTGAAAGAATGAGGCACCACCTCTGTGTGGAGAAATCCACCATGATTACCACAGACGCATGCCTGGGGGTCTAGCCAGTGACAGAGTGTCCGGCACAGGCTGTCCTAGCCCAGCCCTGGGTCCCCATTGCCACATGGGCCATTTTGGCTGCATTTTTCTGCTTTTCAGGAGAAGAGAAGCCAGGATCCAGTGTTTTGTGTGACAGTTCACTTGTTAAAGATTCAGATTATTCTGAAATGTTTTGTGGGGCCACACAAACCCTGCAACCTTTGGTCAGAGAGCTGCCAGCCGCTGGGTGCTTTCAGAGGTGGCACCTGCCTTGCCCACCCAGCACCCTGTGCAGCTGGCAAGGCAGGAAGAACTCATTTTTAGATTCAATCCATTTGTTTCTTCAGATGTGCCCAAAGCTTCCCTCTGTGCCTAGCCATGGGCTGGGTGATGGAGACACAGGGATCAGGCAGGTCCTGCCCCGGGGGCTCATTCTAGTGGCTGAGGGAGACAGAGGGAGCCGTGGGAGCCCCAAGGCTGAGTGGCTTTCTGGGGAAGCACCATCCCTGGGGACCTCCCAGTTCAGTCAGTGGCGGCTGCTGCTGTCGCTGTGCAGAGCAGAGGCTGGGGCAAGAGTGGTCAGCAGGCCTGCCATTGGCAGCATGTGCAGGAAGGGAGGATGGAGGTAGGCTTGTGGCCGGCAAGAGGGTGCCATGCGCGCTGCTGAAAGGCAGGGCCTGGGTGCAGGGAGGCCTGAGGAGACTGCACAGTGTGGAGTCGGGGGGCCGCAGTCAGGGAGGGAGGCAGAGTGGCAGAAACAGGGCCCAGCCAGACCCCAGCTCCTCCACACACAGCCCAGAGAGCTTTGGAGAGTCAGTGCCTTCTCTCAGCCTGTACAAGGGAGAGCACCAGAGGGCCCCATCCCAGGATAGGCAGGACCTGTGAGACACCCCGTGTAGAGGAGACAGGCTGTGGGCTGGAGTGGAGTGCAGGACTCAGGTCCTGGGAGACCCCCTGGGGGCCTGCCAAGAGCATCCAGCTGTGGGCTGGGAGAGCCTGTGGCCAGGGCCGCCTTGCTCCAGATAGGGTCCTCGGACCTCAGCTTGGCAGTGGGGCTTGGACACACAGCTTCCTGGGCCTTTCCGTGTCCACAGTCGGACTCAGGGGAGCCCAGGAGTCTGGTTTTAACCGGTTTCCTGCAGCAGAAGGTAGCCCAGACCTGAGTCGTTGGGGTCCTGGGTCCCAGTGGGCTTGGTCCTCTCTCTGCCTCGCCCTGCCATGGGGACCGCAGAGCTGGCTGGGATGGGCTTCACCTGACCTCTGCCCCTCCCCACTGAGGGGGTGAGTGCGACCGGCCTGCGCACCCTGGCTGGCTGTCCTGTCCCTGTCCCGTCCCTGCTGCTGTCCTGCAGCCCCTGTTCTCCGGCAGCCTGTGCTACCATTTCAGCTCCCCCGTTTCTTCTTCCCCAGACAACGTGGATGATCCCACGGGGAACTTCCGCAGCGGGCCCCTCACGGGGTGGCGGGTGTTCCTGCTGCTGCTGTGCGCGCTCCTGGGCATCGTCGTCTGTGCTGTGGTGGGGGCCGTGGTGTTCCAGAAGCGGCAGGAGCGGAACAAGCGCTTCTACTGAGTGGCACCACCAGCGGGGCCTGCACCCGGGCCCAGGAACCAATGTGAACTTTTTTTTTACTGGGATTATAAAAGAACAACAAGATGACCTTCTTTCTTAACTGTTTCAAATAAATGATTAAAGTATTTTCATACATTTTGCTTCTTGCCCAGCAGGGACAGGAGGCAGGGCCAGGGCCCAGGGTCTGGCCCCCCCCACAGCTGGAGATGGAGGCTTTCCTGGGGCTCGCGTCTCAGGAGCAGGGGGTCTGTGCCGAGAGCTGGGCTGCAGCCCCTGCAGGCAGCTGTTGAACACTGGAGGGTCCCCTGGACCACACTGGGGTGGGCCCCTGAGGACGTGGGGAAGTGATTTTGTTTTGCGGTATGTGGCACGTGTGGTGGCGGATGAGACCCAGGCTGGGAGACCCAGGCCTTCCTGTTCACCCTGAGCGGCTTCCTGAGGCAGATGCTCAAGGGAGGCTGCAGGGGTGGTGTGGTGGGGCTGAGTGTGACCGTTTGCTAAATAAAGTGAAATACCCAACCTCAGCTGTGTGACTGTCCTGAGGGGTTTTCCTTTTTTTCTGCTGACTTCCAGCCGGCCAGTGCTTTAGAGATTTCACACAAGTCCTTATAAAAATTAGTACCCCCCGCCCCCCACAATGACTTCGTCTTAATTTAGTAAATCTGCATAGAACCTATTTCCAAATAAAGTCACATTCTTAGGAGCTGGGGCTTAGGACTACAGCATCTCTCTCTGGGAGAGCAGAATCGAACCCCTTACAGTAGTTAAGAAGAAACAAATTAGTGAAAGGAGATAAGAGGCGGGTAGAGAAGAGAACGGCCTGTGATCTGTCCAGCAGCCTGCAAGAAACAAGGGGGTGAGAATCACTGGGCGGTACATTCTAAGATTTGTGTACTTTTTTTCTATTTAAGTTGGAGACTCGCTTTGTCACCCAGGGTGGAGTGCAGTGGTGCGATCTTGGCTCACTGCAGCCTCCTGGGTTTAAGTGATTCTCTGCCTCAGCTGCCTAAGTAGCTGGGACTACAGGCACGTGCCACCACACCCAGCTAAATTTTTGTTTTTTTTTTTTTTTTTTTTTTTTAGTAGAGATGGGGTTTCAACTGTGTTAGCCAGGATGGTCTCAATCTCCTGACCTCATGATCCGCTCTCCTTGGCCTTGTAAAGTGCTGGGATTACATGAGCCACCGTGCCCGGCCTGTGTACTTTTTCATATGCAGTATTTCAATTCACTTTATATGCATTTCAAAAAGGCAGCTTTGTTGTAAGAATCTCACAATGTTTGGCATTTCTTGGATTCTGTCAACAATGTTGATAATGCGTATGTGCACTAAAATAATAATCTCTCCTGTGGTTTTAGCAAACTTCACTCCAGTTTTCAATTTAGTTCCATTGTGGAATAATAGCAAGTTTTTTTGTTTGTTTTTTGTTTTTTTGAGACGGAGTTTTGCTCTTGTTACCCAGGCTGGAGTGTAATGGTGCGATCTCGGCTCACCTCAACCTCCGCCTCCTGGGTTCAAGCAATTCTCCTGCCTCAGACTCCTGAGTAGCTGGGGTTACAGGCACATGCCACCATGCCCAGCTAATTTTTTATATTTTTAGTAGAGACGGGGGTTTCACCATGTTGACCAGGATGGTCTCGATCTCTTGACCTCGTGATCCACCCGCCTCAGCCTCCCAAAGTGCTGGGATTACAGGCTTGAGCCACCGCGCCCGGCCCTTGCAAGTTTTTACTAAGCTCCTAATGAACTAGACAGACACTTGGCACAGGATACACAGCTACATTTCCTGCCTTCACAGGGTGCAAGGTGTGGCGGAGAAGGCAGGTTATGATTCAGGCTCAAGTCTGGGAAACAGATACCACTCTAGATATTTCAGATACCTAGAGGGGCTTTAATATATGAAATTGGTTGCAGGTAATGGTACCAGACCCCATAAGCTTGGAACAGTGCCTTATGGCTGGTGCTTAGACCTCTAAGAAAGGGGGAACTAGCAGGTATTTGGACTTCCAGGGGAGACACAGTCCCAGCAATGCCCAGGTGGCCCAGCCATACCCAGGTGGCTCAGAGGCCTGGCCCAGTTGGGAGGGAGCTGGTACAGCTGGCGTTTCAGCTGTCAAGGGGTTTCCTCTGAGGGGCAGGACCTCGAAGTGCTGAAGAAGCTGGAGCCAGCTGGCTGATGCTGGTCCTGGGCAAGAGGAAGTCAGGCCCTTCTTACCTCCTTCCACAGCCAGTCTCCAGCTAGTCCTCCCCATGGCGGAACCCAGGAGAAAGCGGCTACAACACCTGGGAAACGCAGTTTGCAGAGTTCCAAAGGCAGCTTCATACTATGGAGCACAAAGAGGTGAGCTGAGGCTTAGAGACGCTGGGTGTGCCAACCAGAAATAATCCAGACGATGGTTATCCAGTTTAAAAGAGTTTATTCTTGCCAGGCGCGGTGGCACGTGCCTGTAGTCCCAGCTACTCAGGAGGCTGAGGTGAGAGGATCGCCTGAGTCCAGGAGGTCTGGGCTGTAGTGCGCTATGCTGATCAGGTGTCCGTACTAAATTCAGCATCAATATGGTGACCTCCCGGGAGCGGGGGACCACTAGGTTCCCTAAGGAGGGGTGAACCGGCCCAAGTAGGTCAAAACTCCTGTGCTGATCAGTAGTGGGATTGCACCTGTGAATAGCCACTGCACTCCAGCCTGGGCAACATAGCAAGACCCCGTCTCTTAAAAAATAAGCTTATTCTTGGATGGGTGCAGTGGGTCACACCTGTAATCCCAGCACTTTGGGAGGCTGAAGCGGGCGGATCATGAGGTCAGGAGTTCGAGACCAGCCTGGCTAATATGGTGAAACCCTGTCTCCACGAAAAATACAAAAAATTAGCCTAGTGTGGTGGTACATGCCTGTAGTCCCAGCTACTCAAGAGGCTAAGGCAGAAGAATCAGTTGAACCTGGGAGGCGGAGGTTGCAGTGACCTGAGATCACACCATTGCACTCCAGCTTGGGCAATAGGGCAAGATTCTGTCTCAATCAATCAATCAATCAATCAATCAATAAAAGAGTTTATTCTTTTAAGTGCAAAGCTAATAATGGCCATTTGGGTAACAGACTTCAAAGGAAGGGGTTAGTGCTGCAAAGCTGAAAATTAAGGTCTGCTCATACACAGGCAGAAAACAAAGACATTGACCAGGACTACAACGTTTTTCATACAAGGTTGGTTTACAAGTTACAGCAATTTGATCAGTAACAGCTTGTTTTTTTCCTTTTCCACTTATTTATTTTTTGAGATGGAGTCTCACTTTGTTACCCAGGCTGGAGCATAGTGGCCTCAAATTCCTAGGCTCAAGTGATCCTCCCACCTCAGCCTCCCAAATAGCTGGGGCTACAGGCACATGTCACCACACTTGGCTACCTTTTTAAATGTTTGTAGAAACAGGGTCTCTCACTGTTGCCCAGGTTCAAGCAATCCTCCTAAAGGGCTGGGATTACAAGCATGAGCCACTGTGTCCAGCCTCTCATTCTTTTCTTATTTTAATGACCTTTTTCCACATGTTCTAATTCAGGCTCCTTTTCTTTTCTTTTCTTTTTTTTTTTTTTTTTTGAGACGGAGTTCCGCTCTTGTTACCCAGGCTGGAGTGCGATGGCGCGATCTCGGCTCACCGCAACCTCCGCCTCCTGGGTTCAGGCAATTCTCCTGCCTCAGCCTCCCAAGTAGCTGGGATTACAGGCACGCGCCACCACGCCCAGCTAATTTTTTATATCTTTAGTAGAGACAGGGTTTCACCATGTTGACCAGGATGGTCTCGATCTCTTGACCTTGTGATCCACCCGCCTCAGCCTCCCAAAGTGCTGGGATTACAGGCTTGAGCCACCGCGCCCGGCCCTAAGGCTTATTCTTAAAGTCATAAAAAGGTTAAAAGCAGGAACCGGTTGCTGGTAGGGGGTTACTCGGTCTAGCAGCAACGCATAATTTTAGGCCCAAACGATATTGTGGTTGATATTAGAAACTGATCATTCATCTTTCAGTTCCTATATTTCCAGATAGCTCGACTGCCTCCAGTAGGAAACTGTGTTTGGGATCAAACTCACCGTATAGTGAGACTCATGCCTTTTAGGGGTCTCACAGGAATGTTCCCCACAACGGGGTTTCACCATGTTGGCCAGGCTGGTCTTGAACTCCTGACCTCATGATCCACAAACCTCTGCCTCCCAAAGTGCTGGAATTACAGGCATGAGCCACCAGGCCCAGCCATTTGGAGGACTTTAAAATGCCAGAGGGAGGCTGGGCTGTAATCTCAGCACTTTGGGAGGCAGAGACGGATGGATCACCTGAGGTCAGGAGTTCAAGACCAGCCTGGCCAACATGATGAAACCCCCATCTCTACTAAAAATAACAACAACAACAAAAATTAGCTGGACGTGGTGGCATGTGCCTGAAATCCCAGCTACTCAGGAGGCTGATGCAGGAAAATCACCTGAACCTGGGAGGCAGAAGTTTCAGTGAACTGAGATTGCACCATTGCATTCCAGCCGAAGCAGCAGAGTAAGATTCCAAAAAAAAAAAAAGCCAGAGGGAAACATGACAAGGAGAAAGCTGATAGGTAGTAACCTGGGGCAACTGTCCCAGAATCTAATCAGGATAATGACCGACATCCACTGGGCACCCAAGGCTGTGTCCACAGGACAGGGTAAAATGGTTAGGGGCTACAGGAGACTTTACTGGGACCTTTTTTTTTTTTTTTTTTTTTGAGACGGAGTTTCGCTCTTGTTGCCCAGGCTGGAGTGCAATGGCGCGATCTCGGCTCACCGCAACCTCCGCCTCCTGGGTTCAGGCAATTCTCCTGCCTCAGCCTCCTGAGTAGCTGGGATTACAGGCACGCGCCACCATGCCCAGCTAATTTTTTTGTATTTTTAGTAGAGACGGGGTTTCACCATGTTGACCAGGATGGTCTTGATCTCTTGACCTCGTGATCCACCCGCCTCGGCCTCCCAAAGTGCTGGGATTACAGGCTTGAGCCACTGCGCCCGGCCGGACCTTTTTGTTGAACCCCCATGTACTGCGATTGCAAAATCTATTTGTGAAGCCCTAATGGGAGCAAGAGTTTGATTTGGAGAAAATAGGAAGGTGATACTTGATGGAATGGAAACTGGGAGGATTGAGCAGGTTTTATGCAAAGCAAATGCAGCTCCTTTACCCGAATGTACTGTGGGGGTGGATATCGGGTCTGGCTGAGGAGTTTCTTACTTAGCATGGTAAAGCAGAAGGCATGTAAATCTCCCCACCTGCCAATATCGATTGGATGTACTTGATGGAAACCAGTAAGACGGCCCAAGCCATGCAAGTTGTTAATTTGCTGTACAATAGCCCTCCTGAGGAGCAGCCTGGAGCTGAGGGCAAAAGCCTGAGTGCCACCTAGTGGCAACCACTGGGATTCTGAACCAGTCCAGTTGCCCCTGTAACTTAAGGATGTAAAATAACCTTGAAACCTGAAATACTCGTAATTTCTTGGGTGATGTTGAAGAAATACTCTGATGAGGAGGGCAGTGCCTGGAAGGGTTCATGATAAATTGGAAATGATTTTTCTAGGTTACAAGTAAAAAGAGAGGGAAAAACAGAGCACACAAGCACTGATCAAAAGAAAGCTGTTGTGAGCCGCCACGTCCGGCTGATGTTTGTATTTTTAGTAGAGACGGAGTTTCACCATGCTGACCAGGCTGGTCTCAAACTCCTGACCTCAAGTGAGCTGTCCACCTCAGCCTCCCAAAGTGCTGGGATTACAGGTGTGAGCCACAGTGCCCCGCCCAGACAATGCAGTCATAACGAAAAGTAGATTGCTGAAGATAAAGAGGGATGTTTCATGCTATAAAACAATAAAGTCCTCAGAAGATATAACAATCACAAATGTATATGTATGTAGTAATAGAGAGTCACAATATACAATGTAGAATGTGACAACTCAGATATATTGATAACTCTGTGACTGTAGTTGGAGATTTTAACACTTGTCTTCTAGTTATTGATAGACTATGTAGACAATAAAAATTAGTAAGGATATAAAAATTGTTTGGTCACATGCTAGGTCATACAGGCTAGGCACAGTGGCTCACACCTGTAATCCCAGTACTTTGGGAGGCAATGGCAGGTGGATCACTTGAGGTTAGGAGTTTGAGACCAGCCTGGCCAACATGATGAAACCTCCTCTCTACTAAAAATACAAAAATTAGCTGAGTATGGTGGTACATGCCTGTAGTCCCAGCTACTCGGGAGGCTAAGGGAAGAGAATTGTTTGAACGTAGGAAGCAGAGGTTGCAATGAGCTGAGATCAGGCCACTGCACTCTAATCTTGGCGACAGAGCAAGACTCCATCTCAAAAGAAAAAAAAAAAAAGATAGGTCATACATTGGGCCATACAGGACTTGATAAATTTCAGATGATCAAAATCATGAGTATATTCTCTAAACTCAACAGAATTAAATTACCAACCAATAACAAAGAGATATCTGAAAAATTCCCAAATATTAGAAATTAAGGAACACGGCCGGGCACGGTGGCTCAAGCCTGTAATCCCAGCACTTTGGGAGGCCGAGGCAGGTGGATCACGAGGTCGAGAGATCGAGACCATCCTGGTCAACATGGTGAAACCCCGTCTCTACTAAAAGTGCAAAAAATTAGCTGGGCATGGTGGCACGTGCCTGTAATCCCAGCTACTCAGGAGGCTGAGGCAGGAGAATTGCCTGAGCCCAGGAGGCGGAGGTTGCGGTGAGCCGAGATCGCGCCATTGCACTCCAGCCTGGGTAACAAGGGCGAAACTCCGTCTCAAAAAAAAAAAAAAAAAAAAAAAAAAAAGAAATTAAGGAACACACTTCAAGTTATTCATGGGTCACAAATCAGGGAAAAAATTCTTAGGGGAATTTGAAAATATCTATCTGAATCAAAACAGAACCGCATCAAAGTGTGTAGGCTGTAGTAAAAGTAGTGCATAAGAAAAGAAGGAATAGGCCGGGCGTGGTGGCTCAAGCCTGTAATCCCAGCACTTTGGGAGGCCGAGGCGGGTGGATCACGAGGTCAAGAGATCGAGACCATCCTGGTCAACATGGTGAAACCCCGTCTCTACTAAAAATACAAAAAGTTAGCTGGGCATGGTGGCACGTGCTTGTAATCCCAGCTACTCAGGAGGCTGAGGCAGGAGAATTGCCTGACCCCAGGAGGCGGAGGTTGCGGTGAGCCGAGATCGCACCATTGCACTCCAGCCTGGGTAACAAGAGCGAAACTCCGTCTCAAAAAAAAAAAAAAGAAGGAATAAAATGAATTATTCACATTTCCACCTTAAGAAGCTGGGACTTGGCCAGGTGAAGTAGCTCACGCCTGTAATCCCAGCACTTTGGGAGGCCGAGGCAGGCAGATCACCTGAGGTCAGGAGTTTGAGACCAGCCTGACCAACATGGTGAAACCCTGTCTCTACTAAAAAAACAAAAAACTAGCTGGGTATTGTGGCAGGCACCTGTAATCCCAACTACTCAGGAGGCTGAAGCAGGAGAATCACTTGAACCTGGGAGGTGGAGGTTGCAGTGAGCCAAGATAGTGCCACTGCACTCCCTCCTGGACAGGAGTGCGACTCCATCTCAAAAAAAAAAAAAAAAAAAAAAAAAAAGAAGCAGCTGGGACTGTCACGCCTGTAATCCCAGCACTTTGAAGGCCCAGGTGGGAGGGTTGCTTGAGCCTAAGAGTTTGAGACCAGCCTGGGAAATAGACTGAGACCCCATTTCTACAAAAAATAAATTAGGCATGGTGGCATGCCCCTGTGGTCCCAGCTACTTTGGAGGCTGAGGCAGGATGATTGCTTGAGCCTAGCAGGTCAAGGCTGCAGTGAGCCTTGATTGTGCTACTGCATTCTAGCCTGGGTGATGGCATGAGACCCCACCTCAAAAAAAAAAAAAAAAAAAAGAGTGGCCGTAACACTGATCCTACAGAGGCCTGATTGCAGCATTCCACCTAGGATAGCAGGGGCTGCCAGGCACTTCTGAGACCTGTCTAGCCAGGTCTGGCCTCTGGCTTAGCCCCCGTGACACTAAGCGAGAGACTGGCTGGCACCCGAATCTTGGTCATTATGCTGCACTGCCGCAGCAGCCTGGGGGGCGTTCCAGAGGCAGCCTATGTGGGGGTCTGCTGACTGCTTCTTCCCCCCACATCCTGTGGGCATGGAGACACAGGCCCACCAGACCTTCCCTACCCCTGGCCCACGGCTTGGCCGAGCCTCTGTTTGGCATTGGTTTGCTCTGTCGCTGAGGTCCCGGTCTGTGGGAAGAGGCTGACCCTGAGGGAACCAGGGCCCACTGCTGCTTGGGAGGATGTGCTGAAGGAGGGAGGCCTGGGAACCTCCTGGAGCAAGTGACATTGAGCCGAGATGGCAGAGGCAGGGAGGTGGGCAAGGGCATGGCCTGTCCCCTGCCACGGCAGGAGGAGGGGTACAGCCCGTCTCGAACTTTCTCCTGAAGGCCATGGGCGTGTGGGCCTTCAGTGGGGGCATTTGTCCTTCAGCGGGCCTGTGATCTGGTTAGCTCTGTGACTACACAGTGCTGCTCTCTGGAAGAGGGGAGGCTGGGGGCAGCCCAGGAAGGAGGCTAGGCAGAGGTCCAGGGTCAGCGCCAGGCTCCTGACTGCCCCCTCGCGACTCTCCCCTGTAGTGGAGAAGGGGAAAGGGATCTGAGGAACACAGAGCCATCTCCTCCTGCACCCTGTCCATGGGGTGGAGGAGGACAGTGGCTGCCCTCTTCGAGAGGTCGTGATTGGGACAAAGGAATGGGTGGTGGTCTCCCTTCTCCCCTCCCACTCAGGGCACAGATGCAGACTCTGTTCTTGGAACCCAGAGAACCGCAGTCCCTGGTAAAGCCTACACTGCAAGTACGGCCAGCAGAGCCCCAGTTACGGTGGGCTGGGTGGGGTGGGAGGGCACAGGGCACAGCACAGGACCCTGCAGAGTCCAGGGCAGAGGATCTGGGCCATTCACTGCTGAGGGGGCACGAGTTCCTCTGCCCAGTCCTGTGCAGAGGCCACTAGCTCTAGCATTTTCTCAGAGGGGTGCAGGGGACATGCAAGGGCTTGGGGCAGGGAGCCCAGCTGGTCCAGGCCAGATCCCCCCACGCCCTGTCCCGCCCTGTTCCTTGGGATGAATTGCTCCTGTCTGGCCCTGGCCAGTGGCCTTGACCCCAGCTTGCATGCTGTCCCTGGCTCGAAACTGCTCTGCGGCTCCTAGGATGCAGTCCAAACTCCTTGACATGGGCACTCCAGTCCCCCTGCAGGCCCAGCCTGACTTCCACCACCTCCTGGCCATGTCTTCAGCTAACGTATGCTTCCCTCTTTCTCTCTTCTGATAACTCTCCTCATTCAGAACCTCCCCACCTCTATCCTACCCAGATGGTTGCATGGCTCCTTCATGCCATGGCACTGCACATGCATTGGCTCCGATCCTTCAACGCTGTCGCAGGCCTCCTGGGGCTTAGAGACGGAGGTTACTTCCAGAGTCACACACAGCTGAGACATCGGTGACAGGAGAGGAGCCCAACTCCGTGGACACCAGAACCCAGGGCTCCGGAAAAAGCCATTTCGGGTGCTTCCAGGGTATGGTCTGCCTTGGGAAGCTGTTACCCCACTGACGTTTTCGTAGCAGCAACAGCGTCCCCACAGAGGAGGAGGGGGACCGAGAGATTATTCCCATTCGATGCAGTAAGAAACTGGGGTCCACGGGGGCCTTCGGGGGCAGATGGCAGGCAGGCGTGAGGACAGATCCTGGAGCGCAGGAGCCGGGTCCGCTGTCCCCCCGCCTGCGCCTGCGCATTGCGACTCAGCTCCCCGCTCAACCCCGCCCCATCGCTCGGGTTTTCAAATTTGAAACCTGCTTCTTTTCCCGCCGGAACGTGTGGACCAGCGGCGGGAGAGGGCGGGGCGGAGCGCCAGCCAATAGGGCATCAGAGGCTCCCGGCCCCGCCCCGAAGATGACGACAGCGAGCCTCGAGAGGCCATGGGCGAATGGGTGAGCGGCGGCCGGTAGGCCCCGCCCCCGCGGCGCCCACGTGCAGCGGCTGGGCCAGGGGCCTCCAGGGGACCGTCTGGCCCCCAGAGCGCCTTGCTACGAGCGGGGATAGTAACCAGCACCGGGCTGGAAGCTGAGCTCAAAGACGCCAATGAGCCGGCGTGGGTGGATGAGAGAAGCGGGCAAGAAGCAGCACCCGTCAGCCTAAGGGTTCACTCCAGGGCCGGCCCTGCAGCCAGCGCCCTTACCTGCCCCTGGAGATTCCGAGACCACTCGGAGCCGGGCGGCTGGCTGCGGGAGCAAGGGCTGCGGCTCCGAGGCGCCTTTCAGAGGGGCGGGGCCAAGGGCTGGGCGTTCCCGCGGGCGGGGCGTTCCCGCGGGCGGGGCGTCCCGGGGGCGGGTCGGGCTCCTGTGTTTGTTGCACCGTGTCAGTTACTTTGTAACAAAAGTGGTGCAGCCTCTGCTCCTGCCGGCTCCCTAGGCCGGCCCGCCGCCAGCTGTCGCCGACATGGAACCCGTGGCCAGCAACATCCAGGTCCTGCTGCAGGCGGCCGAGTTCCTGGAGCGCCGTGAGAGAGGTAAGGAAGAACCCTTGGCTGGATTCCGGGCGGCGACCTCGCTGACACGGTCCTGGACTGGACCTGGCTTCCGGCTTGAAGGATGCATGGCCCTAGGACAGTAACCCCGGGGCGTTTCGCCCTCAACTCGAGAGGACCCCGGGGCTGTAGAGCAGGGAGGGCTGGGGAAATGGTCCTGGCGCCAAAAGCCTTTCCTGAACCGTGCTGTGCCTGGGGCTCCCGCTGGGACCAGGTCTAGCCCCAGCCTCAGCCTGACGCGGGCGGGGGCTCTCTCTGGCAGAGGCCGAGCATGGTTATGCGTCCCTGTGCCCGCACCGCAGTCCCGGCCCCATCTACAGGAGGAAGAAACGACCTCTCCAGGCTCCTGGCGCGCAGGACAGCGGGCGGTGAGGAGGGCCGTGGCGGCAGGAGTGGGGGTGGGGTGGGCGCCGCCCCCGGTCGGGCCCTCCTCTGTCCACTTGTTGCTTGCATCTTTTGGGCCAGGTGTCCTGCTCCAGGAAGCATTCAGACCCCTCCTGCCATCTCCCCACTCTCGAAACACACTCACACCTTTCTATTCGTTCAAGGACTTCTTGAGCACCTCTAGATGTGCCAGAACTGCAAACAACAGTGGCGGTCCCAATTCCACTCGCACTCTGGCACTCCACGCATCAGGCCACTCACCTCCCCCACTGGCTTCCTCCTTTTCTCTCCTCTCCCCAGCCCTTTGCATATGCTGTTCCCTCCTATTCGAATGCCTCTCCCTCGACTACCTGCTTGGGAAACTTCTGTTTCTGCATTTAGCTGTCACCTCTGTCTGGGAAGCCCTTCCTGACCAGCTGGTAGGGGGCCTTGTTAGGACCCCCATACTCTCCCGGGCAGGCTTCTGTTAAGCATTTGGCTCTGTGTGTCTTTGATTCCCCTCACCCTGCCAGGGGACTCTGGTGTCTGAGGCCAGCATGAAGTCTTCACAGGGGGCTTGTTTGGGGCAGACATCTATAGTGGCTCTTGAGCCACTGGGGGCCCTGGGATTGAGGGCATGAGCAGTAGCTGATTCCCCCTCACCTCATCCTCTCTGGCATTGGCAGGTCTGTGCACAATGAACTGGAGAAGCGCAGGTGAGTCCCAGCCCTGCCCTGATAGCTCCAGCCCCTAGGGCCCACCTCCCTCTGACCTTCCATCCCCTGCCATTCCTATGGCCAGCAAGATGGAGCTGGCACTGCCCTCCAGACCTCTTCCCCCACAGGAGGGCCCAGTTGAAGCGATGTCTGGAGCGGCTGAAACAGCAGATGCCCCTGGGGGCTGACTGTGCTCGATACACCACGCTGAGCCTGCTACGCCGTGCCAGGATGCACATCCAGGTGAAGCCCTCTTCTGCGCCGGACTGGCTTGCCCTGGTGTATGGAGGGCTGTGCTATGGCGGGGCTGGTGGGACTGGGGAATGAGGCCTGAAGTGTGACTTGGGACTGCTCTCTGAGCTTTTACTTTCCAAATCCATTAAATGGGGGAAAAAAGCAGACAATGACTCAGAGGGTTGTTGAGGCTTACACGAGTTCACTCCAAATGTTCATTGCTGCTGTTACAGCTGTTATCACTCAGATCTCAGCCGTGAGACCTTGGGCAAGTCACTTCGCCCGTCTGGACTAACCTTTCCTCCTGTTTGATGGGAGGGGATGGCTGTTGAATTTTGTGATGGGACGTATGTGAGGGTCCTTGGGACTGTAGAGGATTGGTCCTTGCTCTCCTGCTCTCCCATCCTTCAAAGCCTCCTGTTACGGGCAGTCTATCCTGGTGCCACCTGGGAGGCAGCTCTAGCGACTTGAGAGGAAGGGACTGAGAAGATGCCAGTCACTCCCAGGACCCCTGCTGCTGCTGGGGCTGAGCTCAGTGCCCTCTGGTGGTCAAGAATGGGTGTGCCAAATAAAGGCCCAGTGGCCCTGGCAGCCCTGTGGCCTTGGAAACCACAGGACTTTTCCTGCCCTCCTGACCCTCCTGACAGAAGAATAAATGGAGGCACAGCTAGGCTGAGGGCCAGGTCGCACAGCTGATGGGAGGCAGATTCAGGATCCATGCCCAGGTCCCTGGCTTGCATTACACCTCCAAGTGTTTATTGAGCCCTGGTTCGGCCAGGCCCTATTCTAGGCACTGGGGGGCTGTGGCACACGTAGACCTATGTGCTGTCAGCAAATAAACCACAGCTTCGTGCCCCCCAGGTGTCTGTTATTACCATCATTGTGGCTGAATAACACTGGTTGGGTTAACGGCCCAGTTTCTCACACGGAACTTGCCTGGCCTGGTTCTCGAATGGATGACGTGTGCCCCTCGGGGGCTGGCTGGCCCGTGGGCAGGACCTGGGGATGCTCCTTTTCTGGGGCTCCATCACCCCACCTCCTGGACTAATTCATCAGCCTCTTCCTGGCCTTCCTGCTTCCATGCCTCCACCATGCTGTCTTCTACTTTGCTTTAGAATGATCTCTGCAGCACACAGATGACCCAGACCCATCTCCTGCTGAAAACCCCCCAATTGCCCCTGACAGGACAAAGCCTCTGCTCCTTACTTCCTGTGAATCTCAAGGCCCTTCATAACCCAGGCCTTGCTAGTAGGCTGTACTTTCGGTCTCGTCTTTCCCTATTCCCCGCAGAAGCTCAATGCTCCACGCTCTTACCAGGCTCCCTCTACCTCAGCGTTTCTTCCTCCCCATGTTTGCCTTGGCAGCTCTTACTCCTCTTTCTATGCCCAGTCCAAATGGCCCCCCTTGGCCTTCCTTTCCTTGGAACTTCAGGGCTGGCAGAGCTTGACGGGTGGTAGGGGATGGGAGGGAGGGTGCTAATGCCTTTGCACTCTTGAGGGATCATGACCAGGAGCTACAAACTGGTAGCCTTTATTTGTTCTGTAGTTTTCTTAAAATGTAAATTAGTTTTCAGCCCTTCAAAAGACATTTCACATGAAAAAATCTGACTTTCCAGCTTCTCGTGAAGAAATGTGGGGGCCGGGTTTACGCGGTAGCTTACACCTGTAATCCCAGCACTTTGGGAGGTGGAAGCGGGCGGATCAGGAGTTAAAAGACCAGCCTGGCCCACATGATGAAACTCCGTCTCTACTAAAAATACAAAAATTAGTCAGATGTGGTGGCATGCGCCTGTAGTCCCAGCTACTCAGGAGGCTGAGGCAGGAGAATCACTTGAACTGGGGAGGCGGAGGTTGCAGTGAGCTGAGGTCCGCCATTGCACTCCAGCTTGGGTAACGAGCTAAAACTCCGTCTCAAAAAAAAAAAAAAAAAAGGCCGGGCGCGGTGGCTCACGCCTGTAATCCCAACACTTTGGGAGGCTGAGGCGGGTGGATCACGAGGTCAAGAGATCGAGACCATCCTGGTCAACATGGTGAAACCCCGTCTCTACTAAAAATACAAAAAGTTAGCTGGGCATGGTGGCGCGTGCCTGTAATCCCAGCTACTCAGGAGGCTGAGGCAGGAGAATCGCCTGAACCCAGGAGGCGGAGGTTGCGGTGAGCCGAGGTTGCGCCATTGCACCCCAGCCTGGGTAACAAGAGCGAAACTCCGTCTCAAAAAAAAAAAAAAAAGTAGCCAGGCATGGTGGTGGGCGCCTGTAATCCTAGCTACTTGGGAAGCTGAGGCCAGGAGTCACTTGAACCCAGGAGACGAAGGTTGCAGTGAGTGGAAATTATGCCACTGCTCCCCAGCCTTGGTGACTTGAGACTTTGTCTCAAAAAAAAAAATAAATAAATAAAAAATGGGGAGACCTGGTAGCACCAGGCCTGTTGCCTGTGACAGCACATACCTGGCACCTGAGGAAGTGTCCACACACCAGTGCACCTGGCCCCCAGTTCCCACCGCTGGACACTACAGACTCCAATCCTTTATCCCTGAGTAGGCCCCAAAGGCCTTTGAGATTGTGATGCTCCCCACCCCCAATCTAGGCAGCATCCTCAAAGGCCGTGTACATGGCGGGAAAGGGGCTTGCTTCCTGGAGGATGTGGGTGCAACTCTCTGGGACCTGGAGTTAGTCGCCACATGCCTGGAGTAGGCATCAGCCCTGTGGCCGTGGCCCAGTACTGAGTGGTGTTGGGGTGCAACTCCAGCCCCCAGGCCGCTGACCCCAATCCCTTGCTCCTTTGGGATCTGCAGAAACTGGAGGAGCAGGAGCAGCGGGCCCGGCAGCTCAAGGAGAGGCTGCGCAGCAAGCAGCAGAGCCTGCAGCGGCAGCTGGAGCAGCTCCGGGGGCTGGCAGGGGCAGCCGAGCGAGAACGGCTGCGGGCAGACAGCCTGGACTCCTCAGGCCTCTCCTCCGAGCGGTCAGACTCAGACCAAGGTGAGTGCCCCGAGGCTGAGGGGTTGTGTGGCCCTCGGGGCAAGCCAGGTCTTCTGATTGGACCCCTCCCTGCGCAGAGGAGCTGGAGGTGGATGTGGAGAGCCTGGTGTTTGGGGGTGAGGCTGAGCTGCTACGGGGCTTCATCGCGGGCCAGGAGCACAGCTACTCGCATGGGAGCGGCGCCTGGCTATGATGTTCTTCACCCAGGGCGGGCCTCTGCCCTCTGCTCGTGCCAGGCCCACCTGCCAGGGAGGAGCTCTCCCCAAGCCTTAAGGGCTGTTAGGAGTCACCTGTTGGAATGGACTAAAAGGACCCCTGTGTGGGAACAGGTGCTCCCCCACACCCTGCTGCTGGCTGCCAGGCAGGCCCTCTGGAAGAGGCGGGACTCATCAGGACCTCCCCAAACCCCTGCAGGGCAGGCAGCTTGGGCCTGAGCCCAAGCACCTGGCTCTGCTGCCTCCGAGGGGACAGGAAGCCTCTTGGGCCTCTTCCCTTCTTGGACAAGGCCCCCTGGCCTTTGCCTCACATAACTGTACAGTATTTTCATTAAAAGCCTCTTTCATAACTTCCCCTGTCCATAGTCTTACCTGATGAAAATGGGGGAACGCCCAACCACAAACCCACTGGAAGAGGAAATAAGATCAGTTCCCATCACTGACACTGCTGGCTGTGCCAGTCAGTGCAGTGAATCGTCACAACGCGGAGGCTCTTCTGTCTCCACTTCACAGATGGAGGAAATGAGGGCTGAATGATGTGACTCGCCTGAGGTTCAGAAATAGTGAAGTCAGGGTTCAAACCAAAGCTTTCCTACTGCGGAGCTAGGACTGACTGAATTCAACAAGTATTTATTGAGTGCCTATTAACGTGCTAGATACTGTTCCAGGTACTTGAGACACATCAGAGAACAAAACCAAGAGCCCTGCCCTCGTGGGGCTTCCAGTGTAGCATTTATCGCCAGTTCACCTGCAGGCTACCTGGGGCCTGAGGCAAGTCACTGCACCTTTGTGCTGGGGTCCTCAGCTGCCCAATGGGAGAATAAGCAGACCTGGCTCAGACTGGATAACGTGCCTGGTGTACTGTGGATGCCAAACTGGATACCCTCAACCTACCACCCAGACAGTAGATAGGGCTGGAAGTTGATTTTTAATGATAAAGTACAATGGAGGGAGGGCAGCGGGGCTAAGCCAAGCTGTCTGGGGTGTGGTGTGGCGGGGTGCTGGCTACACAAACTGCTGCTGCTGCTGCTGCTGCTTGGTGGCCGCCTTGCTGGCGAGGTCCTTGGCCTTCTCTGTAGCTGCCAGTGCTGTCTCCTTTGCCTTCTCCTTGGCTTCCTTGGCTGTCTCAACAAGTGTTTTGGAAGGGGCCTCACCTGTTGCAAAGGGCAGGTGGCTGGCTTCAGAGGGTGCCTGAAAGACCCACCTAATTTCCCTCCCCCATGACACCAACCTTCCCTGGACCAGGCTCCACCAGAAAGGTGATATTCACCCTCCTCCCACACCCAGTACAGACAAGGAGTCCCAGCTCAGAGCAGGGCAATGACTAACCCAGACTACACACCACTAGGCCGAGTGAGCCTCTCCCTATGAGGAATCTCCACATACCCAGAAACTCACCTTGCAGCTTTGCCAAGATATATTCAAAACCCTTCATAGTCTTGGTCACGTTGCTTTTGAACCGGGCAAGACCAAATTCCTGGCAAAAGATGAAAAGGGGAAGGATACTGAGTTGCTCATTGACCCCAGCCCCAGTACTGAAAGCCCTGGGTCCCTGAGCTCCAGCAACCCCACAACACTGCTCACCTGGACAGCTCTGGAGACACCAAATAAGCTGGAGGAGACCCAGGCTTCACGGCGGATTTCGGTCCAGCCACTGTTGTCAGAGTTCACACAGTAAACACATCGTTCCTCCACCACCTATGCAGAGTCAGGCCAACCACAATTGTGATACAGTCTTCCATTTTGCTGAGTTGCACATAAATTTGACTGCCTGTCTCTTTTCATGAGGGGAAGCAATACAATGAAAATCCATTCCTTCCACTGACTGCACTCCCAAGTGGTACTGACAGAGCAAGAAGCCATAAATAAGGTCATTTTGCTCTCAAAAACCTCTCTTCTGACCCTTAAAACTAGAAGGCACAGGTCTCCTGAGATCAGCAAAGGGTGTTCCAGCCCATCCTGCTCCTGGATTTTGTTTTCATGCCTCTAGACACATGCAATGTTTGTAACCTGCTTCCACCGCTGCAGTTCTGGAGTTTCCTGACAGTCCAAATAAAAGCAAACATTTGCCGGGCGTGGTGGCTCACGCCTATAATCCCAGCATTTTGGGAGGCTGAGTCAGGCAGATTACTTGTCTGTAGTTCGAGACCAGCCTGGCCAACATGGTGAAACACCATCTCTAATAAAAATACAAAAATTAGCTGGGTGTGGCAGCGGGTGCCTGTAATCCCAGTTACTTGGGAGGCTGAGGCAGGAGAATTGCTTGAACCCAGGAAGCGGAGGTTGCAGTGAGCTAAGATCCAGCACTGCATTCCAGCCTGGGTGACAGAGGGAGACTCCATTAAAAAATAAAAAAAAAAAAGACAATCATCACACTTCTCATTATCAGATAGGAAAAAGTTGAACATTCCTTTCCAGGAGAAAAGAGATCTTTCTCACACATCTGGAACACTACCTTAGTAATTTACCAAACACAGACGTGGGCAGAGTAAGATACCCACTCACTGTGGGACAGTGTCCTCTATGAATCACATTTCTATCTTTTCACAAGAGAATAATATCCATCTCTCAAGGTTATTGGGACAATAAGCTGAGAAAGAGAATTCTCTGAAAGCTTTCAGGATATTCACATATAAGAAGATACTGTAGGACATTCCTTAAACCGTAAGTTTAAAAGTTTCTTAAGAAATAGATCAAAGGAATGCCCTTTCCCCAAATCTCAGGCAGAAATCCATTTAAGTCAAATAACAATGAAACTCCTCTAGTCAAAGTAAGAAAAAGGGCTGAAAGCCTCTTCCGGAGACATATCCAAGGCACCTTATGGCTTGATGGGCTCCTGTTTGAAAACCACTGATGCTGGGTGAGGTGGCTCTTGCCTGTGATCCCAGCACTTTGGGAGGCGGAGGCGGGCGGATCACTTGAGGCCAGGAGTTCAGAACCAGCCTGGCCAACATGGCAAAACCCAGTCTGTACTAAAAATACAAAAAGTAGCCAGGCCTGGTGGTGCATTCCTGTAAAGCCAGCTCCTCAGGAGGCTAAGGCACGAGAATCGCTTGAACCCAGGAAGTGGTGGCGGCAGTGAGGTGAGACTGTGCCACTGCACTCCAGCCTGGGCGACAGAGTGAGACTCTATCACCAGAAAACAAAACAAAACAAACAAACAAAAAAAACACAAGAAAACCACTGCCTCCCCCACTCAGCATCACTCCTGTGCCATATACCTGATGGGAGTGCTTTGCATTTAAAACTTGGGACCACTCAGTAAACTAGGTACCCCTTCCCTACTGTGTGAATGACTCAGACAGGTCCAGAGAGGGTGACCAGCTGCAAAGAAGAAAATGTGAGGTCATACTCTACAGTTGTCCCTCCTCAGTAACCCAGACCTGCCGCAGACCACTAAAGCTCCCTCATGGCTCTCTAGACACACGTATCTGAAGCGCTCTATCTGGGGGTGGGGAAGGCAGAATCACAGCAGGAGGTGTCTCACCATCAGCCGGGCGTGGTTGATGTTCCAGGTGAAGGTGGTCATGGTCTGATTCTGTGGGTCCACAATAGAGTCCTCCAGGACGTACACCGAGTGAGCAACATTGGCGGGAAACAGTCGCTCGGCCCAGCGGGGCATCCTGTTGGTCTTGGTCAGGAGTCGCCGGGACAGCAGTTTCTGGTCAGGGGTCACCTCCCGGTGTACTATGTCTTCCGTCAAGACATGTTTGCTGCAGGTGTCAGAGGGAAGGTGGCCCTCAGGAGCCTGCCCCTAAGAGACTGCCCGAGGTGAATCCCATTTGGAGTCTCCAAGCCCAGAGAGGCCTTCCTGTAACCTTGCAGAGTGGTACGTGCTATGGTTCACACCAGAGTTAAGAGCCCAACCCAGGGCAAATTCCAACTCCCGCCATTTGGCTGACCTGGATTCCTAATAGACCTCATGATTTACTGCACCTCAGGAAAGCGCCACGAGCAGAGGAATAGGATTTCCAACCCCAAGATCCCTCCCAACTGCCCTACTGCCGCCTCTTCTTGTCTCACCATCCTGGGAAAAGAACCTTGTACTAAGATATCAAGTAAACCACCACCCAGGCCCAACCTCCCTTCAGGACCTTACAGGCCTGGCCTGCCCGCTTCCCCGATAAGGTCTACGTAGGATTCGATGTCGAATTCTTTCTGCTCCCATTACTCGGGGATTATCCATACTTCGATCACCAAATAGCGAGATGGTTGGGTTTTGCTCTCCCAAACAGCACGTACCTATAGGGATTCGGGTACCGCTGCCAGAAGGCGGCGAACACTTGGTCCCAGGAACTCCGGAGCACGCTCTGGCCCAGGAAATACTTCACCATCGTCCCGGCCGGAGCGGGCTCAGCACCCACGCAGCATCAGGGGTGCGGAGCCTGGGAGGCACGCGGGGGCCGGGCCGGGCCGGGGCTCGGCGCACACCCGCCGCCAGGCTCGTAGCTCAGTCACCACCGCACCGCGCCCAAGCAGCTGCCGCCGCCGCCGCCGCCGCCGCCATGAGTCGCCCGGCTGGGAGCCACTTCCGGCGCAGCCACTCGGTAGCCACCGCTTCCGGCGCCCGCGCCACGTGACCTTGCAGCCCCGCCCCCCTCTCCCTCTCGCCCCCTCCCGCGGGAGTCGCGGCGCTGCGGGTAGGAGCCGGGTTGCTGGAGACCCTGGGTTCGATTGGTACTCGGAGCCGGAACTGAGCCTAAGCCGGGCAGGCGAGCGAATGACGGAGTAGCGAGCTGCACGGCGGCGTGCTGCGCTGTTGAGGACGCTGTCCCGCACGCTCCCAGGCCGCCCCGGGGCTTGGGGTCTTCGAAGGATAATCGGCGCCCGGGGCCGAACAGCGGGGGCACACTGCGCGCTGCCGAAAGTGCAAGGCCACAGCCAGAGCTCGACCCCGACGCGCTGTCTCGAATCGTTAGTTGGCGGCGTTTGGGGTTGGGGTCTGAGGCCTGCGCGCTGCCTGGGCCGAGCGGAGATCCGGGTTCGCCTCCCGTCCCCGCTCAGGACCCTGACGTGGCTGAAGCGGCCCCGGGAGCATGAGCGGGCAGCGCGTGGACGTCAAGGTGGTGATGCTGGGCAAGGAGTACGTGGGCAAGACGAGCCTGGTGGAGCGCTACGTGCACGATCGCTTTCTGGTGGGGCCCTATCAGAACGTGAGTGCACCCGGAGGGGCCAGGCACGGTGGGCGGGGGCGTAATCTGCACCTGTGGCCCCGATCTCTTCCCTCTCTTTGCAGACCATCGGGGCCGCCTTCGTGGCTAAGGTGATGTCGGTTGGAGACCGGACTGTGACATTAGGTATTTGGGTAAGTTCCCTGGGCATCTATTCTAGGGAGACTCATTCTTGAGGAGGCTTAGGTCCTATTACTGATTGATTTAAGGCCTCACAGACTCGTTTCTCATAGACCCGCTTCCTTATCTGGAAAATAGTGGGGTCTGGAGAACATGGCCTTAAGTTTGACTCAGACTAGGGCTGAGCCTATCCCTCCTCTTTAGGACACAGCAGGCTCTGAGCGCTATGAGGCTATGAGTAGAATCTACTATCGGGGTGCCAAGGCTGCCATCGTCTGCTATGGTAAGAGGGCGTTCTGGGCTGGCCCACAAGAAGTGGGTGCCAGGCTAGCCAGAGAACAGCCCCTGACCACTTGGTTGTGTCTCCTGCATGCCCCACACCAAGACCTCACAGACAGCAGCAGCTTTGAGCGAGCAAAGTTCTGGGTGAAGGAACTGCGCAGTCTAGAGGAGGTAGGTGAATAGACCTCCCCAGAAGACCAAGGGCCAGGGTTCTGTTGGTCTGTGGAGGTGACGCTTGTCTTCTGTCTCAGGGCTGCCAAATCTACCTATGTGGCACCAAGAGTGACCTGCTGGAAGAAGACCGGAGGCGTCGACGTGTGGACTTCCATGACGTCCAGGACTATGCAGACAGTAGCTGTTCCTCGCCCTTTGGGGGGTGGGGGTGTGTGGCTGGCTGGGTAGATCACAGAAAATAGGGGCTGCCTTGGCTGCTAGGGCCAAGTACTGTAGAAGGGTTTCCTGGCCTCCTTGAACTGTGGGGTCCAGGAGACTCCCTGAACTGCTAGCCCTCCCTTTTGTCTGCTTATCTAATTCTCAGATATGAGGCTTTAGTCACTTCTCTTTACAGATATCAAAGCTCAGCTCTTTGAAACATCCAGCAAGACAGGCCAGAGTGTGGGTGAGTGCTGTGCTGGGGCCTCACAGCAGGAACACCAGAGGAAGCTGAATAGGGAACAGAAGGCTGGGTCACTGGGAGATCCCAGGACTACTGGCATTGGGCCCTCACTGATCATCATTTTTCCTGCCAGATGAGCTCTTCCAGAAAGTGGCAGAGGATTACGTCAGTGTGGCTGCCTTCCAGGTGATGACAGGTGTGTGCTTCCCCAGCCTTTATGGAGACTTACTCTAGGCCCACAGCATCTAGCTCCTTTCCTGAGTTACCTGATCCCAACAGAATGGTGCTGAGCTGCCACCTCTTTCTTTGACAGAGGACAAGGGCGTGGACCTGGGCCAGAAGGCAAACCCGTACTTTTACAGCTGTTGTCATCACTGATTCACCACTCACCTGGCCTGGGAGAGTTAAAGGAATTCCCAGAGCGGCTGGACCCAGCTCCTTACTGGGCTTGGGTAGTCAAGTGTCTGAGCTAACCCAGGTCCTCCTGTCAGCAGAGGTGGCACCTGCCTGTGCTGGCCCATGGAACGGAGGCAGCATTGGGCTGACTGTGGGCATGAGGAGGGATAAGGGCTGATTTGGACCCCAGGCTTCTGCCCTGGACAGCACTTGTGTCTGCAGATTATTTAAGTGGCTTCTGATCTGTAAATAAAATCAATGCACTGTGAATCACACCCAGCCCCTTTCCCTGCTGTGTGGATTGGGTGTCCAGACACCTAGTTCTTTCTGGGGCCACCCAGCTGGCCTCACTGCTTTATATTAAGGCTTTCCTATCTCTTATGTTCCTTTGGAAAACAAGACTTCTTCCCAGGGTTACAGCTGAGATACTGGGGCTGAGGTAGTACAAAGCTCACCATTCCTGCTAAGTACTGAAAAGAGTGTGTGAGCTGTGTCGAGATAAAAGGGTCAAGCACTTTATAAGGTTGTTCTGACCAGCTCTACTACATCTGTCATGTTTGGGCCCATGTCAGACCTGTGACTCAGGTCCTGAGCATCCCAGTGACATCCTACAATGTGGTTTAATGGTAGAAAAGTCTTAAGTTCTGTAAGCCAGAAAGGTCTAATGGATCCAGATTTGGTTCCAATTTACAAAAGGGACTTAAACCCTCAGCTTGAGTTTCTCATCTGTAAAATAAGGTGACTACTACACAGCCCAAGGATTGTGAGATCCTAAGTGAAGAGTAATTCTAGCACTAAATGTTTTTCCCAATCTTCCCAAGCACTTTTTGTTGAAAGGGCAGGAAGTTCAGGCCTGGGTCACAAGGGGAAGCAAACTCCCAAGTGTCCTCCAAAGTATTAGGCCTTGAAGGTCCATATATTTCTGAGGGATCAGGTGTTATCGTAAAGACGGCTGACACTTCCTGTTCAACCAGAAGGAAATTTACTGTAGCTCTTTCCAGTATGGGAGGTGTGGCCCCAGTCCAGGGGCTTTGCCTTAGTTTATCCTTTGCCTCTGCTTTCCTGCCTTGAGGCCTAGGCTGAGTCCTCCGCAGTGAACAACACCTGCCTTTGAAGAATATTAAAACTTAGCCAATATGGTCAGACTCACACTTAGAGTGCTTTGGTTCCACTTCCTTTTAGAAAACCAATTCCTCAAAACTGCACTTCCTTATTGAGTGATGGAGGCTTCCTGTAGAGGGAGACTAAAACTGACACCAGCCACTCCCAACAGGAGAGAAAAAGGCTTGGGCAGCCCTGTGGCTGCTGGGAGGAAACACACTACTCCCATGATGTGCTTAGAGGAAGGGCTTAGCTCCACAGTATCCCTGCCCCGCCCCCACCCCATACTATCTCCAGCTGGCTCCTGCTCTCACCCCAAACAGTCCTCCCTCCTGTTAGGCTACAACTCCCCACAACCAATAAAAACACAGGGCAAGGGCCATATATGAGTAAAGTTAAACTTTACTTTACAGTAAATTTTTTTCTATATACAAAGAATTACAGTACATGTTTATGGGGACTCCTACCACAGGGCTCCCCTCTTTTTCACTAGGAGTTTCACTTACAGCTGACAATCTATGGGGGCAGGGGAGGGGGGCAAAAAACAATGATGGACCTTGGCTGACCCCCCTGACCCCTTTCTTAACAATATAGATAGATGTTTATCATCAGCTTGCCTCTCTGCCAAGACCTAGGAAGCAGCTCTGCCATGAGCTGCTGTGTGCTGCCCTCCCCACCTTCAGCACACTCATCTACCCACACACAGGTAGCACCCACCTCAGTGAGACCACCTTGCTCTGGCCTGCCCCAACCCTGGAAGTTGAAAACACTAGAACCATTTATTTCTGCTTCTACTCCCTGTGCCCATCCCTTGTCTAGAAAACTTTGCTTAACTTCCAGGACGTTACACCTGAAGCCCCACAATAACCTGATGTTTTGAAAGTCATGGGAACACAGCTCTAGAGAAGGGACCACATAGGCAGAAACAGCACATATTAAAATTCAAAACACTTCTTCCGAGACTGTGGATTTCTAGTTAAATTCTTTCCCCTTCCTTATAAAATATTACCCTTAATCTTCATAAGCAGTGGAGGTGCTTCCATGAGTGGAAGAGGTAGAGAGGGGCAGAAGGGAGCTGAGGGAGACCCAACACCCAGAGCTCTCTAACAACCTGCTCCAGGCAGTGGACGGAGGCTATGGACAAGGTGGCCCCAGCCCTGAGAAACTCAACGGCCACCTTCACCTGGATACAGGATCTCTTCCACCTCTGGATTGCACTGGGCCAATCCAGGGTTGGGTATAGGCTTCACTGAGGATCTTCCTTCTCCCCACTTTTAACAAAGCCTCAAAGAAACCTTTCTACGTAAAATCTTCTCCTCCCAAATAGGAATCTGGGTTTCTTAAGCCACCAGTCCCTCAACCCTTGGCAGTGCTTATTTATACCATGAAATTAGCACCATCATTACATTTGTTTGTGTGTACAAAACAATGATCTATTATTTCAGTTTACACTACAGCAGCCTCTGGCCCTGTTGCACTGGGCACTAGGAAGCTCAGCGGAGAACTAACTGGCCATAGCCAATGACAGGCTCCCACAGCAGCTACCAAGCAGTGACGTGGAATGTCTACACGTGGAACCACTCAAATGAGACTTAGCAGGAAAGGGGCTGGAGGGAGCTCCTTCTCTGCCATGATCTCAAGACAAATTAGGACACTGGGCTCCTCTAACCTGGCTGACAAACCCCATGAGAATGACATTATCATTTAAAAAGCCTTAGGAGAAAATCCACCTTATAGGGGCTAAGGGTAAAACCTATCCAAGTTTCATGCTATCCTAATTACTCCCTATGGGGGAAGCTGCCAGGACCAAACTTCCTGCCATTCTATTCTCACAAGGCAACATTAGAATTATAACCTGGGAGTCCAGCTCCAGTGTGCAGACAGTGTCGAGCCTGGGAAGGGATCAATAGTACGTTTCATGCCCTGACCGTAGTGTGGGGTGAAGGATGTAAAGAATAAAATAAACTATTTTCATCAATGTTAAAGATTTGGTTCAGAAGAGAGTCAACACAGTGATTTAAGTCATCTCAAACTCAGTAACAGGGTAAAGCAGACATTTAAAACTGAGGATGTTTCTGTAGCAATGAGAGCTATTTTGCTATTAGACTGGGTTGGCTCCATCAAAAGAAGCAAATTAGGCTTTGAATGTAAATTTCAACATGTTCCATAATTTTTTTCAGATTTAGCAGGGCTAGGAGATACACTGGCTTTCTAGCTACCTATGGAGCATTTCAACCTTTGCCTTGTCCCTGGAAAAGCCTTCCTGGGGAGCTGGCCTCCAAGGCAAACTCTCTTGAGATCTCAATTTCCAAGCATAGTCAAATACCATCCTGCATAAGGACCAGAAGTTTTCTAAGATGAAAGATTTCCTTTTCACTCCAATTCACATCCGCTTGGAAAAGGGGTCTTATAACAAGCTTGAGGAGACGTCCCACAGGGCTGGCAAGGCCACTCCCTCCCCACCTTCATCCAAGAGTCACATTTCCAACAGTTGTTTTCACTTTTCTTCTAATTGGATAGTGACTGCTTTCATGATTTTAACAATGTAGTATCAGATGCTGCTCTTGGCAGGCCCAATAACTCAAATTTCTAGTTTCCAATGGTTTTCTAGTTTCCATTCAATGGCCCTTGAAGGAAGCCCAGGTGTCCATCCTTTCCAATGATGAACTGCTCCCCAAAATGGCTCAGAAGCCATTTTCCCAGGCAGGTCTGGAATGAAGCCTCCAATGAATGGCGGAGAATGGAAAGAACCAAAACAAAACCACGAAGCAGCCAATCGTGGCCCCTTTCCCTCACTCCCTCCTGTCCCGTGAGACATCTAGACTGCTGTCAAGTTGATTACCTACGAAAGCCTACTTTAGAGAAGCTACTTTAGGATCAAACTTCTCCACTGAAAATTTTTACATAGCCTGCCCTCCCCCCGCCCCCCTAAATTCACAGTTTATTTCATGAAACAAAGAGCTACGGTAATTTAACACACAACATAGTGAAAGGAGACTCTGACAGTGCAGTGCAGATATCTTTTTCTGATCACAACTACAGATGACTGGAGAGAAAAGGGCACAGGACTGGCACCAAGCAAACCCTACTCATATGACCTAAAAGATTAGGGAAAGGGACCTACTAGCTGCAGTTATATACTTATTATTCTCACACATGATAAATACTTAATATAATGAACTTTAATGTTCTGGGTGAATTTCTTTAAAAATATCTTTTTCATGGTTTAAAATTCTTTTAAAAGAAAATAAGATGCTTTATGTTTTCTCTTCCTTTTGAACAAAGAGCTTTTCCTCTTTGATGATGTGGGAAGAGAGAGAGGATGAAAGGGGAGAACTAGGCAGGTGGAATTCACAGAGGAGATTCCGAGGTCTCAGTGAAATGCAGGGATAGGCCCCTAAATTTGGGACAGCCCTGCCCAGCCTCGTCCCTCTGCCTGAGTTCAAGTGTCTCAACCTTAGAGACAGGCTTTGGGAAATAAAAACAGATTCTATTTTTAGATAAAGCGCAAATGCTTCTATAATAACTATTGTTCCCTCCATGGAAGTGATGGGAGTAACCTCAATAAGAACTTGAGGAAATCGGGACCAAATACAGAATCCTGTTGAGCACGTGAAAGCCATAAATAAGAGAGAATGGCCAGGAGATGTTAGGGCCAGGGGATGGCCTGCTGGCTAAGTTGGCAAAGCAGAGAGGTAAACATGTTGGTCTAAGAACAAAGGAGGGGTAGGTAAGTGGGAGGAAACTAGCCAAACAGCACTTCCTGTTGGCAGTCTGTGAGCTGGGTGAATGGTAGGGCAGGGTAGCACCAACAGATTTCCCAGCCCTTGGGCCCCAGCTCAGGGCAGCAGTAACAGATAATCAGCAGTTATTAGGAGTCATCTTAGCCTGGACATTGCTCTAAACACCACCTCTCGTCAGTCTTCAGGGTAGAGTTCTGGCTTGCCTTTGAGCTAAGTCAGCAGGCAAGCACTCTCAATACAGAGCACAGCAATTCTCAGGGAGGCAAAGACAACTCCCTCCACTCAGGAGAGAAAAGGATTGGGGAAAAGTGATTTCCCATCAGGATCTGGTACTCTTCCTGAAGCTGGTGTATCTAGCTCAGAGCTTGTCAGAGATTCCCTATATCCACTGCCCGAGGCTCTGAAATCTGAAAGCACCTGAGTGTTTTAGGGAAATGGGGATGGGGTGGATTCATGTACAAGGAGAAAAATAGGTAGAAACAGAAGTAAAGAAAGAGAAGCTTGCCAAATGCCTTCTTTCACTGCTGGAAAGCTACATTCGCATAGCACCCAGCTCTCCCTGACCACCTGCTCCTCCAAGGACTGATCTTTAGACTCTGCACAGCCCAGACAGAAGCAACAGCGGCTACCCGAGCCAAAAGCCTCACTTGGCTTCAATGCAGCACCCTTCCATCTATAGAGGAGTCCTCTTGTGAGTGTGCGTGCATGCACACGCAACTATGCACACCCCAGCCCAGAGACACTTACTCAACACAACCACTTCTGGTGCCACAAAGGACATTTCAAAATGAATCTAAAGCCCCAGGGCCCCTCAGAACTTCCTGTTATTTCTGGTCAAAAGTTCCTGAAAGCCTTGGAATTCAGGCTCACGGGGATGAGGCCTTATTTATCTCTGTATCTATCATCAGTGACTAGCACCCGGCCTAGAACATGTGAATGCTCAGGAAATCGCCACTGATTTAAAAGAACACCATTTCCTTCCAAGCGTTCCTAGGTGCCCTCAATGCGGCTCTATCTGGTTGGGGAAATCTGGTTTGAGAGCCCCTATACCTTCCAACCTGACCAGCGGAATTGAATTCCATACTTGACTCCAGAGTGGACTTTTTATTTCACGATGACCATGTGGAAAAGTTGAGGGAAAGAGACTCAAGTCTGTCTGTCTCCTTGGTTGGGGCCCACTGGATTTTCATACATGGTTCACACAACCATAATCCCCCACTGGATAATGTCACAAGAGTTCTGAGTGTTGGGATATAAGGAAAGAATAACAGTGGGAAAGTGTTGGGGGCAGATTTCTTTTTCTTCAAGGGGGAAAGAAAGAAAAGATTTCCCCTCCCCAAATGGTACCCTGGGGGCAGCTTGTTTGTTCATGTGAGATTGATTGGTATTACTTCTGTTCTGATTCTGCACACTTGTGACTGGAAGGAGCCTGGTTAAGAGCTGGAAGTGTATTTTGCTCTGGTTTGGGGTCTTGCCCTCTTCCAAGAGACCAGCAAGTCTGTGCCAATGTCTGTGTGCTCCCAGCAGACCAGCAAGACTGTGCCAGTGTCTGTCCAGCCACTAGGGGCCAGAGCCCTGCCCGCGTTGAAGCTTTTCCCAGGGCCCAGGGACTTTGCTCTGTGGTTACCAACTTCTTTTCTTCAGTGGGGAGGGAGGCTGGAGCTTTCCCAAGAGACCTAAAGGATTGCCCACTCTTGGCAGCAAGTGCAGGTAGCTGCTGGCCTCCGACCATCTGCTTCATCTGCTTCATCAGGCCTGGAGCTTGGCTAAGAGGCCCTGGGGTCTGCTCAGTCCCTGCAGGAGCTCTTCCTGAGGCCTGAGTTGCTGGCTCATATAAAAAGGCCTTGGCAGGCGGCTGAGAAAGAAGTCTGGCCTGGGTGAGTGATTTAACAGCTTGCCAGGGGTCCTCTGAAGGGGCCGCTGCTTTCCCAGGTGTCTGAAGAGGATTTGACATGCTGCCTTTCTCAACAGCTCTCGGTATATGCCCCAGACCTTTGCTGGCAGGCCATGAACTTGACTCCAACACTGGCATCTTCTCATCAGCCTGTGGTGTGACCTCATGAGGTGAAGCTGCCCGCTCCTTTTGGCGAGGAGTTAGGTCTATGAGATCCATCACCAAAGCAGCTCTATTTTTTGACTGAGTATTCTGGTCCACAGGCCTCAGTGCTTTTTCTTTAGCTACAAGGGTCTGGACCACAGCTGACAGTACTTTCTCAGGAGGTGGAAGTCTCTGGGACAAAGAGGCAGGGGGTTTATCAGGGGGCTTGTCTGAAGTCTGGGGTTTGGGACTGCTGGTAATGAGCAGTCTGTCTGACGGCGGAAGTCTCAGGCCAGTGGGAACTGGGGTTTTCTCCAATGACTGGGGCCTTGAGCTGGCAGCACCTATGGATTTATCAAGCCTTGGGTCAGCCTTCCCCAGAGGTCTTTCCAGTGGTTGGGACCTGACTGAGGGTGAGGAGCTTGGACTGGTCACTGGAGTGAGTTTGTTAGATAGCTGGGGTCTTGGTCCTGCCACTGCTGGTGGCCTGTCCAGTGGCCTCTGGCTGGAAACCAAGGATTGGGATTTGGTCCCTGACCCAGCAAGGTCTCTGACCTTATCTAAAGGCTGGGGCCTGGAGTCAGTTCTCTCAAGAGGTCTTTCAGGTAGCAGTGGCCTCTGACAAGTCCCTGCCAGAGCCTTTTTGGAGAGTGACAGCGTCTGGTTGGTGTCAGCAGGAGGTTTATCTGACATTTTGGGTGCCTGAGCAGCCATTCCTGATGATTGCTCTGTCAGGTGAGTGCTTGGCCCTGGAGGCAGCGCTACTGGGGGAGGCACATACTCACGGATCTCCCCAGGTTCCAGAGGATTGGGCCCACAGGGATCATGCTCAGTACAAGACAGACGCCCATCCAGTTTGGAAATGAAAAGCATCCCTTCTCGATGCTGCTTGCAAAAGGAGCTGGGGCACATCTCACAGAAGGAGGCTGCTTCCTTCCCACAGATGTCACACTGATGCCATGGACATTCCCATTTCCCTGAAAACATAAAAGTAAAACAAAAGTTTAGGAAAAAAGAGATACATATCACATGGGCCATGGCTATGCTACAGTCTGAAGGCATGGATGATGACTCTCCTTCACATTGCTCCTGGTTCAGCTAGTTTATGCCACTCACTAGCCACCTCTTGCCCCAGAATTCCAGCTGCTGCTTCTGCACAGAATACATAAACAGTGAATTATCAAATAGCAACTAGTATCAACTTAATATACAAGCAGAGGAGTAAACCAGTATTTCTATGACTATTTCCAGCAAGGAGGTTGGGGGTGGTGGTGTGGGGACAGCATAAAGCTTCTTTTACATGAAACTTAAGATATTACTTTCATATTTTGGCACTCTCCATTTGTACTATACAGCTTTTAAATTAGCAACTCAAAGAGAAATATCTCAGCTATTTAGATTCTTGCTTATTTGCTTATTAGCAGTAATAGAAAAGATATAAAATTATGAAAAATGGAAGATTTAACCTTTGTTCAGTTTTAAGTCTTGGGACCAGCACAACACATTATATATTGTTCACATGAAGTCAGTAGAAAATATCCAAAGCTAACCTGAGCTTTTATCTACCTTGCCCCATTTCGTGAAACCTGAGAGTCTTGAATAGGGACAGTGTTTCCACCTTCACGTCAACTACACTAGCTCCCACTCCTGGCAGATAGGCAAGACTGGTTCTATCACAGCCTATGCCAGTGACAGCCCTGAGCAGGTGATTATGAAACAATTCTACTTCCTAGTGCTGACAGGTCAATGTGACAGTCTTGCCCTCATCCTACCGCATGCTTTCATGACCTTTCCTTACACTGAAGGAAAGCCAATTTGGGGACAAATTCCTTATACTTATATCCCAAAGTTCTTCAGCTTCTGCGATTCTTGGAAACAGGTCACTAGTAATTTATAATCTCCTCACCCTGGAACAGCTCCCTACTGGTTTCTCTTTTTTGTCCTTTATAATAGATGGCATATCCAAATCCCTAAAATCCTCTAACCCCAAATCACTAAGGTTCTCAATTTCTTCAACTACAAATTTAGTGGGCACCACATCCACTGAGCAGCCTTCTCATGTGTTTTAACTGATACAACCACATCTCCTTTAGAGAAAAAAGTCTACTTTGCATGGGGGGAGACCCCACTAGGGGTAGGGGAGCAAGGGAGGACGTGCTAAAAGGGTGGCAATCCAGTTCTCACAGACTGGAACCACCTAAAGGCTTTACTATCTCAATCTTTCTTTCTCTAGAAAGGCAACATGACTTAATAGTCTTGAAGTAAAAAACCCAGATCTCCATATATGTGTGCAAGATCACCTCACCAATCCTAACTCTGTTTCTTCACATGCATGATGGAAGAAAACCAACCTTTATGGGTTGCTAGGGGGATGAAAAACATAAATGTAAGTAAAGGACTTGAAACACAGCAAGTGCATTCTGTTCCATTCTTCATAACTAAGATTTCTAAGCCTTTGTTTTCATTATTTCCAGATTGAGAAAACAGACTACACCCCTCAAAATTATGCATGTGAAGACCAAATGGCACTTAATTCCAGGCTGAAGCAAATGGCATGAGACCCTGAGTATTACGGAGAGAACAAGTAGCATTATGAATGGATTTTGGCACCAACCTGCTGGTCGCTTGGTCAGATTGAGACAGTCTGCATGGTAAACCTTTGGGCAGCCTGGCTTCTTGCAGGAAACGAGCTGGCCAGCATCCCCACAACTGAAACACTCATCTTCTCGCTCCTTTGTGATTTCACCCTGGGATCTGCGCTTTCCCTGTTGCTTCTTCTTGAATTTCTTTGACTTTTCTTCTGTGGCAATGGGTTGATTCTACAAGTCAGATATTGAGCATTCTGTCAGCATTCTGTCAACATGTTAGTACCAATCTTTTTTTTTTTTTTTTTTTTTTGAGACAGAGTTTCGCTCTTGTTACCCAGGCTGGAGTGCAATGGCACGATCTTGGCTTACCGCAACCTCCGCCTCCTGGGTTCAAGCAATTCTCCTGCCTCAGCCTCCTGAGTAGCTGGGATTACAGGCACGTTGCCACCATGCCCAGCTAATTTTTTTGTATCTTTAGTAGAGACGGGGTTTCACCATATTGACCAGGATGGTCTCGATCGCTTGACCTCGTGATCCACCCGCCTCAGCCTCCCAAAGTGCTGGGATTACAGGCTTGAGCCACCGCGCCCGGCTTAGTACCAATCTTAACCAGGTTAACTATCCTTTCTGAGCCTTATTCTCTTCTCTGGGAAAAGAGATTGTCATGAAGGTAAAATGCAGGAAAGGTACCTAGTACGTCACAGATACGTAGCAATAATTACCACTTTTGTATCAACTACTCTTGCCACCTGAACAAAACAGAAAAGACAAAAATCCATCTGTTTTTGCTGATACATAGGCTGGTCTTAAATGTCATGCCTCTCGTAAGTTATTTATTTATTTACTTATTTACTTATTTATTTGGAGGAAATCTTGCTCTGTTGCCCAGGCTGGAGTGCAGTGGTGCAATCTCGGCTCTTTGTAGCCTCCACCTACTGGGTTCAACAATTCTCCTGCCTCAGCCTCCTGAGTATAGCTGGAATTACAGGTGCACGCCTGCCACCACACCCGGTTAATTTTTCTATTTTTAGTAAAGACGGGGTTTCATCATGTTAGCCAGACTGGTCTCGAGCTCCTGACCTCATGATCTACCCACTTCGGCCTCCCAAAGTCCTGGCATTGTTACAGGTATGAGCCACTGCGCCCAGCCAAAGTTTTATTTTGTATTTGTCTACTTTCAAAAATTAAAGAAGGTTCTGTATGTATATACACATGTTTCTCGTTCATTCAACAAAGCATAACTGAACTTACTATAAGCACTGCGTTAAGACACAAAAAAGTTAATGCATGGTCCCTGCAGTGACCATGAATTAACTTTGATTAACGTGACTTGATACACATCAAGTCAAATTAGCTTCCTGTTGACCACTCCCAAGATGGACCCTGGAGCAGCCAGCAGATGTCCTCTCAGTGTTCTCTGCAGCCCACACTTGGGTCACCAAATCCTGTGGCTCTTTATCACATTATTCATTTTAACCCAGAAACATCTAGGACCAATCTACAAGGCTTAATGGAGGTCTATCCTATTCTGACAGACCACTGTCTACTAAGTGTCCACAGTGATCTCTAATTTCTCAATTTCTGCTATAGCATCTACCTCTCACTGATACCTGTAAAATGCTATCCTATGCAGACCTCAAGAATGCAGAAACAGGCATCTGCAGTACACTTACCACCATTAAAAATGGGTTAAACTCAGTTACTATTTTAATTTATAGGAAACAAGTCAACGAACATCTTAAAGAATAACATTAAACCAACAAAAACTAAACAAAAAACAAAATAAAACCTAACATAGAGGTGATTCTCCTTATTTTAACAAGATAAAAAACAATCATTGGATGTTCTTCATTTTCCCATTATTGCTCTAAATTATTATGTACTCTTTTTTGGACAGGTGCGATGGCTCACACCTGTAATCCCAGCACTTTGGGAAGCTAAGGCAGGTGGATCACCTGAGGTCAGAAGTTCAAGACCAGCCTGGCCAACATGGTGAAACCCTGTCTCTACTAAAAGTACAAAAAATAGCCAGGTGTGGTGGGCACCTGTAATCCCAGCTACTTGGAAGGCTGAGACAGAAGAATTGCTTGAACCTGGGAGGCAGAGGTTGCAGTGAGCTGCGATCACACCACTACACTCCAGCCTGGGCAACAGAGGGAGACTCCATCTCAAAAACAAATTTATTTACCCTTCTTATTGGCTCTATGTTAATTTACATGTCTTCAGTTCTTAATGTTGAGTTTCAAAATCAAAAAGGCATACGGAACATACTCCACTGAAGCCACTATTTAGTCTACTTTGCATCAAAATTAAACTTCAATTTTTACTATGCCCTTATTCATGATTAGAGAAATCTTGAAGCATCCAGATGTTCATCTAGTATGTCCATCAATTATATTAAAAAATTAACACAGTCAATAAAAATAATCAGCAAAGGACTTTTAAAAAAATAAGAAAAGGAGGATACAGACGTGGAAATGATACTTAACGGTTACAGAATTAGAATTCAATTTTTCAGAAAGTGCACACTAAAAAACAGGAAGACACAACAATGCTTATACTTTGTTATAATGGGGATTAAGAGTTCTACTTTTATCTATGATGTTATCCTACATTTAGAAACTTCAACTCCAGATTTTTTGGTATCTTCAGAAAGAGAAATGGGTGGGCGGGGAGGGGAACAGACACAGATATACCAAGAATCCAAGTGGCTTATTAGGAGATGTGAGATCAAGACAAGGGAGGTAACTAGCATTCTTTAAAGGTCCTATTTCAAAGCATTATTATCTAGAAAAGGATCACCAATTAAAGTCAGATGGTGCAAAACACTTCAGGAATATTCTTTAAAACCTCTTATGTAATTGATCAGCCAAATGCTTAGTGAATTGCAAGTAGGCCTATCAACACCTATTCAATGTCATTAATTTCTTTTCTTTCCTTTGAGATGGAGTCTTGCTCTGTCGTCCAGGCTAGAGTGCAGTGGTGTGAACTTGACTCACTGCAATCTCCGCCTCCTGGGTTCAAGTGATCCTCCTTCCTCAGCCACCTGAGTAGCTGGGACTACAGGCACGTGCCACTACACCTGGTTAATTTTTTTTTATTTTTAGTAGAGATGGGGTTTCACCATGTTGTCCAGGCTGGTCTTGAACTCCCGACCTCTGGTGATCCACCTGCCTCAGCCTCCCAAAATGCTGGGATTATAGGCATGAGCCACCAGGCCTGGCTCAATGTCAATAATTTCAAAGAAATATCTTCTTTTTTTTTTTTTTTTAAATAGAGACGGGGTTTCACCATGTTGGCCAGGATGGTCTTGATCTCTCGACCTCGTGATCCACCCGCCTCGGCCTCCCAAAGTGCTGGGATTACAGGCTTGAGCCATGGCGCCCGGCCTTGAAATATCTTCTTAAAATGAAGACTGCCCTGACACTGATAGGGTGGTAGGACTGCACCACTAATCCCAAAGCAGAAGTCTGGAAAGGTGGTACCTTTGGCCTTACACCCAAGAAGCCACTGCAGTTTGGGGCTCCGCATTTGCAAACAGTCTTTCCATTCCCAAGACATTCTAGGTTGTAGTTGAAGGTAAGTTCGGTACCTGCATAAGAGACCATGAAAATATTAATATCTATGGTTTTAATTATATTATTTCTGTATTAATTACAAAGGATACCAAATCCCGAGAACAAATTAATTTTAAAAAGAATTTGTTAACTCTAATCCTATATTTTAATAAATTCTAATCCCATGACATTAATAATCAGCTAATACAATTTAACAGAGAAAACTTAAATGGCTTAACAAGTAATATTTAAGGTAACATTTACTATAGAGGTGTTGATTACCTCAAGTTGTCTTTCATTTGTTTACTAACCATTCAGATTCAAAATATGTAAATTCATTACCAAAACAAACAAAAAAACAATTTATCAGTGTGTCAGGCCCTGGGAATATAAGTATGAGGAAAACTCTTTTGTCTGTTCTCAGGTGAACACATGTTACCTGGCAGCACTCTGGAGAGGCATCTCAGTACAGAATAACACTGGAAATACGTGGATTACAGAGTGGTTGTAGGTCCAGTTATGTCCCAGCCTTAGCAGGGTAATGTGAACCCTCAGCAGCCCATTTTAAAATGGAGAAATCTAACAAGCTTACTGAGAGAATATGACAATGCATATAGCATTAATTTGTAAACTTTAATAAAAGGTACTAAAAAAAAATGTTCTCTTTCTGTCAAAGGTCCATTTCATCAAAAGTGTGAGAGTAGTAAATAAAAGAAAACATTCAAACTTAAAGCCCATAACTAATAGCCAGTTAGGGAAGGCCTACCAAATATATAAAGAGGTTACCTTTGTATAGAGCTAATAGTTTACAGTTACTGTATAAAGGAACCTATATTAAACCTATCCTATTAAAAATTGTCAAGTTTTAGGAAGATTTCCCTTTGCAGTCTGACATGCCTTTTTTCAGTGAGACTGATATACACAGTTTTTCACCTAATATTGAATAAAATCATTAGTATCATTATTTCTTTATTCGAATATATTCAAAATACAAAGCAGCTAACTTAGGGGTCATGCTGTAGGAATAGCAGAATTATTCATGGCCTGATAAGAGGCTCATGCCATAAGGAGCTTGCAGGCACTGAGTGAGAGTGACCAATTTAACAGGAGGGTTATTTCCCATCTCATGCCTGAACCTACTGGATTGAATCTTTGGTGGTTTTATTCACACAGTTTTTTTTTTTTCTTTTTCCTTCTTTCTCTTTTTTTTTAGACAGAGTTTCGCTCTGTTGCCCAGGCTGGAGTGCAGTGAGGCGATCCTGGCTCACTGCAGCCACTTCTGCCTCCTGGGTTCAAGCTATTCTCCTGCCTCAGTCTTCTGAGTAGCTGGAATTACAGGCACCTGCCACTATGCCTGGCTAATTTTTGTATTTTTAGTAGAGATGGGGCCAGGCTGGTCTCAAACTCCTGACCTCCAGTGAGCTGCCCACCTTGGCCTCCCAAAGTGTTGGGATTATAGGCATGAGCCACTGTGCCCAGCCCCACGCTGTTTTTTCTTAATAGAAGATTTATGGATAACTAAATTTTTGGAGACATGATGTGCTTATAATACAGAACTCTACCTTATATATAAATATAAGAGAGCAGGACACTTGCCGTAACTGGCTGCTCACTGAATATACACAGTGTAAGCATAATCACATAGTGGCTAAATTAAATCAGAAATTATCAGTGCTCATAAAGTAAACAGTGATACCATTCTAGGAAAGAGTCCAACATGCAATAATCCTTGATAGAACTCCAGTTACTGGACATGGCAAAGGGCATCAGAGAAGAGATAAACAAGGAGTAAAGATGGCACATGTGGGAGACAGTAAGCTGTAGGTATGCGAAGAGCCCAGGAAGTTCAATGAAGCCCTCAGCTCTGAAAGGCACTCCACCTGTCACTTAGCACATCCTGTCTCATTTTCCCCATCCTGAACCTATGCAGACTGGAAGCCAAGTGAGAAGAGGAACAAAGTCTGAGAATTTCAATACCAAGCTACCCGAGCTGATGAAAACAGGAAAAAAAGAAGAAAAACAGGCCTCCCAGTGTTGCAATTCTCTGCTAGACACGGCAGAGGAGGACATCCCCATGGATATGAATTGAAGGTTCTGAGTAGAAGAATGGGATTGTCAGCACTCAGAAGACATAGAACTAAATCATATCATTGATTTATTACAGAGGAACTATATTTATGTTGATGTAATATGGAAGAACCTCTCCACCCCAGGGCTGATCAGAGAGAAAAAGGGAGAAAAGAATGAAGGAAAAAATATATTGAGTGTCCCATAGATTAAACTTAAAAGACAAACACAAAAACAGACTAAGATCTGAAAAAACATCATTTCAATTCTTTTATCTTGATCAAAGCTTCCTGTGGACAACAGTGACTGAGCAAAAGAGCACTAAGGTCTTCCAGAACATTCAAATGGGATTTCTGCTTCAACAGTAATTAAACTATACAATTGTGTATTAGACTACTGAGGCCAGTTCTATCCCAGTTTGAGTATAGGAGACTGATTTTTACTGTTTTGCTCATATCCTTGAAAAACTAAATTCGAAAAATAATATACTTTCTTGTACATTTCAAAATGTACAAAGTTGGCTGGGTACGGTGAGTGGATCATGAGGTCAGGAGATTGAGACCATTCTGGCCAACATGGTGAAACCCCATTTTGGTCTCTACTAAAAATACAAAAAAAAAAAAAAAATTAGCTGGGTGTGGTGGCACACGCCTGTAGTCCCAGCTACTCAGGAGGCTGAAGCAGGAGAATTGCTTGAACCTAGGAGGCAAAGACCACAGTGAACCAAGATCATACCACTGCACTACAGCCAGGGTGACGGTGCGAGACTCCATCTCAAAAAAACAAAACAAAAGTTTACAGAAATTTTAATATTTAAAAAATCATGCAATTTGAAGTGCGTTACATGCATAATATTTATGTCCAAAGTAAGTGTATCAAAACGCTGAAGGTATAGATTAAGATCTTTTATGGAAAATACCACATATCTTTACTGTCAAACCACTCAGCCATATCAGATTTCCTTTAAATTCAAATAAACTTATTATTTGTCCTAGTTACAAACATCTCACTACCCCATTAGAGAGACAGGTGCCCAGGTGAGCCACGACAGAGCACTAAATTCTCCAAAGGTCCTGTTCTTTGGCATCCTAGAGGTTGAGGGGTTTTTGTTGTTTTGTGTGTGTATTTTTGTTGTTGTTGTTGTAGCTGGAGTCCAGTGGCATGATCTTGGCTCACTGCAACCTCTGCTGCCCAGGTTCAAGTGATTCTCCTGCCTCAGCCTCCTGAGTAGCTGGGATAACAGGCACCTGCCACAGCACCCAGGTAATTTTTGTAGTTTTAGTAGAGATGGGGTTTCACCATCTCGGCCAGGCTGGTCTTGAACTGCTGACCTTGTGATCCATCCGCCTCAGCCTCCCAAAGGGCTGGAATTACAGGCATGAGCTACAGCACCCGGCCTTATGTGTGTGTTTATAAGAGTCAGAGGTCTCACTATACTACCCAGGCTGCTTCTCAAACTCCTAAACTCAAGCAATTTCTGGACCCAGCCTCCTGAGTAACTAAGACTACAGGCATATACCACCACACTCGGTGGTTTATTTTTAAAATAGCCTTGGGTCCATAACCCATAAGATAGGAAAGACAGAGAGACTGACCTTTGGTTTATAAAGTGGAAGAAGGGCAACTGTGAAAGGGAAGGTGAGAAAGGAGACTGAAGAGTTAGTAGTTTCTTTTTTTTTTTTTTTGAGACGGAGTTTCGCTCTTGTTACCCAGGCTGGAGTGCAATGGCGCGATCTCGGCTCACCGCGACCTCTGCCTCCTGGGTTCAGGCAATTCTCCTGCCTCAGCCTCCTGAGTAGCTGGGATTACAGGCATGTGCCAACATGCCCAGCTAATTTTTTGTATTTTTAGTAGAGACGGGGTTTCACCATGTTGACCAGGATGGTCTCGATCTCTCGACCTCGTGATCCACCCGCCTCGGCCTCCCAAAGTGCTGGGATTACAGGCTTGAGCCACTGCGCCCGGCCAAGAGTTAGTAGTTTCTAAAGCAAACCTATTAGTGGGAAGTTCATATAAATGTGAAAATTTGTTCCATTAAAACCATCCATGTCCTGAAGACACTGTACTCAAAGAATAAGCCAAGCCAAGCAAGGTGGCTCATGCCTGTAATCCCAGCACTTTGGCAGCTGAGGCAGGAGAATCACTTGAGCTCAGGAGTTCCAGACTAGCCTTGGGAACATAGCAAAGCTCCATTGCTACGCCAAAAAAAAAAAAAAAAAAAAAAAAAAAAAGCTGGGAATGGGGAAATGTGCCTACAGTCCTAGCTACTCAGAAGGCTGAGGCGGCAAGACTGCTTGAGCCCAGCAGTTTGAGGCTGCAGTGAGCTGTGACAGTACCACTGTACTGCAGTTTGGGCAACAGAGTAAGGCTCTGTCCCTGGACAATAAAAATGAATGAATAAATAAAAGAAATGAACCAGTCACAAAAGGACAAATATCATCTATTTATATGAAATATATATAGAAGTCAAATTCAGAAAGAAAAATGGAGGCTTAGTGTTTAGTGGGAATAGAGTATTAGCAGGGAAAGATGAAGAGTTCTGGAGATGGATGGTGGCGATAGCTGGACAAAAATGTAAATGAACTTAATTCCAGAGAAGTGTACATAAAAATGTTTAAAATTATAAACTTTATATTTTCTATGTTTTATGACACACACACACACAAAAACAAACAAACAAAACAAAAAAGCCATGTCCAAGGACCACCTGCAAGGTCTTCATGTGTCTTGGGAGTTTGGAAGTTCATTATGGATTACAGGACATTACACGGGGATTTTAGATGATAAAACCTGAAATTCATTCAATCTGAGGAAGGTGTTTGTAAAAAACCAAAGCCATGAAATTTGGATGTCAGCTGCAGAATCCTAAAATGATTCTTACCTGCTTTAATGTCACTTAGCGCAAAAAGGCCTACACGGGTATCTCCATTCACAGACCACTTCTGTGTTTCACAGTTGGGCTGGCAGCAATGATTCATGAACCGAGCATAGTTTCCTTTGGGACCAGCATCAATGATTCGGTCCTAGAATTCAAAAAGAAGCTACACATCAGACTTCCTGAGACCTCTGCTATGGATTAAAATTTGACTATTCTCTCTAATAAGCTGGAGTTCCTATTTGTAAATTGAATCTCTCAGAAAAAAAAAAAAAGATCCCAAAGAACGTTGATTCTCAAAGCGTGATCTCTGGACCAGCACCATCACCATTTGGAAATTTGTTAGACATGCAAATTCTTGAGTTGTGCTTCAGATGCACTAAAACAGAGACTCTGGGGTGGACCGCAGCATTCTGTCATAACAAGGCCGCCAGGGGATTCTCACCAGAGTGAAGTTTGAGGACCACTGCCCTATAAACAGCAGCTTGTCCCACTTTCTATTAGTTTCAACCCAGATGCACATTAGAAATCACCTAAGAAGATTTAAATACTAAAGTAGAGTTCCAATCTCAAAGTAAGATCAGACTATCTGGAGATGAGGATCTCACAACTCCTAAGTGCACAACTTGAGAAATGCTTACACAGGTAAATATCAAGAAAGGATTTTATTGCAAAAACTAATGCTGGGTGCGGTGGCTCATGCCTGTAATTCCAGCACTTTGGGAAGCCAAGGCAGGCGGATCACCTGAAGTCAGGTGTTTGAGACCAGCCTGGCCAACATGGTGAAACCCCATCTCTACTAAAAATACAAAAATTAGCTGGGCAAGGTGACAGGTGCCTGTAGTCCCAGCTAACTGGGAGGCCGAGGCACAAGAATCTCTTAAACCCAGGAAGCAGGGGTTGCAGTTAGCCGAGATCACACCCCTGTACTCCAGCGAGACTCCCGTCTCAAAAGAATAAATTAAAAAAAAAAAAAAAAAGCCATGATGTCAGGAGATCGAGACCATCCTGGCCAACATGATGAAACCATGTCTCTATTAAAAATACAAAAATTAGGGCCGGGCGTGGTGGCTCAAGCCTGTAATTCCAGCACTTTGGGAGGCCAAGGTGGGTGGATCATGAGGTCAAGAGATCGAGACCATCCTGGTCAACATGGTGAAACCCCGTCTCTACTAAAAATACAAAAAATTAGCTGGGCATGGTGGTGTGTGCCTGTAATCCCAGCTACTCAGGAGGCTGAGGCAGGAGAATTGCCTGAACCCAGGAGGCGGAGGTTGTGGTGAGCCAAGATCGTGCCATTGCACTCCAGCCTGGGTAACAAGAGTGAAACTCTGTCTCAAAAAAAAAATAAAAAAATAAAAATAAAAATAAAAACAAAAATACAAAAATTAGCTGGGCAAGGTGGTGCATGTCTGTGGTCCCAGCTATTCAAGAGGCTGAGGCAGGAGAATCGCTTGAACCTGGGAGGTGGAGGCTGCAGTGAGCTGAGATCAAGCCACTGCACGCCAGCCTGGGCATCCAAACAAACAAACAAACAGAAAGATTTTAAAAATTTTACGTGAACTTATCAGTACAATAATTAAATGTTTAACAAATCATTTCTCTATCTGTAAAATAAAAGAATAAAAAAATTATATACTATTATGTACTTTTCTGGCTTCAAACTTGTAATCCTGTAGAAAACATATTCAAAGATAGACTCTCCAATTTTCATTGAATTGTTCAAAAACAAGACTAAAAGCAGCTGTATTGCCTCTGGCCATGAATACCCAGAAATGAGCATGCTTACCTACTCCAGAACCCCAATCCAGCAGATATCCCACTGGGTATGGGAAAACACCCTGTCTTGGGAACTGCATTACATGCCTTCAAATACTATGGCTAGAATAACACAAATTTTATAATCTTGTAACAGTGAAAACATCACTTCCCCTTACTTACTTTGTCTAGGGTAAGCATATAGAAATTAGTGATATCGTGTTCCTGAGCATAACGAATTCGAGCTCTGCATTCTTCTTCATCTATAAGCTCACCCACATACTCATTCACAAATTCACCCTAGAACAAGAAATAACTCCTGACTTAATGGGAAAAAACACACCAGTATCCAAATGTATACATTTTTTAAAAAAGTAATGAAAACATCAAATTCTCCAAAGCAGATTACATGAGTATAATTTTAGGCACATATAATTACTTTATGAAACCTAACTATTTGATAATGAAAAACACCTTCTTACGCCCAACACTGGTACCAGCAGAAAGATTATGATACACTGGATACTAAAGATCTTCCAGAATGGAAGATTAGTAAGTAAACTACAGCTTCCTTATAAAGAGAGATGGATGGCCAATCTCTACCTGCCCCAGAGCCTTATTAGATTTTCCTAAATAAACTACGTCCATCGTCCTTGGCGCTACACATTCCAAAGTATCATCCTCCCTACTCATGCTACAGTCACCCTGGCTTTCACACGTGTTCACTCCTAACCTGCAAGGCTTTCATGGCCACCTTGCCTGAGTCAACAGCTACTTACATTTCAAGTCTCAATTTAAAATATCCTCAGAAGCCAGGAGTGGTGGCTCATACCTGTAATCCCAACACTTTGGGAGGATCATTTGAGCCCAGGAGTTTGAGACCAGCCTGGGCAACATTGTGAGACCTCGCCTCCATAAAAAATACAAAAAATTAGCCAGGTGTTGTAATGCAAGCCTGTAGTCTCTGCTACTCAGGAGGCTGAGATGGGAGGATCATTTGACCCTGGAAGGCGGAGGTTGCAGTGAGAAGAGATGGTACCACTGCACGCCATCCTGGGTGAGAGAGTGAGACCCTCTCTCAAAAAAATAAAATATAATCAGAGACAAACCAGTTTCAGTTCCTTTGTCACACATCTCTGAAGCCCTTTATACTTCCACAATGGGAGATGATTGGTTCATTATCTCTCTCCCTCCAGAATGTAAACTTTATGATAGCATGAGCCATATCTTTCCTCTTGTCTTAGTCAGTGCATCCCCAGAACACCACCTGGCACATACAATACATATAAAAATAAAGACATTACTGCATTTTCATTCAATAAGGCTTAACCTTCTTCTCCTTCATGTTTCATGAAGCCAATCATTTTTTTCTCACTTAAAAAAAAAAATTTTTTTTTTTGTTCTTGTTTTTTTCAGATGGAGTTTCGCTCTCGTTGCCCAGGCTGGAGTGCAATGGCGTAATCTTGGCTCACCACAACCTCTGCCTCCCAGGGTCAAGTGATTCTCCAGTCCCAGCCTCCCAAGTAGTTGGGATTTCAGGCATGTGCCATCACGCCCAGCTAATTTTTGTATTTTTAGTAGAGATGTAGGCCAGGCTGGTCTTGAACTCCTGAACTCAGGTGATCCGCCCACCTCAGCCTCCGAAAGTGCTGGGATCACAGGTTGGGCCACCATACCCGGCCACTACAAATATTTTCTTAGCATGTGGATCAATGCCTTGTCTCATGTGCTCAGTGTCCTCCCTCTTAATTACCGGTTCTTGGATAGTCACAAAACAGCAAACAAAGCCATAGCATCTCTATGAATGGCCCTTTTTTCCATCCTCCTACACAGTGACCATGATCAATACAAAGACCTCTGGAGATCAAAACCATCCATTCTCAAGTGTCTAAACTGTGGGAGGATATAGCAAGACACAATAATAAGATTAATTATTAACTGTATTTTCCTTGATGATGAATTTTCTAATGTCAAGAATTAACGATATCAAGCAACTGCAAAGAGGAGAAAAAAGCAGTAATTTAGCTTTTTCTAACCTTTTTAATATCTGTTTTTGTCCGTAGACCCCAACCCCTCTGTAACGTGCGGAAAATTTCAACCTCTGGATATTGGCGCTTGGAAAAGCACTGGTTTTGACAACGCCCTCCAGCAGGACATACTGTGGGGTGGCACTCATAGAGCAGCATGCGGTTGATGCATTCAGAGTCTATACCACAGGGGTTCTCATCAGTAGCTTTACAATTGCAACGGGGTATTTCAGACAAGTCGGCAGTGAAGATCTGTACCCTGCCAATGGGACGGTTCACCTGGAAAAGTAGCACACAGTATACTGCATAAAACAAGCCAGCATAAGACAATTCAGGCCCTGAAAAAGGCAAACATTTGTTCCTTGAAGTTGCAGCCACATTTCCCATGATTTTGAACTATCAACATTTAGACAGTTTGATATAAAAACATAGCCTCACTTGACATATAAAATATAAACTCCACAAGAATTGCTTGAACCCAGGAGGCAGAGGTTGCAATGAGGCAAGATTGTGCCACTTCACTCCAGCCAGGCTGACAGGGTGAGACGCCATCTCAAAACAATAAAATATAAACTTTATAATTTTTTTTTTTTTTTGAGACGGAGTTTCATTCTTGTTACCCAGGCTGGAGTGCAATGGCGCGATCTCGGCTCACCGCAACCTCCGCCTCCTGGGTTCAGGCAATTCTCCTGCCTCAGCCTCCCGAGTAGCTGGGATTACAGGCACGAGCTACCATGCCCAGCTAATTTTTTGTATTTTTAGTAGAGACGGGGTTTCACCATGTTGACCAGGATGGTCTCGATCTCTCGACCTCATGATCCACCCGCCTCGGCCTCCCAAAGTGCTGGGATCACAGGCTTGAGCCACCGCGCCCGGCCAACTTTATAATTTTTTTAAAATGCATTTAAAAAAACAATTTCAAAGCTGGTAGGCCAAGTGAATTATAAACTAGGTTTCTGATATTGTCACATGGTGGCGCCACACTCGTTGCTACATAAAAACAGTCATGATTTTTCCTTCCTTTTTTTGTTGCCCAGGCTGGAGTATAGTAGCTGGATCTTGGCTCACTGCAACGTCCGCCTCCTGGTTCAAGTGATTCTCCTGCCCCAGGCTCCCAGTAGCTGGGACTACAGGCACGCACCACCAAGCCCGGGTAATTTTTGTATTTTTAGTAGAGAGGGGGTTTCACTATGTTGGCCAGGCTGGTTTGAACTCCTGACTTCAGGTGATCTACCCTCCTCGTGGGATTACAGGTAAGAGCAACTGCATCCGGCAAAGCCACTGCACCCAGCCTCTACCTTCCTTTTTTTAAAAAAATCAGTTAACCCTTGAACAACAAGCACTATTATTTATTCTTTATCATTTTTTTGATTTAATACACTTGACATAGAAAGCACTGTTTATTTATTTATTTATTTATTTATTTATTTATTTAGAGACAGAGTTTTGCTCTTGTTACCCAGGCTGGAGTGCAATGGTGCGATCTCGGCTCACTGCAACCTCCGCCTCCTGGGTTCAGGCAATTCTCCTGCCTCAGCCTCCTGAGTAGCTGGGATTACAGGCACGTGCCACCATGCCCAGCTAATTTTTTTGTATTTTTAGTAGAGACGGGGTTTCACCTTGTTGACCAGGATGGTCTCAATCTCTTGACCTTGTGATCCACCTGCCTGGCTTTTATTTTTATTTTTTAAGATGAAGTCTCATTCTGTTGCCTAAGCTGGAGTGCAGTGGCACGATTTGGGCTCACTGCAACCTACACCTCCTGAGTTCAAGTGATACTCTTGCCTTGGTCTCCCAAGTAGCTGGGACTACAGGCACATGCCACCATGCCTGGCTGATTTTTGTACTTTTAGTAGAGATGGGGTTTCACTATGTTGGGCAGGTCTTGAACTCATGACCTTGTTATCCACTCACCTCAGCCACCCAAAGTGCTCGAATTACAGGCATGAGTCACTGCGCCCAGTGAGAAAGCACTATTCTTAAGTGGAAACTTAATGGCATGAAAATATCTGTGCCTGTGTTCCTAGAGGAACATAGGTTCCTCTATGCCTGCTGCATTAGCCTCACAAGTAGTTGGGACTACAGGTAGGTATCACCACATCGAGCTTATAATTTGAAATCTTTTAAAAGAACTTTGAAATCTTTCAAAATAGCAGTGTCATTCATAGATTAATGTAGAAGCAGTGCTAGTGCTAAAAAATATAGTGAAAGTCTGGTGAGGTAAAACATGAAGGTCAGACAGCTATTTTGATACCAAAGCCATTAAGACAGAGGTTTTAACAAATACTAGCAACAAGGAAAGACAACAGATGTTCCAATACAACGATGGATGTGTGCATGAGAATGTGTCTCCCCTCATTTCACATTATTTCTGTGAGAACAGTCAAATTAAGTCTTGTAGGACACAAACCACACATAAAATTTAACTATTAAGGAATTGTGTGATTTCGAATAAATTCCTTGCAGAACTATTATGAGAATAATATAGTACAGCACCTAGCTGCCTCTCAAACATGGTAGACATATTAAATTATTTCTTCCTTTCTTATATAACGTCCTTATGATTTTTTTTCTCATATCAAATATTCTAGATTACTCATTCTAGTCCACCTAAAATCACTATTACTTAGAAGTTATTTCTATCCTCTAAATTTTCTTTTTCTTTCTTTCTTTCTTTCTTTTTTTGAGATGGAGTTTCGCTCTTGTTACCCAGGCTGGAGTGCAATGGCACAATCTTGGCTCACCACAACCCCCGCCTCCTGAGTTCAAACAATTCTCCTACCTCAGCCTCCCAAGTAGCCAGGACTACAGGCACGTGCCACCATGCCCAGCTAATTTTTGTATTTTTAGTAGAGACGGGGTTTCACCTTGTTGACCAGGATGGTCTCAATCTCATTTTTTTTTTTTTTTGGGACGGAGTTTCGCTCTTGTTGCCCAGGCTGGAGTGCAATGGCGCGATCTCGGCTCACCGCAACCTCCGCCTCCTGGGTTCAGGCAATTCTCCTGCCTCAGCCTCCTGAGTAGCTGGGATTACAGGCACACGCCACCATGCCCAGCTAATTTTTAGTATTTTTAGTAGAGACGGGGTTTCACCATGTTGACCAGGATGGTCTCGATCTCTCGACCTCATGATCCACCCGCCTTGGCCTCCCAAAGTGCTGGGATTACAGGCTTGAGCCACCGCGCCCGGCCTCTCAATCTCTTGATCTTGTGATCCACCCACCTCGGCCTCCCAAAGTGCTGGGATTATAGGCGTGAGCTACAACGCCTGGCTCTATCCTCTAAATTTTCAAATGCTTTCATTTCTTGCATTTTATTATTTGCCTACTCCCCTTTAATATTACAAAATCTACAATCTGGAAATATACTGTCATCAAACCATTTCTCTATCAAAATTTAACAGGAGGAATCCAGGTGCAGTGGCTCACATCTGTAATCCCAGTACTTTGGGAGGCTGAGGTCAGAGGATTGTTTGAGCCCAGAAGTTCAAGACCAGCCTGACCAACACAATGAAACCCTGTCTCTAAGAAAAATTTCACAATGTAGTCAGGCATGGTGGCACGTGCTTGTAGTCCCAACTACTCAGGAAGCTGCAGTGGGAGGATCGCCTAGGTCTACAAGGCACTCCAGTCTGGGTGACAGAGCAAGATGCTGTTTAGGGAGAAAAAGGATGTAGGTCTCACTGCCAGATCTGTTCCTAGATTCGTCAAAATACTGGTAAGGTTTGGAAACTACTTGCTAATGGAGAAATACCCTCAACACATGCAACTGGAAGCCATTAAGTGATAAGCCTTACAGTGTCTAAGGTAAATTCTAAGGGGATAGACAACAACAGGTAATATCAGACACCCAAGACTACAAGTCCTGAATAGGACATTTGAACATTCACTTCTGATTCAAAGTATTTTACCTGAATCCTTCCCAAATACAAACGAAGGTTCATGCTACTCCTTTCCTCTCTACAAATATATTGTTTGTTTTTGAGACAAAATCTTACTCTGTCCCCCAGGCTGGAGTACAGTAGCGCAATCACAACTCACTGCAGTGTACCAGGCTCAGGTGATTCTCCCACCTCAACCTCTCAGCTAGCTGGGACAAAAGGCACCCAGATAATTTTTTTTTTTTTTTTAATTTTTATTTTTTTGAGACAGAGTTTTGTTCTGGTTGCCCAGGCTGGAGTACAATCAATGGTGCAATCTCAGCTCACCACAACCTCCGCCTCCTGGATTCAAGTGATTCTCCTGCCGTAGCCTCCCGAGTAACTGGGATTACAGGTGTGCACCACCACACTCAACTAACTTTTTGTATTTTTAGTAGAGACAGGGTTTCTCCATGTTGGTCAGGGTGGTCTCTAACCACCAACCTCAGGTGATCTGCCAGCCTTGGCCTCCCAAAGGGCTGAGATTACAGGCATGAGCCACTGCGCCTGGCCAAAAAATGTATGTTTTAATCATTATTTCTTATCCACTGATCTAACCTGTTATTAATCCAAAAATAAGTTTCTTACTTATCACATCATAAACTCAAAGCAAACCAAAAGAAATCCCACATGGTTAAGAACAAAGACATGGATATATAATTGCAAGTACATCTCACTATAGATCAAGAGTTAAATAACTTTTTCTTTAAAAGGTCAGACAGTAAATATTTCAGACTTTGCAGACCACAAATCTCCACATGTAGCTCGACTCTGCCACTGTAATATAAAAATGGCCATATATAATATGTAAATGAAGAAGTATGCCTGTGGATACTGATTGAAAGTTGAATTTCACATCATCTTTATGTGTCACAAAGTCTCTTCACTTTTTTGCCAGCCACTAAAAAATAAAAACAACTTGTAGCTCAAGAATATTAAAAGAATAAGCAGTAGACCAGATTTGCCCATGAACCATAGTTTGCCAACGCCTGCTCTAGATCCTTTTCCTGGAAATGTTTATTTTTTTTAAAAAAAGTGGAGGAAAGAAGTTGGCCTCTAAATTCTTGATGAGATCACTCACAGGAAATTGCTCTCTCAGTAGTGCAATATGGTTCATATGCTAACTCTAAAGTGCCTACCTTGCTGTTATCTGACACTTAGGACTATGTGAATAGAATTATTTTCCATTTTTGAGGCCTAATGACTATACTTCGAGGCTGTATCTTCACATACATTGCAAGACTCATTTAGACCCATTTACAGGTTTTGAAATTCTTAATTTTGGAAATTGTAATTATTTGTAAGGATTAATAGTTTACGACTTTTTGTTCTTTGTTCTTTTTAAAATATAATCTTGGTATGGGTATTTTATGGCATGTAAAGTAACAATTTAAAGGCCAGGAGTGGCAGCTCATGCCTATAATCCCAGTAATTTGGGAAGCCAATGTGGGACGATAACCTGAGGCCAGGAGAGCTGGTCTAGGAAACATAGTGAGATCCCTTGTCTAATAAAGGAAAAAAAAAATTGGGCCGGGTGCGGTGGCTCGCAGATAGATCATCTGAGGTCAGGAGTTTGATACCACCCTGGCTAACATGGGTAAAACCCATCTCTACTAAAAACACAAATTGGCTGGGCATGGCGGCACATGCCTGTAGTCCCAAGCTACTTGGGAGGCTGAGACAGGAGAACTGCTTGAACCCAGGAGGCAGAGGTTACAGTGAGCCGAGATCATGCCACTGCACTCCAGCCTGAGTGACAGAGTGAGATTCCATCTCAAAAAAACAAAAACAAAAACAAACAAAAAAAAAAAACACCCTTCAGAAGCAGTCAATATTTTGTGACTTATTTCCCTTTTTAGAGGTCTTCCAAAGTTCAAAACAAAAATATACTTATTTTAAAAAATAAAATTCAGGCCAAGTGTGGTAGCTGACACCTGTAATCCCAGCACCTTGGGAGACTGAGGTGGGTGGATTGCTTTGAATTCAGGAGTTCAGGACCAGCCTGGGCAACATGGTGAAACCCTAACTCTACAAAAAAAATACAAAAATCAGCCACGCATTGTTGGTGGCTCATGTCTGTAATCCCAGCTACTCAGGAGACTGAGGCAGGAGAATCACTTCAGCCCAGGAAACGGAGGTTGCAGTGAGCCAAAATTGCACCACTGCACTCTAGCCCTGGGTCACAGAGTGAGACCCTGTCTCAAACAAAGAACAAAACTCATTCCATTTTGTAAATACCATGTAAGTCCATTAAACTAAATCTAAGAGTATAGAATTTTAGTGTTCTTACTTCTCGTGTATCTTGTAAGAACTTACTACTTCATCATTACACATTATTACTAACTCACACATAATTCACAACTATGCTAAAAAAGATGAAAACAGGTTAGGCACAGTGGCTCAAGCCTGTAATACCAGCACTTTGGGAGGTCAAGGCAGGTGAATCACCTGAGGTCAGGAGTTCAAGACTAGATTGGCAACATAGTGAAAATGTGTCTCTACTAAAAATACAAAAATTAGCCAGGAGTAGTGGTGTGCACCTGTAATCCCAGTTACTCAGGAGGCTAATGCAGGAGAACTGCTTGAACCCGGGAGGCGGAGGTTGCAGTGACCCAAGATTGCACCTGGGAAACAGAGTGAGACTCCATCTCAAAACAAACAAACAAAACACACACACACACACACACACACACACACACACACACACAGACACACACACACACACAGAGACACAAAAGAATAAGTGAACAATTAATGCTTTTTTTTTTGCAATGGAGTCTCTGTCACCCAGGCTGGTGCAGTGGGTGCAATCTCGGTTCCCTGCAACCTCCACCTCCAGAATTCAAGCAATTCTCCTGCCTCAACGTCCTGAGTAGCTGGGACTACAGGAGCACACCAGCACACCCAGCTAATTTTTTATTTTTAGTATAAATGGAGTTTCACCATTTTAGCCAGGCTGGTCTCGAACTCCTGACCTCAGGTGAAGTGCCTACCTTGGCCTCATAAAGTGCTGGGATTGCAGGCATGAGCCACCACTCCTAGCTGCATTTCTAAGAACAAAGAAGAAACAGAGTATTCTCATCCAGGAACAATGCCATCAAAGATGTTTTCTAAGAACAAAATTTCATTTTGTCAACAGGCCTAACAATATTCTTTCATGTTTTATGATACTTCAGCATCACAACTAACTTATCTGATAAAAAGAGGTCTGTAAAAAGGATTTAGTAAATATTAGGTTGGTGCAAAAGTAATTGAGGTTTGTCATTAAAAGTAATAACCAGGCCGGGCGCGGTGGCTCAAGCCTGTAATCCCAGCACTTTGGGAGGCTGAGGCGGGTGGATTACGAGGGCAAGAGATCGAGACCATCCTGGTCAACATGGTGAAACACCGTCTCTACTAAAGATACAAAAAAACTAGCTGGGCATGGTGGCATGTGCCTGTAATCCCAGCTACTCAGGAGGCTGAGGCAGGAGAATTGCCTGAGCCCAGGAGGCGGAGGTTGCGGTGAGCCAAGATCGTGCCATTGCACTCCAGCCTGGGTAACGAGCGAAACTCCATCTCAAAAAAAAAAAAAAAAAAAAAAAAAAAAGTAATAACCAAAAAATTCTGCAACAACGTAACACTAAAATTTCTTCTTTTTTTTTTGACACAGAGTGTCGCTCTGTCGCCATGCTAGAGTACAAGTGGCGCAATCCTGGCTCACTGTAACCTCCACCTCCCGGGTTCAAGCAATTCTCCTGACTTGGCCTCCTGAGTAGCTGGGACTACAGGCATGCGCCACCACACCCAGCTAATTTTATACTATGTTGGCAAGGATGGTCTCGATCTCTTGACCTCGTGATCTGCCCGCCTCAGCCTCCCAGAGTGCTGGGATTATAGGCCACTGTGCCCGGCCTAACACAAAAATTTCTAATAAATTTCTTCTCCACTATCTCTTTATTGTATGTCATATAAATGACATAAAAATATTTAAAATACAGAGGCTCCACTGGACCCAGATAATAATGGTAATGACTTCTTTAGTAAAGGCAGGGTTTCTCCATATTGGTTAGGCTGGTCTCAAACTCCTGACCTCAGGTGATCCACCGGCCTCGGCCTCTCAAAGTTCTGGGATTACAGGCATGAGCCACCATGTCCGGCCTGACACTAAAATTTCTGATAAATTTCTTCTCCACTGTCTCTTATTGTATGTCATATAAATGACATAAAAATATTTAAAATACAGAGGCTCCAGTGGACCCAGATGATAATGGTAATGACTTTTTTAGTAAAGGCGAGGTTTCTCCATGGTGGTCAGGCTGGTCTCAAACCCCTGACCTCAGGTGATCCACCGGCCTCGGCTTCCCAAAGTGCTTGGATTACAGGCATGAGCTACCATGCCTGGCTGGTGATGATTATTTTACTAGGTAGACTGAGGGTTAGGTACAACTAAAATTAATTCTCCTGACATTGGGAATCCTAGCAATGTGCTAGGAATGGTGCTCTGCTACTTGTTTCTTTTTTTCTTTTCTTTTTTTATTTTTATTTTTTGAGATGGAGTTTCGCTCCTGTTTCCCAGGCTGCAAGATCTCAGTTCCTCGCAACCTCCACCTCCCGGGTTCAAGCAATTCTCCTGTCTCAGCCTCCCAAGTAGCTGGGATTACAGGCTGATGTCAACACACCAGCTAATTGTTATTTGTTTAGTAGAGATGGGGTTTCATCATATTGGTCAGGCTGGTCTCCAACTCCTGACATCAGGTGATCCACCTGCCCTAGCCTCCCAAAGTGTTGGGATTACAGGCATGAGCTACTGCGCCCAGTCTGGTACTTGTTTCTGATCTTCTTTTAAGCTCATACCTCTACCTAAAACCAATTATACTTGTCCTTCCATTCTTGTCATGAACAGAGTGAAAAGAGCCAGCTATTCAGTTTCTCTCCCGGAGATCTCCTTACCTTTATATGTTTATAAGGTGGTGGCTTCTTGTCATTCTTTCGGTCCTCCTGAAGCTGTCTTAGCTCTTTTTGGGCCTTTAATTCCTCAAACCTTGCTGCAGCTTCCTGAAGAGCTATGAAAACAGACAGCACAAGTCACTTAAAAATCTCTGGGTGGAATAGTATATTTATTTTTAATTTTTTTCCCCTTTAAATTGGAGGAGAAACTCCATGTTTTACACAAAAATAAACCAATGCTATATGAAAAAGAAAACACATAACAGCTATTTTAAAACAGGTAACATAGTCCCAAGGGTATTCGGACATAGTATTAAGACAAAACATAATCCATGACTAAATGGCACAATACAGACTACCTAATTTAGATCACAGGTGTCCAACCATTTGAATATAAGGACCTTTTTGCTTTCCTGTGGTGGCTATTATGAAAATTACATATGACCTTTTTTATTTTTTAAGCTCATCAGCTATTGTTACTGTTACTGTTAGTATATTTTATTTGTGGCCCAAGATAATTCTTCTTCCAGTATGGCCCAGGGAAGCCAAAAGTTTAGACAATTGTGCATTAGATGAGAAAACAATTAACAGCTAAATGACTTTAAAAAGCCCACAGATACCATCTCCTAATAACTACACTGCATCTGCTTAGCGAAGTCACTGCCTTTAAGCCTTTATCTTTGCTCAGCCCTAAACCTCTCACTTCCAGAAACTTTCTACTTCTTAGGTGCCCCAGGTATTGTGCTCACTCTCCTCTGGCAGAAATTCAAAGTTGAAGCTTTGTTCTCCTTCTTCCCTCTTCTCTTAAGACTTGTTCTGTAAATATAAACTATTAGTTCTAATGAAATAATGGAATTTCAAAGCTGATCTACACTCAAGTCCTGCACTTTTTCTTTTTTGAGACAGGGTTTCACTCTAACACCCAGGCTGGAGTGCCATGGCTCAATCACAGATCACTGCAGTCTTGACTTGCTGAGCTGAAGTGATCCTCCCACCTCAGCCTCCAGAGTAGCTAAGACCACAGGCATGCATCACCATGCCAGGGTTTTGTTTTGTTTGTTTGTTTGTTTTTTGGTAGAGACAAGGTTTCTCCATGTTGCCCAGTCTGGCCTCAAACTCCTGGGGTCAAGGTATCTATCTGCCTCGGCCTCTGAAAGTGTTAGGATTACATGTGTGAGACACTGTTCTAGGCCACTGTACCTTCTCATGTTTAAAACACTGCAATATCTAGCCAGGTGTGGTAGCTCACGCCTGTAATCTCAGCACTTTGGGAGGCTGAGGTGGGTGGACCACAAGATCGGGAGTTCCAGACCAGCCTGACCAACGTGGTGAAATCCCGTCTCTACTAAAAATATAAAAATTAGCTGGGCATGGTGGCGCTCACCTGTAATCCCAGCTATTCAGGAGGCTGAGGCAGGAGAATTTCCTGAACCCAGAAGGCAGATGTTGCAGTGAGTGGAGATCACACCACTGTACTTCCAGCCTGGGCAACAGAGCGAGACTCCGTTTCAAAAAAGAAAAGAAGAAAAGAAAAGAAAAAAAAGACTGCCATATCTGAAAAGTCCAACAAAATCTTAAAATTTTCATTCTTCTGCACTTAAAACTGCAATTCATTATTCTTCACCCCAGTTAAAAACCGTGAGAATTCCATTCCTGCCACTTTCTTCTCTGTGCCCTTCCCATGCTCTGTCAATCCTTTAAAGAATCTCTCCCCTCAGTCGGGTGTGGTGACTCATGCCTGTAATCTCAGCACTTTGGGAGGCTGAAGCCGTGGATCACAAGGTCAGGAGTTCAAGACCAGCCTGATCAACATGGTGAAACCCCATCTTTAAAAAAAAAACTCCCCTCTGACCTATCCTGTTCTTCATTTCCTTGTAGCCGTCTATCGGAGTTTGTATGTGTTCCACAGAGTCATCTAAATTGTTCTAAAATGTGTTTTTCCCACATCCTATTATTCAGCATGTCCTAGTCTACCTCCTTAACATCTATCCAATATAAATCATATTCTCCATCTCCATGAACAATTCACCATTAGTCTCACTCTTTCTTTCTTTCTTCTTTTTTTTGAGACAGAGTCTTGCCAAAGCCTCCCAAATAGCTGGGACTATAGGCACCCACCACCATGCCCAACTAATTTTTGTATTTTTTTTTTAGTAGAGACAGGGTTTCACCATGATGGCCAGGATGGCCAGGATGGTCTTGATCTCTTGACCTCGTGATCTACCTGCCTTGGCCTCCCAAAGTGCTGGGATTACAGGTGTGAGCCACCGTGCCTGGCCTATTTCTTTCCTTTTTTGGGGGGTGGGGGGCAGAGTCTTGCTTTGTCTGTCACCCAGGCTGGAGTGCAGTGGTGTGATCTCGGCTCACTGCAGCCTCTGCCTCTCAGGTTCTAGCGATTTTTCCTCCGTCATCCTCCCAAATAGCTGCAATAACAGGTGTGCATCACCATGCCCAGCTAATTTTTTTTGTATTTTTAGTAGAGACAGACTATTTAAAGTGTTGGCCAGGATGGTCTCAAACTCCTGACCTCAAAGGATCCACCTGCCTCAGCCTCCCAAAGTGCTGGGATCACAGACGTGAGCCACCGCGCTCAGCAGAAACTCATCATTTCTGCCCCAAACTACTTGAAACAGCCATCTTGCTCATTTCCCCACTTGCAGCCTCTCGCCTTTTAATGGTCCCAACACTGTCCCAGGCTGAAGTTTCTAAAACTCTGGTCTAACTAGGGATCTAGTTAGATATTCATCCTTTCAGGAAAATAGCCCAGTGCTCCCCCAACCAAGTGCTTAAACTATACCAAATGCTTGGAGGTTGCTAACTCAGGATGTTATTAATAGATTCAACACGTTTTTGTATGTATTGACTTCTTGAGACATTTTAAGTCTTTTTCTTTTTGAAGTCAGTGTAGAGGTTAAGAGTTTAGATTCTGGCCCTACTATCAGAGTCAGAAACCTTCCTCTATCACTTACTGGTACTGAATGTTGAGCAAGTTCTTTAACATTAATTTGCCTCAGTTTCCTCATCTGCAAGATCAAGATCTACCTTATAGGGTTACTGTTAGCACTTAAAGCAGAAAATAAACACTGAAATAAATAAACAGGGTCTGGCAAACAAAAATGGTAACTATTATTATTATTATTCTTTCCCCAAAGAGTAACTTAGTAATCATCTACGACTTCCAAACATTGCTCCCCAGCATCCTCTTGCTCTGTTCCCATAGCATATACAATGTATACTTCTGCCACAATACTAACAATACCAAAATCCTGGAAGGCTGGTATCTACTTCAGATTCCTCTGCAAAAACACAAGTTCCAAGAAGTCAGAGGCACCTAAAAACCCCCTGGTAGAATCTCAGAGCTTAGGCAGGCTCAGACCTCAGGTATTCCTTTTACTGTACTTTCTCCCCCTGCCAGCCTTAGTGTTGGCCAGTTCTGTGCAGGCCAAAATACTGGTCACTTGATCCCTGACCATCTGAGATTATAAGACTCAAGACCCCAGATCCTGAAGTATTAATACTCGTAGCACAGTATTATGTATTTTTCTATTAGCAGTAGAACTGACAGTCCATATCTCTGTACAGAAACCACATGACAAACAGGTTAAGTGAGGAGCTACTAAAGTAACATGTGACAAACAGAACCTTTGATAAACTTGTTCCCTATGGACATCACTCCTATTCCCTAACCAGGAAATTTTACATGCTTACAATCTTCTTGCATGTCACTTGCTTAGAATCCCTTTTCATTTCATCCTATAGACAAAATCTTAAACAGATGCTCCTCATGTTAACAACTGGTTTACCTGGATGTAATCCCATCATAAGCTGAGGAACGTAATAGATGTGCATCGTCGTAAAGGTATAAGTTGGACCATTTTAAGTCGGGAACCATCTGTACTTTAAGGACCAAACATATTAAATAGCAAGAGATATACTGTCTTTCAAAGGACAGCTACAGGAAGAAGGTAATTACCACTAAGGGGATACCAATTATGTACTCTGCTGTGTCACTTTTTATAATCCCACTGAATTCCCAGAGCAAACTTTCTCCATTATCTGGTAAGAGAAAACCAGGTTCAAAGTTGATTCAACCACCTGGTAAGCAGTAAAACTAGTTCTGCTGATAATAGGGGTACCCTGTTCTACCCAGCTGTCTTCCCTGCCTTCATTACTAGGCCAGTTTACAAAACTTTCTCTTGATTCAGAGCATTTATGCTTTGACCTTTACTGGTTTGTTGTATAATATCTGGTGAATTTTATTTCTTCCCAAAAAGCTTTAAAAAAAAAAAAAAAAAAAAAAGGAAAAAAACTAAACTCCTTGGAGCAAATGCATCTCTGTGAGAGATCTGAGGCTCTGTGTTTCTTCTATAAAATAGTTTTAGAACTCCATTATTTGATGGGATGCTGAGAAAACAACTGATAAGTCAAAAAAAAAGCTCAAGGAAATTCTAGTTAAGTAAAAGTTAAGGCTTAAATATGAGTTACATTGGTTAACTTCCCTGAAAAACACTGTATTTGTAGCCACATAATGCCCCAAGAGGATAGAACACAGCTTCAAAATGGAAAGTATGTGAATTCTAAAACAGAGCAGACACTCAGGCAACAGAGGTCTGTGTTAGCCTGAGAAACAAAAAGAATAAAGTTACCTTTTTTATATGTCCCATCCACTCCTTTGCCCATTTTATCCTTGCTGCTCACATCACCCTCCATGTAAGGGAAGACCCGGGCCTGGTGAGTCCACAAATAGTCATTAGATCCAAAAAAGAGGACAGGGAACTCTCCCACATCATGTCTCATCTTATCAATGTTGGAAGGAACAGCTCGAGGATGACAGATCTCAGCTGGCCACCACCTGGAAAAGGTGAAAAGGAGAAGAGACACCTCTAGAAGGCTGCAAGGAATTAGGAAAATAACCTACTCATATAAGAGTAAGGATTAGCAATGGCTGTCTGTCCATATTTAAGTCCATCTTAACAGCATTCTTACAACCTAACTAGAACACAAACAAGTAGTATGTGCTAAAAGCTGGAAAACATCTGCCCACATTCCCAAACATGCACACACTCCATTAGACTCAATTGTTCTACTTCAAGGACTCTACCTAAAGGAAATAATGAGATAGAAACAGAGACTTATGACAGTAACATTCACTGAAGCATTATAAGTTAAAACTGGCTGGGTGCAGTGGCTCACCCCTGCAATCCCAGCACTCTGGGAGGCCGAGGTGGGTGGATCACGAGGTCAGGAGTTCAAGACCAGCCCAGCCAATATGGTGAAACCCCGTCTCTAATAAAATAAAAATTACAAAAATTAGCCAGGCATGGTGGTGCGCATCTGTACTCCCCGCTACTCGGGAGGCTGAGACAGGAGAATCCCTGGAACCTGGAAGGTAGAGGTTGCAGTGAGCCGAGATCATGTCACTACACTCCAGCCTGGATGACAGAGCAAGACTCTGTCTCAAAAAAAGAAAAAAAAGTAAGGAAAAACTGGAAAAAATATAAATGCTCAACATCAAGAAAATAATAGTATTACCCATGGTATACTATACAAAATAAAATACAATTTGGCCTTTAAAAAGGAAACCTTCAATAATCATTAGGAGTATGGAACAATAGCACCAAAAAATCAAAACACAAACACATACAAACAAAATCAAAGAATGTAAATTAGTACATAGCCAATTTAGGGAGACAATTGTGCATTACCTATTAAAGCTGGAAACTACCTACTTTAATCCAGAGAATGCCCTAGAGAAGGCCCTAAGTACATAAACCAAGTATATACTGGTATGTGAGTATATTATATACAAGATCCCAAGTATATACACCAAGAAAAACTGACCAAATGTTCGCAGTCCAAACAGGAAACTATATAAGTGAACTAGACATTATGTGACTATATAAAGGAACAGTGAACTATGAATGAACCAGCATACTATACTACGGTGAATCTCAGGAGTATAAAAGTGAATGAAAAAAGTTACAGAAAAATATATCAAAAATAATTCCTTTACACAAAGGTCTAAAATATACCAAAGAAAACATGGTATATCTTCACGGAAGGATGAAGGAAAAACCTAAAGTTAGTACAATGGTTACCTCTGGCGGGTAGGAGAGAATGGAATCAGGGCATGGAATAAACCTCAAAAGTACCAATAGTGTTCTATTTCTTTAAGTGGGAGATACATACACAGGTACCACTTTTGTTATTCTTTAAAATCATGCACGTTACATTCTTTGCGCTTTCCATAGTTAATCAAAATATTTTTAAAAAGAAAAAGTGGCTGGGCACAGTGGCATGTACCTGCAGTCTCAGCTACTCAGGAAGCTGAGGCAGCAGGATCCCTTAAGCCCAGGAGTTTGAAGTTGCAGTGAGCAATGATCGTACCACTGCACTCCAGCCTGGATGACAGAGGATACCCTTTCTCAAAACAACCCACCCAAGACACAAAACTGAGTATAAACTGTAAAGATGTAGAGTGGGGAGGATAACTGTGTATTGGTATGTCTGGGAGTACATATGATGAAATGTTAATGCCTCTGCCTTGTGAGATTATTAGTGTGTTTTCATTAAAAAAAAATTCCACGAAATACATAAAAGAAAAAAAATTTCCACAGAGAACATGTATTGTTCCTATAATTACAAATCATAAAGTTAGGTTTCTTTTCCTATAAGGAAAAAAATAAATAAGAGAAGGGGAGGGTACCTTGCTTAATTAAGAAGATCATTAGAAAATATGTTAAGCATTGTATCTGAGAAGTCCCAAGAAACAGAGGATGGTAAAAGAAATGAGTGCTATTCTCCAGGTTTACCTGTATCGTCCAACTTTTACCCAGACAATCTCCCTGTAGTGTGGCTTTTTGCCTGCCTTACAGTCATTGCAATACCAGTTTCCTTCAGGAATATCAATGTTCAGACATTCACGATGAAAAGCAGCAGGGCAAGAGTCGCAGCACAGAAGGCTGCCTCCTGTAAGAATAAAAAAATGTGGCATTCAGACCAAAAGACTGCATTTAAGCACCCAGCTAAAACAGCTTTTGCTCAGCTCTTAACCAGCTAAGGGCTTATTAATTTAATTAGTTACCCAGAAAATCTATGCTGAAGGAGTATTCCCACTCCAACATTCCTGAACACCGCTCCTCTGAAAGCTCGTTAGATTCACACCTTATAAACATGAGATCCTACTGGCAAAATTAAGTTAAAGCAATGAAGTCACAAGGAAACCTGTAAAAGTAATATATGTGTACATTCATACACATATATACATTTTCTTTCTCTTCACTAAAAGACATACTAAATAAAAACATTATCAATGACACACAATGACCAAAGTATGAACAGCATAAGCTTTATTTAACTATCATCAGGTTCACGTTAGAATTCTAGCTCTAGGATCACATGCACTTCGGAAATTTACTTTCCTTGCTATCATTTCCTCAGTGGTAAAGAGTTTTCTCTAATAAACAATAACCACATCTGTTTGAGAACTGACCTAGCTATTAAATCACCTAGTAGCATCTGACACATAAGTAGTATCTCCATATGGTTAGTTCCTTCCATCCTTGTAAAATTACTAACTTTTCAGTCGGGTGCAGTGCCTCATGCCTGTAATCCCAGCACACTGGGAGGCTGCAGCAGGTAGATCACTTGAGGTAAGGAGTTAGAGAACAGCCAGGCCAACATGGCGAAACCTTGTCTCTATTAAAAAATTAGCCAGGTGTGGTGGCACATGCTAAGTCAGGAGGCTGAGACAGAATTGCTTGAACTTGGGAGGTGGACACTGCAGTGAGCCAAGACCGCACCACTGTACTCCAGCCAGGGTGACAGAGCAAGACTCTGACTCAAATCAATCTCAATCAATCATCAATCAATAAATCAATTAAAAAGTAGCTACTAACTTTACAAAATACAGTAGTTTCAGCAGATAGGCAGACATTTTATTTCGTTGCCAAAAAGAAAGAAGACACACTGTTGTCAGAAATAAGCATGCTTCAAACATGCTAGGCTCAAACATATAATTCCAAGTTTTATCCTGAAATGGGGAATATAGCCTTAGCAAAGAATATATCCAAGTTAATCTTGTTCTCACTGTGCTTCTTTTACCTCTTAAAAATCCTACTATAGAAAAAGGCAGGGGTCTTGGTGGCCAGAGAAAGAATACGTGCAGGTAAAGGTGGTGGCAGCCGAGGTCGTGAACTGTATCATGGAGGTGTCCTGTGGTCAGGCAGAAAGCAGCCAGAAGCCCAAGGCCTAGGACACGATGCCCAAAGATTACTACTTTGACTCCTACGCTCACTTCGACATCCATAAGGAGATGCTGAAGGACGACACGTACACCTCACGTACTGCAATTCCCTGTTTCACAACCAGCACCTCTTCAAGGACAAGGTGGTGCTGGAAGTGGGCTCAGGCACAGGCATCCTCTGCATGTTTGTCACCAAGGTTGGGGTCTACAAGGTCATCAGGATTGAGTGGTCCACAATCTCCGATTATGCGGTGAATACTGTCAAAGCCAACAAGTTAGACCACATGGTGACCATCATCAAGGGGAAGTTGGAGGAAGTAGAGCTCCGGGTGGAAAAGGTGGACATCATCAGCAAGCAGATGGGCTACTGCCTCTTCTATGAGTCCATGCTCAACACCATGCTCTACGCCCAGGACAAGTGGCTGGTGCCTAATATCCTCATCTTCCCAGACCAGGCCACACTGTAATGTGATGTCCATCAAGGACTGGCAGTACAAAGACTATAAGATCCACTGGTGGGAAAACATGTATGACTTCGACATGTCTTGCATCCAAGTTGTGGCCATCAAGGAGCCCCTAGTGGACGTGGTGGATCCCAAACAGCTGGTCCAATACTTGCCTCATAAAGGAGGTGGACATCTACACCATCAGGGAGTAAGAACTGACCTTCACCTCCCTATTCTGCCTACAAGTGAAGCAGAATGACTGTGTGCATGCCCTGGTGGCCTACTTCGAGTTCAGTGCCACAAGAGGACTGGCTTCACCACCACACCTGAAGCCGACGGTGTTCAACATGGAGGACTACCTGAATGTGAAAATAGGAGAGGAGATCTTCGGCACCATCAGGTTTCGGCCCAGCGCCAAGAACAGGGACCTGTACTTCATCATCGACCTAGACTTCAAGGGCTAGCTGTGCAAGCTATCCCGCTCCACAGACTATCCATTGTACTGATGCTCGGCTCTCCCACCCTGCACGGGCCCAAGGGTTGACTGTTCCTAGGCAGTTTCAGGGCTCCCCCTTCCTCTCTCTCCCATAGAAGTGGGTTTTAGGGGTCTCAGCTTGGGAGATGGTGAGAGCACATCGTGACTGTGTTTTTCATAACTTATGTTTGTATGTGGCTACATTTACGCCAACAAATCCTCAGCTGGGAAACAAACTAACAAAAACTCCTACTATAAACATACCTCTGTTAGTACTTTATATATAATTTCTTCCCATGCTGATTTTTGCCTTTTTTTTTTTTTTAACAGTCCAGAGGTCTTTTATTTTTTAACACCTATTATGCCTGAATTCATAGGGAATAGGTTCCATCAGCTCAGACTCCTTCCCATTGGTTCTCACTGCTTTCTGGGTAGAGCAGGCTGGTGCTTCAGTTGAACCCAGGTACCATTCTCTTTGGCTCTTGTCCTGATCATTTTCCTTCATGTGTTTCAGAAAGCTATCTCAGCCATTAGAGTGCTTAATGTGCTCAATTTGTACATTAAATCTCATGGCAAGAATCTTGACCTTAACTTGTTTGTTTACAACAATGGCAACAGCATGCTGGGTAACACGGTAGATGCTTCCAGTTTTGCCATGGTAACACTTACGGGCATTGCTTTTTGAAGCAGTACCCATTTCCTTGATGTCTACAATATCACCTTTCTTACAGATTCACATATACGTGACCAAGGAACAACTCCATGTTTTCTAAAAGGCCTAGGGAACATGTATCACATACCTCTCCTCTTTCCCTTTGTGTTCATCATTTTAGTGAATTACAGGAAGATGGCAGTTCTGACTGAAAGAAGCTTTTCTTAATAATTCTCTACAAAAAGCTCTTAACATAGTGAGAGTTTTATTTGTTTTTGTTGGGGCCAAGGATGTGCATTTCATATCAGGCTCCTACTTCAACTGGAAAAGCTTACCTTTGGTCTGTACTATATAATGAAGCTCAGAGTCAGAGTAAGATTACATTTGTAAATGTGTCTGCTGCTAAAAAACAAGTCTGAAGGACAATTATACAGTCCAAAACTCTACTTAGCTATTCTGGCACATTTTGTGGATGAATTGAGTAATCTTAAAATGGTACACTAACAGTGACATAAATTCAACTAGCCCAGTAGCAGGACAGCTCCTGCAACATTCCTATCTATGCTCAGTCACCTGCTGAATTATAACTTTAGTCTGCTTACATAGTCTTAGGAGAAAAATTTTCCTTTCACTAAATTGACATTCATAATGCACAAAGAAATATTTCATGTACAGAAAGGCATTCAAAGAAGGATATAACATGAAAAGAAACCTGGATAAAGGAAAACCCAGTGAATAAAGGCAAAAGGTCAGAGCTGAGGGGAAAAGTGACAAGCACCTCTGTTTTGCAGGATAGAACATAATGTGGATTATGCTGAGGAAGAACATGAGGGAAGAAATCAACAGAACTACTCTGGGTAGCAAGATGTGCAGCAGGAGGAAGGGTCTATCTCGTGACACTAGAAGTAATATACAAAAGAAAGTCAGAAGACTAGGAAGACAGAAGAGGGAAAACTGCATGAACCATTAAAACAAAGAAGAAATGACAAGACACTTGGTGAGAGAGAGAAAGAGAAAATACATTTTAAACATACTGCTAAATTGAAAGGGTCTGATTCCTTACAATTTGCAACTTACCAAGTTATTATCCTACTACTCTGGGTTAACAACCTTCAGTTCTCTCATTTACACAAGGGGAAAAAAGGTTGTAAGACTGTTTTCTATCCCTGTTCACTAAACGCAGGATAAACTTAGTTGATGGGAGCAGTCCTTGGGCTTTTTGGTCTCAGGCTTTCCTTGAATTTACAGGACCACATTATGCTCTCGAAAATACCAAGAAACTCAAAGTGCTTTTGTTTATACAGGATATACATACAGATATTTGCTGAAGAGAAATTTAAAACTAAAAAAAAATTTAAGTATTTAAATACATTTTATTTTTTCTTATTTTTATTTCCTAGTTCCCACAAGCAGATACTAATAATTAATCCATTAAACATGATTAACATTTTAGTAAAAACTGTATTTTTCCTCGATTTTGTCTTGTTTTTGTCACTCAGGCTGGAGTGCAGTGGCATGATGTCAGCTCACTGAAACCTCTGCCTGCCAGGTTCAAGCGATTCTCCTGCCTCAGTCTCCTGAGCCACGCCTGGTTAAGTGTTTTTTGTTGGTGGTGGTGGTGGTAGAGACGACCTCCTAAAGTAATGGGATTACAGACGTGAGCCATCAAGCCTGACCCATTTTTGCAAATATTTTATTTTTTTTTGAGACAGGATCTCGCTTTGTCACTCAGGCTGGAGTGCAGGCACATGATTTCAGCTCACTATACACTCCATGTCCCTGATTCAAGTGATTCTTTTGCTTCAGCCTCCTGAGTAGCTGGACCTACAGGAATGCACTACCATGCCTGCCTAATGCTTGTATTATTAGTAGAGACAGGTTTCACCATGGTGGCCTGGCTGGTCTTGAACCCCTGGCCTCAAGTGGTCCACCCGCCTCTGAGTCCCTAAGTGCTAGAATTACAGGCATAAAACAACAAGTACAGCCCATTTTGCCACATATTTTAAATTGCATTTGTTGCAATATGTTATTTGTTTGACATACATAAAGAAAATATGACCAAATTTTCTCAGAGATATATCACTGGAAGAGTGATAAAATAACCTGTTCAATAACTGTGGATATTCCTTCTTTGATACTATACTAAAACTCCACAGTGTAGAGTTTAGTTGCAATGCAGAAACTGAAACTCTGTCAATAAACTTAGAATGACTACATTAAAATTAATTGATCTGGCTTCTACTTTGGAGTGGTTTTTTTTTTGGTTTTTTTTTGTTTTGTTTTTTTGGAGACAGAGTCACATTGTATCACCAGTGCAAGCTGGGCTCAATGCAACCTCCGCCTCCCAGGCTCAAAGAATTCTCCTGCCTCAGCCTCCCAAGTAGGTGAGACTACAGCTATAGGCCACCATACCCAGCTAATTTTTGTATGTTTAGTAGGGATGGGGTTTCACCATGTTGGCCAGGATGGTCTCAATCTCTCGACCTGGTGATCCACCCGCCTCGGCCTCCCAAAGTGCTAGGATTATAGGTGTTAGCCACCAAACCCTGGGGATCTGGCTTCTACTTTGAATGGATCTTTTAATATGCAAGGTTTTTAAGATTATGCATTAGCTATATGAAAAATATTGGTTCATTAAGTCATGTGCATCTTCTAAATGGCCTATTTCATCATAATACTTTTAAAAATCACATTTATTAATACTACCCATCAGTAAGTACTAAGAAGCTGTCAGGCTGAAGGCAGTAGATAATAGTTTGCCAAAATTTTAACTGTCACTTAAAAGCTCAAATTTTATCATTGGCCATTATTTTGCAGTTGTTTTTCTTGAATTGATAGGCTCACCATTGTTTATTTTCAAGTAAACATCTGCCAAATATATAAGCATGCATAACCATAGTTTATCAGTAGCTCTTAGAATTAAAAATGGTGTTCCATGAACAATGCAAATAGTTCACCTTGAAACTCAGTTGCATGAATGCTTTAACTCAAGATAACCATCAGTATGCAAAGAAACTGCTTTATATGTACTTTCCACTTTATCACAGAAAATAGGAAAACAATGTTCAACTCATGGTCAAGATTTAATAAAACTAAGGTGTTTTACTTCAAGAAACTTCCAAGGTGAAACTGCCATGCTTTTACTGTGAGTAGGTGAAAAAACAGAATACAATGACTGCTTACCTATATTGATCTGACGGTACTGCCTTGGTTTATACTAAGGTGGCAGCCGTTTTACCCATCCATTGACTCTGCCTATCTGCCAGATTTCAACCAAGTGAAAAAAGTTTCCACAATTAACTAAACTCCAGTCTCTGGCTATAGAAACAATGTATCACAAGCAAGTAATTTTTCTTTTACAGAATTATTGGCATATACGTACACCTGATGATACAAATCCCCTTAGTGATGTGAACTCAAAATATGTGATACCATTCTCAATTTAGAAAGTTTATTTTGCCCAGTTGAAGGACATGCCCTTGACACAACATCAGTAGATCCTGGCAACATGTGCCTAAGGTGGTGAGGGTACAACTTGCTTTTATAAACTTTAAGGAGATACGAGACATCAGTATATGTAACGTTGTCACTAGTTGTGTCTGGAAGGTGGGACAACTCTAGGTAGAGCGTTGGGTGTTCCAGGTCATAGGTCGGTAAGAGACAAAAGGTTGCATTCTTTTGAGTCCTTCATCAGCCTTCCACCGAATACACAATTTAATCTGGCTCAGTGAATCTGCATTTTTACATAATCAATAGGGCAGAGGAAGCAATCAGGTATGCATGTGTCTCAGACGAGTAGAGAAATGACATTCTGTCCCACCTGTGAAGATAAGTGGTTTCCACTGCCAGGGTGAAATTCAACAGAACTGTTTTAGGATAAAGATCTTAAAGCCTAGAAGGAATTTCATTGAGGGCAAATTGTGAGGGCAGTATATAGCTTTTTAATCTTTGTAGTTGTATTATTATTATTATTATTATTTTGAGATAGAGTCTTGTTCTGTTGCCCAGGCTGGAATGTGCAGTGGTGCGATCTCAGCTCACTGCAACCTCTGCCTCCTAGGTTCAAGAAATTCTCCTGTCTCAGCCTCCTGAGTAGCTGGGATTACAGGCGCCTGCCATCATACCTGGCTAATTTTTGAATATTTAGAAGAGACAGGTTTCGCCATCTTGGCCAGGCTGGTCTCGAACTCCCGACCTCAGGTGATCTACCCACCTTGGCCACTCAAAGTGCTGGTATTACAGGCAACAGGAGTGAAACGCTGTCTCAAACAAAAAAAGTTCTGCTATGTTACCATTAATTCAGGACATCATATTCTGCATAGAATAACAATATCATTTCCTAATATTTTTTTCAGTGGCAATATAAAGATAGGTATTTTTGTTTCAACTAAAACACTGATTTAATTCCTTCTTAGATTACAAATAGAGGAAGAAGTGATTTCTTACCTTCTGAGCATACAAAGCACCAGCTAACATTAACATGCTCATGATTTCGGCAGCCCCGCCTAGGAGTAAAGTGATTAGGGCAGATGATACTATTAGATGCAAGGATCTTTGACCCAGCAGCCAGGCAAAAGTCATTGGCGTGGTATGCCACAGGACAGCGGACACAGCGCATCAATCGACCTAAGGCAGGAAAATCACAGACAAGCAAATTAAATATGAGAAGAATGTGAGTTATTTAAGTCTATTTGCTAGCATTGAAAAAAAGTCACAAATAGAAGGAATGACCACTAAGATGACTGATCTTAAACACTCGATCCACCATGAAAACTCAGACGGAAGATATGTGATTATAAGTCTCCAAAAGCAATCAAATCCCTAATTGTCAGTGAGCCTACTTCAACAAGGGAAAGCCCAGCCCAAATCACTAGCCTGACTCCTAGGAAACCAGCACCAGAATAAATAGGGAGAGAGGACATAACAATAACGCTTGCCTGGAACTCTGTGAATCTTAACACCTTTCAGGGAACAAACCTCTCTACGCCCTATCCAAAGGAAATACATCCCCTAAAATACTTCATCTGTTATAAACTAGCACCAACCAACTACCAATCCCCACAATGCAATCTGTAATTGCAATTAAAAAAGGAAGGTAGCCAATAGTTAAACCACAATTCTTTTCAGTTTTCTTTTTTTTTTTTTGAGACAGAGTTTCGCTCTTGTTACCCAGGCTGGAGTGCAATGGCGCGATCTCGGCTCACCACAACCTCCGCCTCCTGGGTTCAGGCAATTCTCCTGCCTCAGCCTCCTAAGTAGCTGGGATTACAGGCACGTGCCACCAGGCCCAGCTAGTTTTTTGTATTTTTAGTAGAGATGGGGTTTCACCATGTTGACCAGGATGGTCTCGATCTCTCGACCTCGTGATCCACCCGCCTCGGCCTCCCAATGTGCTGGGATTATAGGCTTGAGCCACCGCATCTGGCCATTCTTTTTTTGTTTTGTTTTATTTTATTTTTCTTTCTTTCTTCTTCTTCTTCTTTTTTTTTTTAAAAAAAGGAGAGAGGTATATTTACTTTTTTAAAGAAAAGTGTACCTTTTATTTCTCGTTCCTAACTGATTGAGTTCTAGCACAATTTGATTAGAGGCACCCTTTTAGAAAAAAAAAAAAAAATTAGACTGGTCCACATGAGAAAACCATACCTTTAGATGCAGAAACATTGGCTGGATTAGCAGCATGACAGGTTATACAGATGTGGAGGGAGCACCGGAAGCCCTTGTTCTGCATAACAGTGGGTGGGTACTTCTGGACACACTCTTCATGGTAAAACTTTCCACACAAGGGTAGAAGGCACCTTTTAACATCTTCCCCACTCTGCTTACATACAAAACAGGTATGAATTCCTGAGAAACCAAAAGAAGATAAATTAGTAAAAATTCAAGAATCTACCAAATGCTAAACCATTAGGTTGAAAAGTTTGTAAGAAATTTTATAATGGACAGATCAGGCTGACATCATTTAAACCCACTGTAACAATCTTAGTATTATTATAAATGAACAATCTGATAACATATACACTCCCTGACATGATACAATACAAAGTACATGTTATCTACAAAAAATGCTTGCCATTGGCACCCCCGCCAAAAAAAGAGAAAAAAACTAATCTAATCCAGCCCCTAGAACTAAATACAAGTTTACAGGAAATACGGAGGACAGAGGAAAAAGTTAAGGGGATACCTCCAGGATGCAACTAACAAATTTAAGTTGGGCTGGGCAAGGAGGCTCACGCCTATAATCTCAGCACTTTGGGAGGCCAAGGTAAGTTGCTAGCGGAGGTGGAGACCAGCCAGGGATACATAGTGAAACTCTATCGCTACTAAATATGCAAAAATTCTCCTGGTGTGATGGTGCATGCCTGTGGTCTCAGCTACTCAAGGGGCTGAGGCGGGAGGATCACAGGAGCCTGGAAAGTAGAGGTTAAGTGAGCTGCGATCACACCACTGTACTCCAGCCTGGGTGACTGAGTCAAGAAAAAAGAAAGAAAAAAAAAAAAAAAAAAAAAAGGTGTGAGGGCAGTATTGTTACAGATAAATTGAAACTTTATGTATTAAAAATAATTACAGGAAATCACCTGACATACCATGCTAGTAATCAAATCTCCCTAATGAAACCCAGAGGGAGGTTTTTGGCCTCTCTCTGACTCTAGAATTTGATTTAAAACATAATAAAAAGGCATCCCTGAGATACATGAGAAAATCTGAAAATGAACTGGGTGGTACATAACACAAAGAAGTTACTTTATATTCTTGCTATACATTAGATGTTGTATCTGTTAAAAACTTTTGAAATATATAGAGAAAATGAGACAGAAAGTTGATAACTACTGAAACTAAATGAATACATGGAGTTTCTGTTAAGACATACAGTGTTTTACTGTGGTGTATGTCTTAATATTTTGTAATAAAAAGTTAAAAACAGGCCAGGCGGCCGGGCGCGGTGGCTCAAGCCTGTAATCCCAGCACTTTGGGAGGCCGAGGCGGGTGGATCACGAGGTCAAGAGATCGAGACCATCCTGGTCAACACGGTGAAACCCCGTCTCTACTAAAAATACTAAAAATTAGCTGGGCATGGTGGCGGGTGCCTGTAATCCCAGCTACTCAGGAGGCTGAGGCAGGAGAATTGCCTGAACCCAGGAGGCGGAGGTTGCAGTGAGCCGAGATCGCGCCATTGCACTCCAGCCTGGGCAACAAGAGCGAAACTCCATCTCAAAAAAAAAAAAAAAAAAAAAAAACAGGCCAGGCACAGTAGCTCACGCCTGTATTCCCAGCACTTGAAAGGCTAAGGCAGTTGGATAACTGGAGGCCAGGAGTTCAAGACAAGCCTGGGCAACATAGAGAGACGCCATCTCTACTGAAAATACAAAAAAATTAGCTGGGTGTGGTGACAGACGCCTGCAATCCCACCTAATATGGAGGGCCTCAGGAATGAGAATGTCTTTCACCTGGGAGGTAGAGGTTACAGTGAGCTGCACTATCTAGCCTGGGCCACAGAAGGAGACTGTCGCCAAAAAAAAAAAAAAAAAAAAAAAAGGCTAAAAAAAAAAACCAAGCGTCTATCTCTCTGTGAGATGTAGTACACCATAAGAAAAAGAGCCTAAGCTTGAGAGGCAAACAGACCTCCACATGAATCCTCCTGCTGGCAATCACTAGAATTAGAAGCTCATAAACACTGAGAACATCCAGCAAAGAATATTTTGAGAAAAAAATTTGAATATGTATTTGCAAAGAAGCAAAACACTATCTGATACTGAATAACTGGTAGCTGGCTTTGTTTTTTATTTTTTTGAGACTCAGTCTCCCTCTGTCACTCAGGCTGGAGTACAGTGGCATGATCTCAGCTCGCTGCAACCTCCACCTCCCAGTTCAAGAGATTCAATGGGATTGAGTGATTCTTGTGCCTCAGCCTCCCAAGTACATGGGATTATAGGCATACACCACCATGCCTGGCTAATTTTTGTATTTTTAATAGAGACAAGGTTTCGCCATGTTGGCCAGGCTGGTCTCAAACTCCTCACCTTGGACTCCCAAAGTGCTGGGAGTACAGGTGTGGTAACTATTATTAAACCTGAACAATCTAAACAATGATATGATCATCCTATTTCAGGAAAATAGAGTAAGCCAAGAGCACTAATAAATGACTTCCATTTTTTACACTATACTAAAACTGGTAAAATTTCCTACTCTCAAAGATAATAGCTTTCCTAGGAAAAAAGAAAAAAATAAAAACATATGTTTTAAAAACCAAAAATTAAAAAATTATATCTTCTCTACACCTCGTATCATATGAAAAAATTACTTCAAAATAGATTATATTTTTGAAGTAATTTAGTTTTACATTTCAAAATAGTGAAATGTCAAACTAAAAAATTCTATGAAGAAAATATACAACTAAAATTCTTTGTGACAACTGACCAGGTATGGTGGCTCACATCTGTAATCCCAGCACTTTGGGAGTTTAGGGGTCAAGGCGGGTGGATCATCTGAGGCCAGGAGTTTGAGACTGGCTTGGCCAACATGGTGAAATTCCATCTATACTAAAAATACAAAAAGTAGCTGGGAGTGGTGGTATCCTGGCTACTTGGGAGGCTAAGGCACAGGAGTCACTTGAACCTGGGAGGCTGAGGTTACAATGAGCCAAGATTGTGCCACTGCACTGCAGCCTGGGTGTCAGAGTGAGACTGCATCACGCATTTAAAAAAAAAGAAAACTTTCTGATACTGTGTTAAGCAAAACTTCTTAGATATGATACCAAATCACAGTCCATAAAAAGAACAAATTTATAAACTGGATTTCATAAAAATTAAGAACTATTAGTCTGACAAATACATCATTAAGAAAATGAAAAAGCGGCCGGGTACTTGAACCCGGGAGGAGGCAGAGGTTACAATGAGCTGAGATCGGCCCAATGCACTCAAGCCTGGGCGACAGAGTGAGACCCCATCTCAAAAAAAAAAAAAAAAAAAAAGAGAGAGAGAGAGAGAGAGAGATACCAGCCTGACCAACAAGCCAACAAGGAGAAATCCCATCTCTACTAAAAATACAAAAATTAGCTGGGCATGCTGGTGGGTGCCTATAATCCCAGCTGCTCTGGAGGCTGAGACAGGAAAATCACTTGAACCCAGGAATCGGAAGTTGCAGTGATCTGAGATAGATAGCTCCATTGCACTCCCACCTGGTGACAAGAGTGAAACTCCATCTCAAGAAAAAAAATAAAAAAAACTTTGTGACACTGGGTTAAGCAAAACTTCTCAGATACAACACCAAATCACAGTCCATACATATAAAGAACAAACTGATAAACTAGATTGCATCAAAATTACAAACTATTACTCTTACAAACATATCATTAAGAAAATGAAAAGGTTTCCCAGGTGCAGTGGCTCATGGCTGAAATCCCAGCACTCTGGGAGGCTGGGGCAAGTGAATCACCTGAGGTCGAGAATTCGAGACTAGCCTGATCAACATGGAGAAAGCTGTCTCTACTAAAAATAAATTAGCTGGATGTGGTGGTGCATGTCTGCAATGCCAGCTACTCAAAAGGCTGAGGCAGGAGAATCGCTTGAGCCCGGGAGGCTGCGATCGCGCCACTGCATTCCATCCTGGACACCAAGAATGAAACTCTGTCTTAAAAAAAAAAAAAAAGAAAAAGAAAAAGCAGGCAGGCGCGGTGGCTCATAGCTGTAATCCCAGCACTTTGGGAGGCAGAGGCGGGCATATCACCTGGCCAAGTCGGTGAAACCACATCTCTACTAAAAATACAAAAATTAGCCGAGTGTGGTGGCGGGCACCTATAATCCCAACTACTTGGGAGGCGGAAGCAGGAGAATCACTTGAATTTGGGAGGCAGAGATTGCAGTGAGCCAAGACAGTGCCACTACACTCCAGCCTGGGTGACAGAATAACACTGTGTCTCCAAAAAAAAAAAAAAAAAAAAGCCATATCCTGGAGATTTTTAAAAGTTTCTGTCTGATAAAGGACTTCTAAAACTCAACAAAACAAAAAACGCCCAACTATTTTAAAAAGGCTTTGATCAGACACATCATCAAAGACAGCAAATAAGCATATGAAAAGAGCTCATCATCATTTGTCAGCAGGGAAATGCAAATAAAAGCCATAATAAGATACTACTGCATGCCTATCAGAATGGCTAAAATTAAAAAGACTGATAATACCGAGTGTTGCTAAAGACATAGCCATATTAGAACTCTCATACATAGCTTAGGAGAATGTAAGATGGTACAACCATTTAGGAAAATAATTTGGCATTTTCTTAAAAACTCAAACATACATCTTCCACACAATTTAACCTTTCTACTCTCAGGTATATATACAAGTGAAAAGAAAATGTGGCCAGGAATGGTGGGTTACACTTTTTTTTTTTTTTTTTTTTTTTGAGTCGGAGTTTCGCTCTTGTTACCCAGGCTGGAGTGCAATGGCGCGATCTCGGCTCACCGCAACCTCCGCCTCCTGGGCTCAGGCAATTCTCCTGCCTCAGCCTCCTGAGTAGCTGGGATTACAGGCACGCGCCACCATGCCCAGCTAATTTTTTGTATTTTTAGTAGAGACGGGGTTTCACCATGTTGACCAGGTTGGTCTCGACCTTGTGATCCACCCGCCTCGGCCTCCCAAAGTGCTGGGATTACAGGCTTGAGCCACCGCGCCCGGCCTACACTTTTAATCTTAACACTTTCAGAGGCTGAATGAGGAGGACCGCTTAAGCCCAGGAGTTCAAAATTAGCCTGGGCAATGTAGTAAAAATCCTGTTTCTACAAAAAAAAAAAAAAAAAAATTAAGAATTTGGCCAGGTACAGTGGCTCACGCTTGTAATCCCAGCACTGTGGGAGGCTGAGATGGGCACATCACCTGAGGTCAGGAGTTTGAAACCAGCCTGGCCAACACAGTGAAACCCTGTCTCTACTAAAAATACAAAAATTAGCTGGGTGTGGTGGCAAGCGTCTGTAGTCCCAACTACTCAGGAGGCTGAGGCAGAAGGATCACTCGAGTCCAGGAGGTTGAGACTGCAAGTGAGCCAGAATCGTACCACTGTACTCCAGCCTAGGTGACAGAGCAAGACCCTGTCTCAAGGAGGAAAAAAAAAAAAAAAATGGGGGGAGGAGGGGCAAGGAGGGAACAAAGTATCCAAAAACTTTAATGTTCTCAGCAGCTTTATTTATAACAACCAAAATGGGAAACAACCCAAATGTCTATCAATAGATGAATGGATCAATAACCAAGTAAATCCATACAACAAACTACTACTCAGCAATTTAAAAAAAAAACAAAAAGAACTATCAATACAAACAACAATCTTACTAAATCTCAAAATAAGAATACTGCCGGGCGCGGTGGCTCAAGCCTGTAATCCCAGCACTTTAGGAGGCCGAGCCAGGTGGATCACGAGGTCAAGAGATCGAGACCATCCTGGTCAACATGGTGAAACCCCGTCTCTACTAAAAATACAAAAAAGTAGCTGGGCATGGTGGTACATGCCTGTAATCCCAGCTACTCAGGAGGCTGAGGCAGGAGAATTGCCTGAACCCAGGAGGCGGAGGTTGCGGTGAGCCGAGATCGCGCCATTGCACTCCAGCCTGGGTAACAAGAGCGAAACTCCGTCTCAAAAAACAACAACAACAACAACAACAACAAAATAAGAATACTGAGTGATGACTTCACAGGTGCATGCATATATACATACCAAAACCTATCAAATCATACACTTGAAATGTGCGATTTTTTGTACTTCAATTCTACTTTAACAGAGGTATGTTACACACTCAAGATGATTCTTCTCTTCACCCTATAATATCCTCCCTTTAGGTACTGTCTTCCTTTGTACTGAAGTTAAGTTTCTTCAAGAAGTTATGTATACTGCTATCCACTCACCTCTCAATCTAGTATAATTAGACATCCTCTGGCAAAAATTAAAGCATTTTCTCACTGTCACATACAAAAGCCTCATTTCACTCCAGAACCTCCTTAGTGTCTTTGCTGCATCTGCCCCTACAGATAACACCTGTCTCCTGTAGCTTCAGAGATATTGACTAGCTCCTCCTCAACTTCTGGTAACCGTTTTAAGAGCATATATGCCCAGTTAGTGTCACTAACCATTATCTTACCCTAATGACACTTTTTCTTTGGGAAGTATGATCCAAATATGTGGCTTCAGTGACTTACAGGCATAAGATCTATACCTCAGCCCTGATCTCTTCAGTGTTTACATGCTGTGACATCTACATATCATGCTAAAAAAAAGAGAGAGAGAGAACACTTTCTAGCTTGGGCAACATAGTAAGACCCCCCTCAACAAAAAATAAAAAAATATTAGCCAGGCATGGTGGCATGTGGCTGTAGTCCCAGCTACTTGGGAAGCTGAGTTGGGAGGACTGCTTGAGCCCAGGAGCTCAAGACTACAATGAGCTATGATCACGCCACTGCACTCCAACCTAGACAACAAGACCCCGTACCCCATCTCTTGAAAAACAAACAAACAAACAAACAAACACTTAACTTAGCACAGCTTTATGAAGTGCTTTAACAGCTGGTCTCAACTGACTATTCCTATTTTCTAAACGAATCTAAGTATTATAGCTCTGAAATAATCCTTTGACTTTTTTATTGATGTATGATGTACACACAGTAAAGTACACACATCCTAAGAGTATAGCTGATGAAGTAAAATGCTCAGGTAATCAGTACACAGATTAAGAAAGATAAAACATTACCAGTAACTGAGAAGCACTCTTAGTTACTGCCTATGCCTCTTAACTAAAATATTCTAAACTCTAAACACATTGGTCTGTATTCTATATTCCCCAAATGTTTTATACACTTTCATTACTGGACCTTCTGCCCTTCCCCTCCCGATTTCTCTCTCTCTTAAAGCTAAACACAGATACCTTCCTCTACGGCATTAGCTCATCTTTGCTTACGCTATACTCTATATGTATCACCAACACAATGCTTTTTGCACTGTATTATGCTATCCATTTATTATTCACTTGGTAGCTTTTCTGAGAGCAGTGACCCCATATAGTACCATTTCTATAACAACTAGCCCACTGTTGCCACAATATAGGGTCTCCAATAAATGTCTTCCCTGTAAAAACTTAAAATTCAAACTTTCTTTGGAGGAAGACCCTTCTGTATCTACTTTACCTGTATGACATTCATTGCAGATAAATTTTCCTCTTGGCATCTCAGTTAATCCAAGGCACTCCAGGTGGAAAGCCCCACAGCACTGAGCCTCACATAACAGCAGCTCACCAAGTTTTTCACAATTCTGTTAAGAGAAAGAAAATGTCTGTCTATCTGTTTTTCCATGTTTGAGAATCAAGAGGAAAACCAATGTCAGTGGATTATAGTAAACAAAGGTTAAAACTGGCAGAAAATGAGGTGAGAAAGAGGCAAGAGCCTGTCGTTGTAGACTTTATTCTAGTTGCAAAGGTGTACCGTTGGAAAGCTTTACAAAAGGAAGACTAAAATCAGTTATTCATTTTTAAAGATTACTCTGACTGCTACATAGAAAACAAGTTCAAGAGTAGAAAGGTGAGAAAAGAACATAGAGACAAACCAGAAGGCTACTGAACGGTTCTAGCAACAGACACTGGCTAGCTAGACTTGAGCCATAAAGTTCCAAAAGAGCTCCCACCAAGGTCTCAACAGTCCTTTAGGATACATCTAGAGCCATCCCAGAGAGATGACTTTTCTGAAATAATCTCAGCTAAGATAGGGCCTCATTTAAGACGGGGGCTTAGGAAATAACGACAGGTATCTGTCACTATAAAACTTTTTAAGATTTATTTAAAAATTCTGCAAATTCCCAATATCACTTTTTAACAACTCTAACACCCTGACTTGTATCCCCATAGTGATTAGCAGAAAAAAGCTTCAAATATTTCATTTATTATTTATTTATTTATTTTGAAATGGAGTTTCACTCTTGTTGCCCAGGTTGGAGAGCAATGGCATGATCTCGGCTCAGCGCAACTTCTACCTCCTGGGTTCAAGCGACTCTCCTGGCTCAGCCTCACAGGTAGCTGGGATTACAGGCGCACGCCTCCATGTCTGGCTAATTTTTCGTACTTCTAGTAGAGACAGGTTTCACCATGTTGGCCAGGCTGGGCTGGTCTCAAACTCCTGACCTTGTGATCTACCCACCTCGGCCTCCCAAAGTGTTGGGATTACAGGTGTGAGCCACTGCACCCTGCCCAAATATTTTCTAAAGCCTTATACTACTATGAAAGGCAAACAAGGGAAAAGGTGACTAAGCAAGTTCTAGCTTCAAGAACTCACAGAAACAGAACAGGTCTTGATCACTTCAGCATTAAAGCTTAAACAAATGACTAGAAGAGCTTTGGGGAGAAAGGTTAGAGAGGTAGCCTGGAATTGATAGGGGACCCCCGGGACTTGATCAAACTACAGTCTGAGCTATCCTCAAATGTCTGACTCCTCATTATCTACTATTCACATGTAAAAATTGAAAAATACCATTATATAATATACTTTGCATATTCAGAGTACCAATAACATAAGTTTTCATATACAGTAAAAAAAAAAAAAAAAAAATTGAGCTTCAACACATAAAGAGGAAAACGTTACTTACAATGTAAATTAGAAACAAAATTTTCACATTAACTAAATGATATAAACTAATTCATCAACTGGGAGAAGATGTAATTTATCTTTCAAACTGGGACACTTGAGAGTGAAAGGAAGTGCTATTAATAAATTATGACAGCACAAGGGACCTACACAAAGACTGATCCAGACAAGCCAGGACCACAGGGTCACCTTATCTTTAATCTTTTTATTAAATGATCTTTGTAAAATGTATTTACATTCTGACTTGTCTCACTAAATAAATAATGGGCATAAGGTTTTTGAGGATTAACGCTATTGTTTAGGATCTGGTCTAAGTATGATCAAAACTCTTTATTTAATACTGAAGGTAATAGCAAAGAAACTGGATTGAAATTATATTAGCCATAATAACATTTTTCTGGTCTCGTAGTTTTTTTTAGAGATCTCAACTTATTTATCTATTACTATTTATTATTTTTGAAATACGGTCTCACTCTGTCAGTCAAGTGGGAGTCAAGTGGCATGACCATGGCTCACTGCAGCCTCTACCTCCTCAGCTTCAGGTGATCCAATGACCTCAGCCTCCCAAATAGGGGGGACTGCAGGCATGCACCATCATGCCTGGCTAAGTTTTGTATTTTTGGCAGAGAAAGGGTTTTACCATGTTCCTCAGGCTGGTGTCAAATTCCTGGGCTCACATGCTCCACCCACCTGAGCCTCCTAAAATGCTGAAATTAGTGCTGTGCTTGGCCTGTGGTTTCAATTTAAAAAAGAACTAATATCTTCAAGTTTTTTGTTTATTTAAAAAAACAAATCTGTAATCCTGACCTGTTGGGCTACAGATGTGAGCCACTGAAGCCAGCTAATCAAAAACAAACAAAAAAACACCCGTTTTTCTTGTTTGTTTTTTTAAACATAGAAACAGGGGTCTAACTGTGTTGCCCAGGCTGGTCTAGAATTCCTGGCCTCAAGCAATTTTTCTGCCTCAGCTTCCAAGGGCACTGGGATTTAGGTATGAGATGCTGCGCGTCACGTATCTTCAAGTTTTTATATATCAAATTTTAAGAATTACATAGGTAAAACAAGACCATTAAAAAAAAAATACTCAAATAGTCATTGACTCTACTCACAAAGACTTAAAGGCTCTTTAACAATAAAGTGGAGTCCCCTATTTCACAGAGCGGCAATCCAACAGAATGATTAAGACTCTAAACCAACCAAGTACAACAGATATTAAAGGTTTAAAAAAAAAAAAAAAGGAGAGGAAGACTCTAAATCCAGACTGCCGAGGTTTAAATCCAGGCTTCTCTCATTAATATAAGTAAGTTATTTATCCTCTCTGTAATTTAGTTTCCTCATCTGCTAAGTGGAGATAGTCACAGAACTCAACTTATGAGATTATTAGGATGACTAAATAAGGCACTATTTATAAAGTGCTTGGAACAATACTTCATACACTTATATTGTTTTATTTAATAAGTATTTATACAGTACTTAACTCAGACTTGCCTCACGGCATATATTCCTTCACAGACCTTAAGGGCAGGTGATTCACCAACACTAAACTATTTCTCCAAGTTTCTTTCTTTGTGGGGAGAAAAAAAAAGGTCAAATCCTTAAGAAAGTGATTCCAATAAAATCATCCAAAAGCATTGTTATTCTAACCAAGAAATGATCATAAAGAGACAGAATGGGTTTCCATTTAAAGATGAACATGCAATGAAAACACAAGTGGGCAAACATTTCTCTACCTGACAAACATTCTCCTTGAGTGCAGCTCCTCCACCGCGTTCACCCTGCATTTTTTTAGAGGCAGGCATCCCAGGATCGTGTTCTACACCTTCCTCAACAGTCTCCTTGGGGCTTGCGGCCGTCCTGTGAGGCATGAGTTCTCCCTTGCAGAGAAAAAATAATGTCCCACATCTATATTATTGATGTCTCTTCCATTTGACCCCCTCCCTCTGGGATGCTATTTGTCTAGCCATTAAGCACTTACAGATGTTCAGTCAATCACTCAGGCGGACTGCATGCAATGTTAGTTCTAACCCTGCTGTGATTGGGCGGGTAGTGGGCGCCTCATGCCCTGCCACTAACTGCTCTGAGGCTGTTTGTTCCACTGGAACTTTCTGAGCTGTTCCATTTTAAGGTTTCACTAAGGGAGAGAAAACATTCTTAAGTTTATTTGATTACTTATTTGTCCTTCCAAGATCAGTGTTTCCTAAATAATGCCCCTCTTGGGCAGTCTATTCAAACTGTCCTGGGAAGAAGCATTCTGCATCATAACGTATGATGCTGACCTGACTTCTCTCTTTTAACCTGAGTTGGAAACCCAGAGACAATATCAATTATTACACTGATGCTTTGCAAGAAAATGGTTTTAAATCTTTTGCTTCCTGAAGGCCGATGTTCATAAACATTGTCCTAAAATTAAGTAGCTGATGGTCTCAAGAAATAAGCAAGTAAATCTTCCCCCTAATCACAGCAGTCTCAACTTTTTTTTTTAAAATAGAGACAAGGTCTCACTATATTTCTCAGGTTGGCCTCGAACTCCTGTTCTCAAATGATCCTCTCACCTCTGCTTCCCAAAGAGCTGAGTGGCATGAGTCACAGTACCCAGTCAGCAGTCTCTACTTTTTTCTTTTGAAACAGTCTTACTCTGTCACCCAGGCTGAAGTGCAGTTGCACGATCTTGGCTCACTGCCAACCTCTGCCTCACGGGTTTAAGAGATTCTTGTGCCTCTGCCTGATTAGCTGGAGTTATAGGTGCACGCCACTACACCAGGCTAATTTTTGTATTTTTGGTAGAGACAAGGTTTCACCATGTTGGCCAGGCTAGTCTTGAACTCTCAACCTCAAGTGATCTTCCTGCCTTCACTTCCCAAAGTGCTGGGATTACAGGCGTAAGCCACAGCACCCAGCCAGTCTCAACTTTTATAGGGCAGTATCTAAGTTCCTTCAGATCACATTGACTTGATATTGTGCTTTCTGGTTTTACAAGTTTACTCAATGATGAAACAGTTATATACCTAATTGGACACCTACAGCATAGGATGTGATGATCTTTTAAAAAGGCCATATCGACAGTTGCAATATGTGCCTTGCCTTATTATTAAGATGAGGCTCTACTTTTCCTCCAAGATTCCTTATGGCCATCAGCCATTTCAGTAGAATACTATTCTTTATTCTTAAGAAAACTCAAGGGAAAGAGGGATGTGGCCTCCGGTGTGACAAGTAGCTTCTCTTTAGAAGGTAAAAAGACCAGGAACTGAGTAATACCTCTGAGCTTGAAATCTCTTTTGATGAGTCATCATTTTTCACTTTTTTACACTGCATCTTGGCTGCAGCATGCCTCTGTCGTTTTCGCTTCCTTGGTTTGTCAAATATCTTGGTAGTGCCTATGACAGGAAAGTAGGTGTTATCCGCTGGCTAATGACACACATGTCCAAAATCTCTTATCCTATTAAGAGTATAACCCAACTTTAAAACTCATTTAATTCTCCAGCTTTGTGGATTAGGAAAATGAAGGAAATAAGAAATGAGACTAACTCATGATGACATAACTAGTCGGGAAATGGCTACATATATGTTAACTTCTGCCTCATATAGATTAAATAGTAACTGTACACGTTATTACAGAAATTTCAATTTACATGACCAAAATGACAAATGTAGTTCTTCAAAGGAATTAAATCCTATAGATGGAAGGAAAGTACCTTCCTTTCATTTTACTAGTCATGAAAAGATACCACTCCCTAGACTTCAAAATTGGAGATAGTAATATATATCACAATATGATTTAAGGATTAAAGGCCAGATGCAGTGGCTTACACCTATAATCCCAGCATTTTGGAAGGCTGGCGGATCACCTGAGGTCAGGAATTCGAGAACAGCCTGACCAACATAGTAAAACTCCGTCTCTACTAAAAATACAAAATTAGCCAGGTATGGTGGTGCTGTAATCCCAGCTACTAGGGAGGCTGAGGCAGGAGGATCACTTGAAACCGGGAGGCGGAGGTTGCAGTAAGCCTAGATTGTGCCACCACACGACAGCATGGGTAGCAAGAGCAAAACTCCCTCCCCACCAAAAAAAAAGAAAGAAAAGAAAAACGGATTAAGATGGAGAGTTGAGGCCAGGCAGTAGTTCACGCTTGTAATCCCAGCACTTTGGGAGTCGAGGTGGTTAGATTACCTGACGTGAGTAGTTCAAGACCAGTCTGGCCAACAGGGCAAAACCGTCTCTACTACAAAATACAAAAAATTCGCTGAGTATGGTGGCAGGCACTTGTAATCCCAGCTACTAGGGAGGCTGAGGTACATGAATGGCTTTTAACTCAGGAGACAGAGGTTGCAGTGAGCCGAGCCATGTACTCTAGCTTAGGCATCAGAGCAAGACTCCATCTCAAAAAAAAAAAGAGTTGGAGAGTTGAAATATGTAAGATATGGCTTACAGAAGCTGAGGGAGAGATCCTCCAATACATTCAGGGGTTTAAAGGATATTAATGCAGTGGTAGTATATCCCTGAACATCCAACAACACCAAATGAATGCATGGTCACATTTGCTCTATTTAGAAAAAGAAATTCTAGGCTGGGTGCAGTGGCTCACGCCTGTAATCCCAATATTTTGGGAGGCCGAGGCAGGCAGATCACAAGGTCAGGAGTTTGAGACCATCCTGGCCAACATGGTGAAACCCGGTCTCTACTAAAAATATAAAAATTAGCTGGGTGTCATGGCACACACCTGTAGTCCCAGCTACTCAGGAGGCTGAGGCAGGAGAATCGCTTGAACCTGGGAGGTGGAGGCTGCAGTGAGTCGAGATCATGCCACTGCATTCCAGCCTGGGCAACAGAGCGAGACTGTCTCAAAAGATATTCTTCTAGTCCCTCCTACACTTTCCATTAAACATATTTCAACTGTGTTTATAAACACCAAGAGGAATCTAAGAGGTATTTCATAAGACATTCTAGGATATTTATGCTACGTATCAGTATGAAAGCTGGAATTTGGAAGACTGCTCAGTCATCTCTTTTTTGACTGACCGAATTGGAGAAGCTCTGTTACCAAAACTGTTCACAGCCTAACACTGAAAGAAGAGTTATAGTTTTATATAAATCAAAAAAAAAAAAAAAAAAGAAAGAAGAGTTCATATGAGCACAACAGAAAGGTCAGAACTTCTCATAAGATGGAACACTTACATAAAATTTATAATGGAAAAAGTTCATGTTGTAGGTTTAGGTTTTATTTTAAAAATGAAATATAAAAGTACAGGAAAAGAGCTGAAGTTATAATTATTACTATTATTATTTTAAGAGACATGATCTCTCACTGTTGCCTAGGCTAGAGCGCATGGTGTGATCAACAGCTCACTGTAGTCTCAACATCTTGGGCTCAAGGGATCCTTCCACATCAGCTTACCAAGTAGCTGAGACTAAAGAAATACACCTTCATGCCTAGCTAATTTTCTTAAAATTGTAGATAGAGACAGGGTCTCACTAAGTGTCCAGGCTGATCGGGATAGAACACCTGGCTTCAAGTAATTCTCTTGTCTTGGCCTCCCAAAGCACTAGAATTGCAGTTGTGGGCCACCATGCTCAGCCTGATATTTTCAAAGCAGCTCATTTTTAAATCATGTAAGCAAACTGACCAACCTATGGGATTGTAATTGCCACATGCCTAAACTAAGGTAACATATTGCTAGATTTACTTGTTACAAAATTTAATAATCATAGGTCACATGAAACATAATCTTCCCATGATACTCTTTGCTAGCGGACCACATCTGGTGCAATGTGCTCAAATCTGGAATCATATTTCAAAAATGACACTAATCAATAAATGGCAGTGGCAGACAAATGAAGATTGGAAGAAAGAAATGGCATGGAGGAAAACCTGAGGTGGATAAGAAGACAGGAGTATAGCAATCAATTTGGTCAGGTGTGGATTTAGTTCCCTGACCTTGCTACGTTGTCTTCACGTTTCTTCTATAAAACAGGAATGCTACAGATAATAACCTAACTCTCTGTAATGCTTTAGACAGATTACAGGTAGCATTCCTACTAAAAGTCCTGGCAGAGTAGATGTTTGGTTTATGAATATTTTATCTGTTTCAGGAAGCACATTTTGGGCAAACCAGTTTTAAAACTTGTACCTCACTTGTGTGGCTTACATATGTTAACAATCTTTATGGTTAATGGACAAAGCACTTCAAACTTACTAATATATTTTTTAAATCTCAAAAATACTCACCTCCACCAAAATCTTTTGAATACGATGTGGTACAAGATTCAGTTATGCCACTCCCCAGATGACCAGCTTCATAGCACTACAAATAAGTGAAAACAACACAGTTTAAAGAGGAATGAAATAATAAACTCTTAACCTTATATGCCAAAGTCTGAATTGTCGGCTGCCACAGATACAGAATTCTGACTTATTTTAGCAATTAAAAAAAAAATCAACATGACCATAGTAAAGGGTTGAACAGAAACTTCAGGGGGAAAGGAATCAGATTTTAAAATGCTCCAATAGACCTGTGAACACCACATACTCTGTAATCCCAGCTACTTTGGAGGCTGAAGCAGCAGAATCGCTTGAACCTGGGAGGCGGAGGTTGCAGTAAGCTGAGATTGTGCCACTGCATTCCAGCCTGGGCAACGGTGTGAGACTCTGTCTCAAAAAAAAAAAAAAAAAAAAAAAAAAAATCAGCCAGGTGCAGTAGTGCACACCTGTAGTTCCAGCTACTTGGGAGGCTGAGGCAGGAGAATTGCTTGAACCTGGAAGATGGAGGTTGCATTATGCCAAGATTGCACCACTGCACTCCAGCCTGGGTGACAGAGCAAAAGTCGGTCTCAAAAAAAAAAAAAAAAGGAAAAAGGAAAAATGATCTATCTTCCTACAATTGTATTCTTATATTTACAGCTACTAGATTTGACACAGACTTGTTTACTTGGTAAACTGTAAAATTAAACAGTTCTGAAATAGTGAATGATTTTCCAACTTAAAGTGACTTCAGATTAATCCAAATTAAAGCAACATTAAAACTCAAGACAAATACTCAACATCAGGAGTCTAATCAAGAGCCAAACATTTTATTCCCAATAATAATACTTGTATTAATTAGTTCCATCCCAAGCAAATCTTTTCCTGCAAAAATGATAATACTCTTCATCATGACGGTAAAACAACATTTAGTGGTAACAAAGTCAGTATAATAAAAGCCATTCTTACTAAAGTTTCTCATGTTTGAGACTAAAACAAGATAAAATACAGCTGTGAATTTCTGAATGTTCATTTTATATGACTGAATCATAAGAATGCAATTCTCCTCATGTTCAGTATGTATCAAAAGTCTAACCATGTCAAGTAAAATGAATGGGCAAATGTTAGGTATCCAATTCAACAAAATGAGACTTCTAGACAAATCCTCAAAATACTTTCCATAAATTTTTTTAAAATAGCAATTACTGTATTTAGGTAACAAATTTGTTCATTATTTAACAGGTACTCAAAAGCTATGGAACGAAATAATTACAATGCTCCCCAAACTACAGAGAATAATGCAGGAAATATTATCATTTCTATTCTGATCAATTTTATAAATTAAAATAAAAATTAGCACACACACATACACAAATCATACAATATGAATAAAAATCAAACTGTTCTGCTTAGAATGAAAAAGACCAAAGAACTTCTTAGGGGATGTAACTAAGATGCCACTAACTTTGTATATATAGTCTAGTGTGGATATACATTAAGCCAGAGTAACCTTAAAGCACTATCAGAACAGATCATCTCTCATTCTGTTCAACCTATTGATTAATCCACCTGCAGACAGGATGGTGATGTGCCTGGTAACCTAAAATGGAACTGAATCATGGCTTTAGCATTATGACAAAATATACCTCAGAGTAACCAGGACTTCCACAAGGAAGTAGACCAGGTCAGATGGCAGGACAGACTCCCAAACAGATAAGAGGGCACTTTTCTCCAGAGTTGGGTGCTAGCCATAACCAATAATTCTGATTTTCTCTTGCTCTAGTCTCAAATTTAATGGCAACACCCTCTCCCAAAAAGTAAAAATTCAACAGTGACAAAGAGTTATTAAGTACAACTAATACTTTAAAAAGATTGAGAATACAAGAGAGTGTGAGGATAAATAACCATCAGGGATAACCAAAAAGCTACTGAAAGAAAATACAGGAAGAACATCTTTGTGTGCATGGGGCACACAAAGATTTCTTTAATTAATTAATTAATTAATATTTATAAATATATTTTGAGACAGGGTCTTGTTTTGTCACCTAGGCTGGACTGCAATAGCACAATCACAGCTCACTGCCTTGACCTCCAGGGCTCAAGACATCCTATCCCTTCAGCCTTCTGAGTAGCTGGGACCACAGACACGTAACACCACACTCATTTTCTCTGTGTGTGTGTATGTGGTTTTTCGTTTTTTGGGTTTTTTTTTTTGTAGAGCTAGGGACTCCTTTATTGCCCAGGCTGGTCTCAAACTCCTCAGCTTAAGCAATCCTCCGGCCCCAGGTTCCCTAAATCCTGGGATTATAAGCTTGAGCCATCACACTAAATTCTTTGAATAAAACACAAAAAGTATTAATCATGTAAGAAAAAGAAATTGATATATTAAAATTTTTCATCTCAAGAAAATAACTACTAAGAAAATGAATAGGAAACTCTCACACTGGGAAAAAATATTAACACTTGATATATCTCACAAAGGATTTATAAGCCAAATACATAAAGCACTCCTTTAAAAAAAAAGCCACAAAAATAACCTAATCAAAAATACACACATACTTCAACAGCCACTTTACAAAGATACAGGAATGGCCAGCGAGCATATACTATAAGAGGCTAAAATAAAAACCATAATTATATATCATTTCATGTCTATCAGAATTGCTAAATTTAAAACAGTGGAGAAGCCGAAACTCTCATATAATGCTGGTGCAAACACTTCAGAGTACTGTTTGGCAATTTCTTTTTTATTTTTACATTGGGAGGCAATTTCTTCAAAGATTTAAACATCTATGATCCAGCAATTCCATTCCTAATTACATCAAAAAATAAAAATATGTGTTTGCCATTGGGTTTGAAACTCCTTAAGTTCATGTGTTGGAAACTTAATGCCAGTCTAAAAGTGCTGAGAAGTGGAACCTTTAAGGGATGATTAGGTCAGGAGGGTTCTGCCCTCACAAATGGATTAATGCCATTAGTGCAGGAGTTGGATCCAGATTCAAAAAGAGTTCATTTCAGCCCCCTTCACTCTCTCTCAAGAATACACTCTCTCGCCTGTCCACCTCCTGCCATGGGATGAAAAAGCAAGAAGGACCTTGCCAGATGTGGGCCCGGAGACCCTGGACTTCCCAGTACTTCCCAGGCTCCAAAAACATGAACTAAATAAACTTCTATTGTTTATAAATAACCCACTCTGCAGTATTCTGTTACATGAGTATAAAACAAAGAAAAAAAATTAGCGAGGAGTGGTGGTGGGCACCTGTAATCCCAGTTACTAGAAGGCTGAGGCAGGAGAATTAGTTGAACCTGGGAGGCAGAGGTTGCAGTGAGCCCAGATCGCACCACTGCACTCCAGCCTGGGCGACGAGAGAGAGACTCCATCTCAAAAAAAAAAAAAAGAAGAAGAAGAAAGAAAAGAAAAGAAAGGAAAGAAAAGAAAAGACTCGGAAGAAAAATACACCAGCCTTACTATTAATAGCTCCAATATCAATAAGACCCAAATGTGTAACAAAAGAAGAACAGATAAGCAAATTGTGATATAATCATACTCAGCAATAAAAGTGAATGAACTACAGCACAGCACTGTCAGTGTATAGTAAAAACATGTTGTATAAAAGCTAGAATTAAAATTTAAGAAATATATGAATATTGATGTCCAAGAATAAACAAAATTATATCTATGTTAAGAGAAATAAGAAAGCATTGCCTCTGAACAAGTGTGGGTACTGAACGAAAAGGAGGCAAAAAAGGCATTTTCTGAGGTGGAAACTATACATTGTACCTAGCTTGGCCAGCAGTTAGATAGTATATACAATTGTCTAAAGTCATTAGGCATAATAATTAAGATCTATGCATTTTTATTAGATACATTTTATTGAAAATTGTATCTCAATTTTTTAAAAGGGTCTTTTTATTTTTTTTGAAACGAAGTCTCACTCTGTCACCCAGGCTGCAATGCAGTGGCTGTGATCTCGGCTCAGTGCAGCCTCCGCCTCCCGAGTTCAAGCAATTCTCATGCCTCAGCCTCTCAAGTAGCTGGGATTACAGGCATGCACGTCTAGCTAATTTTTGTACTTTTAGTAGAGACAGAGTTTTACCATGTTGGCCAGGCTGGTCTCGAATTTCTGACCTCAAGTAATCCGCCTTCCTCAGCCTCCCAAAGTGCCAGGATTACATTCATGAGCCACCACACCCAGCCTAAAGTTTCCATTTCTATCTAACATTTAATAATGCTTTCTTGGCTACAGAAAACCAACTCTGTGTTCTGCCTGGATTACGGTAGAGCTGATTGTTTTTTTCTGAAGTGTTAAGAAGACAGGGCAGGCCAGGTGTCATGGCTCACGCATGTAATAACAGCACTTTGGGGGGCCAAGGTGGGCGGATCACTTAAGGCCAGGAATTCAAGACCAACTTGGCCAACATGGTCAAACCCTGTCTCTACAAAAAATACAAAGGAAAAAAAAAAAGACACACATGGTGGCATGCACCTGTAATCCCAGTTACTCAGAAGCACCAGTAAACCCAGCCACTCAGGATGCTGCGGCATGAGAATCATTTGAACCTGGGAGGCAGAAATTTCAGTGAGCCAAAACTGTACCAGTCCATTCCAGTCTGGGCAACAGAGCGAGACCGTATAAAAAAAAGGAAGGGGAAGAGGCAGGCTGATCACTTGAGGCCAGGAATTGAAGACCAGTATGGCCAACATCATGAAACCCCATTTCTACCAAAAATAGACAAAAAATTAACTGGAGGTCATGGTATGCTCCTGTAGTCCCCAGCTACTCAGGAGGCTGAGGCAGGAGGACTTCTCAAGCCTGGGAGACAGAGGTTACAGTGAGCCAAAATTGTGCCACTGCACTCCAGCCTGGGTGACAGAACCAGACCATCTCAAAAGATAAAACAAAAGGCCATGAGGACACGGCAATACGATAGACTAAACTAGTGATATTCAATAGTAGTTTAGTAGAAAAGAGGTAAGAGGATTTGAACCCAGAAAAGAAATGGTAACAAACACAAACTTATCAATCTTAAAAGCATTTAAATTTTTTTTTCACTTGGAAAGGAAATCTGAAACCAGTTTAGACACATACATGTTCACACAACTGCAAAATACCCTTTCATGTAGGAACTCTCAGATCATGTATGCCTGCTGACACACACACATTCATTTCTATATGTATGTACATCAATGTTATAACTACTACTCAAAATGTTTTTAAAATTCCTAATTTCCTAAGTTTAATTTAGAACTTACGAAAAATAACATACCTTTTTAGAAAGGCCAAGGTCCCCTTTCTTGGGCATAAATCCAGGGTCTAAATCATTGGATTCAAGAAGTTTCTTAGTTGGTTTTCTTTGACGTTTACTTTCATAATTTCCTGAAATGCATGTATCTTTACATTAGATGATTTAAAATCTGGGCACAAGTTAATTTTTTAAAAATCTGTATACCACACAAAATGAATCACAATGTTTTTGATGTTCTCCTTGTCATCTTATGAAAAGAGGCAGGACAGTAATTTGCTTATTATAAAATATTAGTAACAAAACAAATAGTTCTCAATGAAAGCAAAAAACTAATGTTAGGGATGTCTATATGCTGACTTTAAATCACAAAATAACTGAGGGAGAAATCAAAAGGACAGAAATGTATTTATAACAACTGATTGTTGGTGAGGACAAAATAAGGAGAAGTAGAATAAAATAGTACTTGGATAATGGGCATAAATGGACCAAGATTACAGTTTCTTCTCTGCCTCTAAGCAAATAAAAATTCAATAAATAAAAGATAATTCATAGGATCACTCTTAAGAATTATATAAAAAAGCTTTATTCAATAGAGTTTGGCACATAATAGGTAGTAAAATAATAACTATCTTTACTATTCTTTCAAAAATCCTTTTTATTACTATACCCAACTTGTTTATGCACAGTTGGAATCATTTTTTTGAGGAATAACATCAAAAGCTACTGTTGACAATGTAAAAAAGTTACATCCAAAATTTAAAGGCATACAGAAAAGAGGATTCTTCCCATTCCTTGACTGACTATAAGATTCAATAGTTACTAGGTGAATTAGAGACAATATATTTAGATCCAACTCTCCCAGGTGATATATAAAGAATGATCAATAGTGAGAAGTAACAGGTAATTAACTTCCAATGAACTGGTAATTACATGTTATCAAGTATGTTACATTATACATTAATACATTATGATCTCCATTTTACAGATGAGGAAACAAGTTCTGAGATTAAACAACTTCCCAAGTAACAGAAGGACTGGTGGAGCCAGCACTTGAAGCATAGTGCTTATTCCACTAATGTGCAGTGCCCCTCTTGAAAGCCCTGTTCTCCTGGTCGTTAATTCATACAGTGGCTGATCAACAATCATGAAGAGCAACACTGGAGTAAGAAGCATAGTTTTTAAAAATAAATCTTCATAGTGTGCCACAAATTAATTCATGGTTAGAAACTGTATCTAATTAGCCATCATTTTAAGTATTTCCCAGGACAAAAGGGGGTAGTTTATTGTATACAGATACAATGTTGACTTTACATCAAAACATACTAAAATCTCCTGCTTCCTCTAATCATATCTGCTCAAATACTGAGACCCCAACCCCACCTTACCTGGCGTTTTAACTAGCAATTCCTCAGACTCAAGGGCAGGCCGTGGAGAGACTTCCGGAGCCACAGGCACAGACAAGGTCAGCTGCGGCAACTCAGCATGTCCACCTCCAAGTTCTGACTGAGCCAAGGGGCCCTCCAAAAACGGAGCCTCCCTTTCAAGAACTGGAGGCTCTTCTTTGGTTGAAATCAAAGAATTCTCGTCCACCTGCTTGTTCTGAGCACTAGATCGACCTCGGGCTAGAAGGCTTTCCTCTTCACAGCGGGAACTTACCTAAGAACAAAAAATAAAAATAGAGTCCACAGGCCAAAATTGTTATAATTTAAGTGTGAAAAATAATGTATTTTAAAAGGAATGAAATTCTGACAAAGGCTACAAAGTAGATGAACCTTTAAGAAATTATGTATGCTGGCTGGGCGCAGTGGCTCACGCCTGCAATCCAGGCACTTTGGAGGCCAAGGTGGGTGCATCACCTGAGGTCGGGAGTTCAAGACCAGCCTGACCAACACAGTGAAACCCTGTCTTAATAAATAAATAAATAATGTATGCTAAGAAAAATTATGTAGACACAAAGAACAAATATCATATAATTCCAAATATACGAGGTATCTAGAATAAGAAAATTTGTAAGACAGAAAGTAGAGTGGCAATTGCCAGGGGTGGGGCAGAAAAGGTAGTTATTGGTTAATGGGTATTGATTTTTAGTCGAAAAAAATTATCGAGATGGATGGTGGAGGTGGTTGCACACCAATGTAACTGTGTTTCATGCCACTGAACTGTACGCTTAAAAATGGATAAAATAATAAAATTTATGTGTGTGTGTATATATATATATATTTAACCAAAATTAAAGAAAAAAACAAAGTTGACTGATATACAATGAAATTATAATATTGAAAAGTCCACAACAATAATTCAAAAGCAGGGCCAAAAGACTGCTCTAGTATGTCACCAATTAAAAAAACTACTAACGAACTCCTTCATGTTACAATTGGTAATTAATGGGCAAGAAAGAAGCACTTATTCTGCCTTCAAAGTATTTCAGGACAATAACAGAGACCAGTTAGTGAAAGACACTATCAGTTAATAAAAATAGAGAAAATAATAAAATCTGAAAGTCCTCATTTTGTGATCTCTAATAAAATTATTGATACAAGTAAAGATCTTCAACTGGTATTTAAAAAAAAAGGGAAACCAGCTAGGCGTGGAGGCTCACACCTATAATCCTAGCACTTTGGGAGGCCAAAGTGGGTGGATCACCTGAGGTCACAGAGTTCAAGACCAGCCTGGCCATCATGGTGAAACCCCATCTTTTTAAAAAAAAAAAAAAAAAATTGTGTTAAGTAAAAATAAAAATTTAAATTAAAAAAAAAAAAAAAATCAGGGAAGGTGGGAGTGGTGGTTCACACCTGTAATCCCAACACTCTGGAAGGCTGAGGCAGAAAGATCACTACAGCCCAGGATTCCAGACCACCCAGGGCAACATAGGGGGACACTGCCTCTACAAAAAAAATTGTTGTTAAAAATTAGCCAGGTGTGGTAGTGTGCACCTGTGGTCCCAACTACTCAGGAGGCTAAGACGGAAGGACTGCTTAAACCCAGGAAGTCAAGGCTGCAGCAAACCGTATTCATGCATCTCTGCACTCCAGCTTGGGCAAGACCCTGTCTCATTTTAAAAAAAGAAAAAACAAACTGTCAGGGAACGACTGACAAAATAAAACATTCGTTTTTGTTGACCCTCTAATATCATGCAACATATTACACATGATCATCTCTATATAGTCTAGCTAAAAATGTTCACCTTTATCTACCAAACTGACAGGTTATTATCTTCCACTTAACAGAGAACAGGAGATAGAGAAAACAATCTAAGTGTCACCTACGAAGAAGCAATTATACAAACATAGAAAGTAGATAACTTTACATGTCAGTCTCTTACAGACATGACCATGAAAAAAGGGATTGTTCTGAATTCAAAGTGATTTGAGAACCATAACAACCAGTTACAATGAGTAGTCCCAGATTGAGTCCTGGTATGAATAATCCAAACGTAAAGGTTAGGAGATAATCGGTGAAATTTGAAAGTGAGTTGACATCAGATAAACAGATCTTATATAAGATGTAAATATGTTAAAATGCTTATAAAGGAAAATGTTCCATTTCTTAACTACATATTAAACTATTTAGGGGTAGAATGTCAAAATGTCTCTATTTTAAAATACTTCATTTAAAAAAAACTGAATTAAAAAATGAGACAAATAAGGCCTTTTTACTTTTCAAATTAAAGACTATATATATTTCACTTTATATGCTATATTTTTACTTAATATTAAATCATAACAACATCCCTAAGTCATTACTCTTTAAAGGCAAAGAGGGAAAACATATATATATAAAGAAATATAGTATGTAGACTCATTTATATATTTCCTGAATAACCACTAAATCCTAAGTACTATGCTAGAAGCTGAGAATAAAAAACAGGATCCCAGTTAAGGAAATTATTGTTTCATAAAGGTAAAGTATGAAAATAAAAGTAAAACTGCAGTTTCCTAAGGACCAGTGAAAGTTTGCCAAAATTTTGGAGCATACCTTGTGCACCTGCTCCTGTACCTTCTTTTGTTTTTTCTTAGGAGCAAATATCTGATCATATTCTTCCGTATATTCCAAAAGCCACTTGCTTGGCTTCCTAAGGCGTTTCTTCTCTGAACGCACAGCTAAAAGATGATAAACAAGTTCACTATTAACCAAAAAGCTTCAGGAAAACTGACCGTTTTTATGACACCATCTGATACTCCCAAAGGTAACCAGATGGGAAACCACACAGTAAAAAAGACTGGCTTAAGATGCGAGAGGCACAAAATGGCTTGCTATGTTTTCTCATATGCAAAAGGAGCTAGGGGAGACAAAATGACTTGTGCTACCTTACACCATATATAACATAATACATATGGCCCATCCAATCTTGAAAAGGTTAAATTTAAAGTTAGGTCTTTTTTTTTTTTTTTTTTTTTTTTTTTGACTCACAGTTTTGCTCTTGTTGCCCAGGCTGGAATGCAATGGCACAATCTCAGCTCACTACAACCTCCGCCTCCCCAGTTCAAACAATTCTCCTGTCTCAACCTCCCCAATAGTAGGGATTACAGGCATATGCCACCACATCTGGCTAATTTTGTATTTTTTGTAGAGACAAGGTTTCTCCATGTTGGTCAGGCTGGTCTCGAATTCCAGACCTCAGGCGATCCGCCTGCCTCGGCCTCCCAAAGTGTAGGATTACAGCATGAGCCATTATGCCCTACTAAAGCCAGGTCTTATAGTCACTGACACCTGTACATATAAAGCTAATATATACCTAACAAAACTATAGCAGCTAGATCAGGAAAACAAGTAAAATATATCTTGAGTTACAGGTTAAGTATGTCTTATCTGAAATGCTTGGAATCAGAAGTGACTCAAAGTTTTTCATATTTTGGAATATCTGTATATACACGGTAAGTTATTTTGGGGATGGGACCCAAGTTGAAACACCAAACTCAGTATCATATACATCTTATACACATACCTTAAAGGTAATTTTACAAAATATTTATTTTCTACATTATACAAAGTTTGTGTATAGTGAACCATAAGAAAGCATAAATGTCATTATCTCAATCACTCATGTGGAATATCTGTGGTTGTTTGGCATTACCATCATTCCTGCCTCTGAATTTATATGCTACTGATAGGCAAACGTTTTCTTACACTACTCACACGTAAGTACTTAACTGTAGAAACATGACATACCATTAACACAGTGAAAAAGTAACGTGTTGAGGGTAGTAAGCAGCACATTAGCATCATTAGAATACCTGTATCAGTTGATAAAAAACAGTAATAACAATGTGGGGCTTTATATCTCCATCTATGATGCTGTTTTGATTAAAAGGTTATTGTATACTGTTTTATTTTATAAGGTAAGAAGAAACATCATCAGAAGCAGTTGAGGAACCAGAAAGTCCTCTAGGAATAAAGACGCATTCTGTGAAATGGCTTTTAAAAACATTTCCTCTAGAGTCATCTCTCTCATTAACAAGCATTGTCTAGCAGTGTTTAATTCATTCATTCATTCATTCATTCATTCATTCATTTAGAAATGGAGTCTGACTCTGTCACCCAGGCTGGAGTACAGTGGCATGATCTCAGCTTACTGTGATCTCCGCCTCTCCGGATCAAGCGATTCTCAAGTGATTCTCCTGCCTCAGCCACCTGAGTAGCTGGGATTATAGTTGCCCGCCACCACACCTATTACATGTCAGCATGTTGGAAAGGCTGTTCTCCAACTCCTGACCTCAAGTGATCTGCCCACATCGGCCTCCCAAAGTGATGGAATTACAGGCGTGAGCCATTGCACCTGGCCCAAGGCTCTCAATTTATAAACTGACATGATTTCTTTTACTGTTATGAATGAACACTGCTCTCATCCTTCAATAAGCCCATCACATACATTAATGTCATCTATAGGAACTTTTTCTGCAGTGTTAATGTCATCTCCATTGTCACAATCACCCTGAATCAGATTGCTGTCAGCTCTATCACCATGAGTGAACAAAAAAACTGGAGCCGCACTGTCGATATTAAAGGCTTTCTCATTACCCACTTCTTCCAGCTTACTGACAAACTGAAGGTATATTTTTTGCACGTTACATATTTTTCTCACTTTACTGAAGAAGTCAACAAAATCATCACTTTATTATCATCAGTGAACATAGTTGAAGGTCAGAAGTTGTGCCAGGCATGCACAGCTGTACCTTTAGTCACTGTGTTCCAAGCACTGTCAACAGCATATATGGCATCCTTCACTCCTTTTAAAAACCTTCCACACACATACATCTATTCACAGCTGCCAGCAATATTATTCAAGAAAGTGTTTTTATATTTACTCTTCATCAATCTAGGGATTCCCTGGTCATACGACAGAGTTAATGAAGTCAGACTTGAGGGAAAGTCCACGGCATAGACATTATTTTTGATAAAATTTCAGCTGAAAATTTTATCAAAAATAATGAGCAGAACAGTTTGCAAGGAGGAACAGTCATCATCCAGTCCAGCTTCCCTGAAATGAGCACCAACTACTGCTTTACGTTTGTGAAACCAATTAGAAAAGATGTCCCTAAAGATCCATACCTTTCTGTTAGCATAATAAAAGACTGGTAAAAAAAAAAATTCACGCCTTTGGTCCAGGTGCAGTGGCTCAGGAGTTCGAGACCAGCCTGGCCGATATGGCAAAAGCCTGTGTCTACTAAATATACCATATATATATATATAGCTGGGCATGATGGCTCGTGCCTGCATGCGACCTACTCCAGCTGCTGAGGCACGAGAATCATTTGAACCCAGGAGGTGGGAGTTGGAGTGAGCCGACATCAAGCCACTGAACTCCAGGTTGGGTGACAGAGCCAGACTTAAAAAAAAAAAAAAAAAAAAATCATCCCTTGGATCTGGGTGGAGTGGCTCACGCCAGTAATCCTAGCACTTAGGGAAGCCAATGCAGGAAAATCACTTGAGACCAGAAGTTTGATACCAGCCTAGGTAACATAGTGAGACCCCATCTCTACTAAAAATTTTAAAAAACCAGCCCAGTGTAGCAACATACAGCTATAGTCCCAGCTACCAGGAAGGAATGCTTGAGTCTGAAAGATCAAGGCTTCTGTGAGCTATGATTGTGCCACTGCAACAAGCCAAGATAACACAGCGAGACTATCTCAAAAAAAAAAAGAAAAAAAAATTTCACACCTTGAAATAATTAAGTGAGAACACAAGTTTTTGCCTATCATAACAAGTTTACACTTATACATGCCTGCTTAATTAGCACATCCCAGCAGTTATTCTGTCCTAGTCATCCTGAATTCCTATCAACTGTAGGCAGCATCCTTCTGAGTAACACCAAAACAGGGATGTTTCTTCCTAGCTTTATTTTTTATTTTATTTTATTTGAGACAGAGTTTTGCTCTTGTTACCCAGGTTGGAGTGCAATAGTGCAATCTCAGCTCACCACAACCTCCGCCTCCCGGGTTCAAGCGATTCTCCTGCCTCAGCCTCCCAAGTAGCTGGGATTACAGGCATGTGCCACTACACCCAGCTGATTTTTGTATTTTTAGTAGAGACAGATTTTTCCCGTGTTGGTCAGGCTGGTCTTGAACTCCCAACCTGAGGTGATCCACCTGCCTCAGTCTCCCAAAGTGCTGGGATTACACGCCCAGCCTTCACTAGCATTATTATATACTGTTCTGGTGTCAGACTTTCATTAGCAATAACCTCAAAAATCACCAATGAATCTCTGCTGCTTCAAGATCAGCAGATGCATTATCACCACAAATCTTTTTTTGAGACAGAGTTTTTCCCTCTTCTTGCCCAGGCTGGAATGCAATGGTGTGATCTCGGCTCACTGCAACCTCCGCCTCCCGGGTCCAATTGATTCTCCTGCCTCAGCCTCCCGAATAGCTGTAATCATAGGCACATGCCACCACACCCGGCTACTTTTTGTATTTTTAGTAGAAGCGGGGTTTCACCATGTTGGCCAAGCTGGTCTCCTGACCTCGGGTGATCCACCCACCTCAGCCTCCCAAAGTGCTGGGATTACAAGCATAAGCTGCTGGGATTACAGGCATAAGCCACTGCGCCCAGCACTATTACCACAATATTCAAAACGTTAATGTCATGACTTTTCAGAAATTTCTGCAATCAGCCTGTTGAATAATCACAGTTCCTTCTAATTTTCAGTTCATCATGATATATCTTTATTTTATGATCGGTACACAATAAGTTGCATGTGTTCACTGCATTGCTGATGGATCCATTCTCATTACACAATGGACATCTTCATTACTGGCTTCATGTAGTGTTTATCTGTATTTCATTAACTTCTGTTAATCACTTTCAGCATAGAACATTAACAGTTATCCTTCTATTTCTTCAGGTCATATATGGTGGTCATTCTAACCCTATACTCTTCTGTAAAATGTTTCACACTTATACCACTGTCTAGTTTCTCCAAGAGCCTGACTTACTTTCTGCACTATACACAAATTATTTCTCTTTCCTTATTACTCTTATCCATGGGGATATCTGTAGGCTTTCTGACAAGTTCAACAAAATCTTTATACCACAAAGCAGAAAACCAAAAAAATGTTTTTCATTTAAAAACATAATGAATAATGCATAGACGCTTTTGCCCCATGTGGGGTATTTTGGAAAACTTTGTTAGTGCATCCAGCCTCCACGTGTGCCATTTTATCACTTTTTATGGGTATAACTGCATGGGAAAATCTGGCCTTGCACAAAAAATATATATCTAAGCTGAAGGGGGCTGGAAGAATAGTTTTTCCCTTGGGGACACTGAATAAATTGGGCTGTGTTCCTATGTTCTGACTGACCCACTGCATGAGGTCAAGTGTGGAATTTTCCACTTGTGGTTTTATGTCAATATTCAAAAAGATTTTGATTTTGGAGCATTTCAGATTTTCAGATTAGGAATGCTCAACCTGCAGTTTAAACATATCTATGGATTATACAGACTATCAGAAAGATATTTCAACAGAGTATTATGTAATCAGCACTACCACATGAATTTCAAAACCACTTTACAAATATATCATCAATTTAGTATCATATGGTTAAATGACTGTCTCATGCAAGAAAACTGAGAACTATACCTCTGAACAGAATTATCCAAAAATATAAAAGGCATGGGAGGGCAAGGTGAGCAGATGGTTTAGCCCAGGAGAGCAAGAACAGCCTGGGCAACAAAGTGAGACCGTGCCTCTAAAAACATTAAAAAAAAAAAAAAAAAAAAAAGATAGCTGCCTGTGGTGACACATATGTGTGGTCCCAGTTACGTGGGAGACTGAAGCAGGAGGATGTCTTCAGCCCAGGAGATAGGGGCTACAGTGAGCCAAGACACTGCCAACACACTTCAGCCTGGATGACACACCAAAACCCTATCTGTAAAAATAAAATAATAATAACAATGTATATAATTGATTATATGTCATTATCCCAATAACATAAAAGTGTATGTCATGTATGTCGGTATACGGCAAAAGATAGGAGAATAAAATTTAATATACATGTATATTTAATATTATGCGATTACTTTATGGATCAACAGAAAATAAAAAAATTGAAAGATTAAAAATGAAATTTGGGGTACGTCCTTTAAAAAAATTCTTGTCACAGATTGGGTGGCGTGGCTCACGCCTGTAATCCCAGCACTTTGGAAAGCCAAGGTGGACAGACTACCTGAGGACAGGAGTTCAAGATCAGCCTGGCCAACATGGTGAAACCCCACCTACACTAAAAATACAAAAATTAGCCAGGCATAGTAGCACACACCTGTAGTCTCAGCTACTCAGGAGGCTGAGGCAGAAGAACTGCTTGAACCCAGATGGCAGTGGTTATAGGGAGCCGAGATCGTGCCACTGAACTCTAGCCTGAGTGACAGTCTGAGACTCAGTGTCTCAGACATCGCCCCGTGCAATAAGATGGTTGGGTTTGGATTGTTTTATTTTGTTGTTGTTGTTGTTGTTCGTTGCATTTTTAGGAACAACAAAAAAAAAAGCCCAACCCTTCACACCACTTCATCTGAATCTCAGGACCAGAAGCCGGCCCGTGGCTCCGTGGCTCCGGGAAATTGAGCCCCACACGCCACAAGGGGTAGGGTGGGGCGGGCACCTCCAAACTGCGCTCCCCACAGAGTCACCGATTCGCGTTGGGAGCGCGCCAGGGCTCTAGCCTGGGGCTCCTGGCAAGGCACTACCAGAAGAGGGTTCTGTATCGCCCCTCACCCCTACCCCCAACCGGGACCCTCTTTCTTTGCCGGCTTTACGCAGGACACCAAAGACCCAGTTCTGTTTAAAATTCTCTTTTAAGAAAAGGAACGCCTGCTTTGCCTTTGGGGGAAAGGATGAACTTTCAAATTGGCTTTAAAGATCCACCACTAACAGTTATTAAGTCGCTAACCTGATTATTTTGTCCACCTCACGATAGCAAATGCACTAAGCACTTAACAATGAGCAATGCGGGAGTTGGGGGTGGGGGGAAGCGCCCCGGGAGACTGTAGGCGGTGACGCAGCGGCGGGGTGGGGGCCGTAGGGAATGGAACCAAGGCGCGCGCACGCGCTGTAAGAGCCGAGGAAGTCACTCTGTCGCCCAGGCCGGAGGGCAGAGATGCGGTCATGGATCAGAGCAACCTTGAACTCCTGGACTCAAGCGATCCTCCTGCCTCGGCCTTCCAAAGTGCTAGTATTACAGGTGGGAACGCTGAGCGCCAAGCCGACCGACTGCTGGGTGCTGTGGTGGCTGGGATGAGAAAGACATGGCCCTTTCCCTCCAGGACGTCACATTAAACTGACAAGTTCATGGGGGGGAGGGGGAGGCAAGGCACGGTGGCTCATGCCTGTAATCCCAGCACTTTGGGAGGCTGAGGTCAGAAGATCAAGACCATCCTGGCCATGGTGAAACCCTGTCTCTACTAAATATAAAAAATTAGCCAGGCGTGGTGGTGCGTGCCTGTAGGCCCAGCTACTCAGAAGGCTGAGGCAGGGGAATCGCTTGAACCCAGGAGACGAACGTTGCAGTCAACCAAGATTGTGCCACTGTACTCCAGCCTGGAGACAGAGCAAGACTCCGCTCAAAAAAAAAAAAAAATCCCGTCACATTTTATGATCAAAATACCGAAGCATACATAACATTTTTCTTCAAAGTAATGGTGCAAAAAGCTAGGCAAAGTGGCCCATGCCTGTAATCCAAGTACTTTCAGATGGCACGAGGATTATTTGAACCCAAGAGTTCACCAAAAGCCTGAGGAACATGGCGAGACCCCATCCCTACAAAAAATTCAAAAATAGCCTGTATGGTGGTGGCATGCACCTGTAGTCCCAGGTATTTTGGGAGATTTAAGTGGGAGGATCACTTAAGCCCAGGAGCCTGAGGATGCAATGAGCTAGGACTGTGCCACTGCACTCCAGCCAAGACAACAGAACAAAACCCTGTCTCAAAATAGGGGCCAGGTGGTGACTTACACAAACCCATCAAATTAGTTAAATTATTGAGGTGGCAAGGTCATAATTCCAACCCAGAGTCTCTCAAAACTCCCCATGAACTCTTTTCATTAAAACAGGTCCTTGCATTATCAAAATCATGCTCCTTAACCCCTTCCATCACTATCCCTGTCACACAAATTGGATCTCAATTCTAGAGTCTCTCCTTTGCCTTCTTCTTGGCAGGTTCCATAGGCTAAGTCTTGTTGCGTTTCCCCCCCTTTTTTTTTTTTTTTGAGAAGGAGTCTCACTCTGTTGCCCAGGCTAGAGTACAGTGGCCCAATCTTGGAACACTGCAATCTCCACCTCCTGGGTTCAAGTGATTCTTGTGCCTCAGTCTCCTGAGTAGCTGGGACTACAGGTATGTGCCACCACACCTAGCTAATTTTTGTATTTTTAGTAGAAATGGGGTTTTACCATGTTTGGCAGGTGGGTCTCAAACTCCTGACCTCAGGTAATCCGATTCCCTAGGCCTCCTACAGTGATGAGATTACAGGTGTGAGCCCCCATGCCCGGACACATTTCCTCTTATAATTGCTGTTTCCACTCCTTCCATACCCTCCGGGTTTGCCTTTCTCATAGAGTAACTTCTCAGACTAGGCCTCAGTCTTCCAGCTCTCTATTTCCTTGTAGCCCACAAGGAAACCAGCAGATAGCACAAAAGACTAGAAATTAAAGTGAGAAATTCTGTACTGGATACATCTATTAGGTGACAGAGATCTTATGACTTATAAAGCCTAAAATGTTTACTATCTGGCACTGTAAAAAAAAAGTTTACCAGCTGAAATTACAGGCATCAGCCACAGTGCCAGGCCTTAAATACTGTAAAAGAGTAAATTTCACTCTAGCCTGGACTATAGAGCCAGACCCTGTCTCAAAAAAAAAAAAAAGTAAACTTATGTTACATGCTTTTTAACTGTAATTTTAGAAAAAGACATGAAGAGGCCGGGCGCGGTGGCTCACAGCTGTAATCCCAGCACTTTGGGAGGCCGAGGCGGGTGGATCACGAGGTCAAGAGATCAAGACCATTCTGGTCAACATGGTGAAACCCCGTCTCTACTAAAAATACAAAAAAATTAGCTGGGCATGGTGGCGCGTGCCTGTAATCCCAGCTACTCGGGAGGCTGAGGCAGGAGAATTGCCTGAACCCAGAAGGCGGAAGTTGCGGTGAGCCAAGATCGCGCCATTGCACTCCAGCCTGGGTAACAAGAGCGAAACTCCGTTTCAAAAAAACAAAAACAAAAAGACATGAAGAACTGACACATGGTACAAGAGAGATGACCCCAGAAAACATTAAACTAAGGGAAACGAGACTCGAAAGGATCACATATTGTATGATTTAATTTCTAAGAAATATACACAACAGACAACTCTACAGATCGGTAAAAAGTGAAGGCAGAATGATAAAGAGTTCACTGTTTCTGTCTGGGATGATGCAAATATTCCACAATTGATTGCACAGATTGTTGCATAACTCTTGTGACTATACCACAAATCACTCAATTAAAAACTTTAAAAAGTGAATTTTATGATATGAGAATTTTATTTCAATAAAGCTGCAAGAAAAAAATTCCATTATGATACACAATTTTGAGAATCTTTCTGTTTGTTTTGTTTTCGTTTGGTTTTTTTGAGACGGAGTCTTGTTTTGTTGCCCAGGCTGTAGTGCAGTGGTATGAAATCAGCTCACTGCAACTTCCACCTCCTGGGTTCAAGTAATTCTCCTGCCTCGGCCTCCCAAGTAGCTGTGACTACAGGTGCCCACCACCAAACTTGGCTAATTTTTTTTTATTTTATGTAGAGACAGGGTTTCACCATATTGGACAGGCTGGTCTTGAACTCCTGACCTTGTTATTCGCCTGCCTCAGCCTCCCAAAGTGCTGGGATTACAGAAGTGACCCACTACACCTGGCTGAGAATCTTACATTAACAGGAGTTTGAGACCAGCCTGGCCAACGTGGCAAAACCTCATCTCTACTAAAAATACAAAAATTACCCAGTATGGTGGGGGCACCTAAAGATAAGAAAACCTAATATCCAATAAAGTCTTTTTTTTTTTTTTTTTTTTTTTTTTTGAGACAGAGTCTCTCTCTGTCGCCCAGGCTAGAGTGCAGCTGCACGATCTCGGCTCACTGCAACCTCCACCTCCTGGGTTCAAGGGATTCTCCTGCCTAAGCCTCCCAAGTAGCTAAGACTACAGGCGGCACCACCATGCCCAGCTAATTTTTTGTATTTTTAGTAGAGATGGGGTTTCACTGTGTTAGCCAGGATGGCCTCAATCTCCTGAACTTGTGATCCACATGTCTTTGCCTCCCACAGTGCTGGGATTACAGGCGCAAGCCACTGCGCCCGGCCAGTCTATTTGCTTTCTATAACCTAACAACTGGATTTAAATCTTAGAAGCAGAGCCTCTCAATTACTTGCAGTTACATATTAAGTCTCAAAAAGCTTGGAGATTTTAAAAGGTGAACAAGTCAGGCATGGTGGCTCATGCCTGTAATTCCAGTACTTTGGGAGGCAGAGGCTGGCAGATGGTGTGAACCCAGGAGTTTCAGACCAGCCTGGGCAACACAGCAAAACCCTGTCTTAAAAGTAAAATATTTTTTAAAAACAGAAGAAAGAAGAAAGAAATGGGGATCAGGAGCAAAAATGTCATAGAGATTTACTTGAAAAGGTTGGGAAAAAGGGCTTCTAGTAAAGCTAAACTTTTGAAAACACATGGAAATATCATCTTCAAAATTCAGACCTTCCTACATAAAACTCTTTCTTCATTAAAGTGATGATTTTTCCCTCCCAGTTTATACTTCACTTTACCATTACAACAGATGGGCAATTTCAGAAGGGCAACATTTATCAGTAGTTTATCCAATTTTCTTACCACAGTCAGATGTTCTTACCTGGTTCAGGGAGCTCAGCTTGTGGTGTCAAACTGGGAATTCCTGGCTCCTTTTCCATGTCACCAATGCTGGCACTGGATTTATCACAAACGTTCAATCGTGGCCCAACTGAATCTAAGCAGTCAGCATGATTTTGATCTGTCCGAGGTTCCTCAAGTATGTTTGCTGAAGGAGGAGTTCTATGCTCTGGAAATTCACCCCGCCCCTCCTGCACAGGGTCACTAGGAAGTAAGACCCCAAAGGCACACTCAGAGTTTTCTTTCTCTTTAAATCTGTTTATGCGCTTACGAGGTTTGCTGCGCCTTTGGTTTAAACGCTGCCACCGCTTTTTAGGCACCACTTGATTTACACCACTGAGCTCATCATTCTCACTGTTCATTTCAGAGTCCAGCTCTGCGCCTTTTCCGTTTTCAAAAGAGGGTCCTTTTTCAGAAATTGTATCAGGATCAGACTGTTTAATATTGTTATTGAAATGCACATCAGAAAATCGGTCACCATCTTCACTTGTTAAATGGTCCATTATTTGAAGGGGTTCCTCTTTACTAGAATCTTCCGTTCCACCTCTCAATGAACCTCCATGTTCTCGGTCTCCCTGCAGTGCAGCATCAAGAGTCACACTTGGAAGCTGATTCAGTTTTCTTTTGCGCTCTGTCTTTAAGGCTTTACGGTTCACTGTGTTCTTTCCCATTTGGGCTGAAAAAGCATCTCGCAATTTGGATGAAGGCTTTGACCGTCCACAGTTGCGCCTAGTAACACAGTTTGAACGACTTTTGCCAGAAGTAGGGAGATCTCTTCTGTCAGACACTAAGCCAGGTAGGGAAGCAGACAATTCCCCAGACAGTGCAGAGTCACCCCCACTAGGGCTAGGATTGGCTGAGTTCTGAGTGCAATCTCCCTTTTTCTCTGAATTGTGTGTGGAGCCTCCTGAAACCAAAACCTTAGAGGCTCCTACAGGACTATTAGCAGAACATTCCCCACGACCAGGACTCCGATAAGGGACCAGGTTTTGAGCAGTCATCAACTGCTGCTCCTTTGTCTTACTATCATGCATATCTTTCAACATCATTAGCAAGGTACTGAATTTGTAGTCCGGTTCAATAGGCATGTGATTCTGACTAGAAGCAGAAGAGAAAAGTAATGGTTTTGATGGCTTTGATGTTCCAGAGTCACTGACATCCTCACCTAAGGATCTGTAAGAGAGTTCCTTCAACTCGGATAAAACGTGATTCACCACTGCGGTTTCTATGACACTTGAATCCCTGGTTTTCTCATGCATATTGTTCAGTAGTTTTAGACCATCCACTTTTCCACTTTTAGAAATGCTGGCCAAAGGAGAGCCTTTGTTATCAGAAGAGCAGCATTTTAAACTGCATTCTTCATTTATAACTGGGGATTCTACCATAACTGGATTTTCTTTGTGTTTGCACTTTATACTTCGGAACTTAGGCTGTTTGCTTTTCGAATGTAATAGAGCTTGATTTGCTGCCCCACCCTTTATTAGCAAGTTCTCACTGGATATGTTTGATGACATGTTGAATTTTGGAGCGAGATCACCATTTGTAAAATCTGACTGGGGTTTGTGAACAAGACTAGATGCCTTCAGATCAGCGAGATTAACCTGAGACATCTCAGTTCCAGGCTCTGCACTCTTAGTACAATTCATTAAGTGGTCTGTATGTGAGTTATTAATGAGAGGCTTCTGTTTTGCTTTTACCCTAGTGTTTGTGGCAGCAAACCTAGAATACTTTATCTTTTCATTTTTCTGCATAGATAACATGTTCTCTGTTCTATCAAAAGCATCTGTAATTTCAAGGACACTGTTATCAGACTCTGAGCTGTGTTCTATAGGATCCAGGTCACTGCTTCCATCATCAGAAGTGGTACAGATACTAATGGAATCACTTCGCTTTTCCTCATCACCTGCTCCAATATAGCAGAGCTTCACTTTTGAGCCACACATCAGGCTTCGTTGGGGTTTATTCTTCTCTCGAGAACACTTTGAGATCAAAGCACCCTCCGGCAAGCCCAATAAAGAATCACCATTTGAAGTCTCAAATTCTTTCTTTGCAGTGTTTTTTCCACAGGAAGAAAACAGAAAACTTCCTGGGGCGGTGTTGGACCCTGTGAGGCTATTTGCTATCCTGGAAAGTTCATTAGAGGCCTGCGTATCAGATACATCCCCAGAGAGAAAGTTTAGACCAAGGTTTTCTGGGATCTTTCCCCTCCGTTCATCTTTACGAGTTTCAAACTGTATGTGGCTCTTTTTCACACTAGTCCTTTTTGGATTATCAGAGCTCTTTCTGGCTCGAGATTTAGCACAAGGCTTTTCCTTCTCATCTGCAGAATGTTCAGAATCAAAAGCCAGTGATTTCAAGCAGCCATTAAGCAACAGGTCATGTTCTGACTCAGGATCATTTGTGCAGTCCTCAAATGGCATATCTTCCTCACTGTCCAACTTAATTGAACCAGGAATACATTTTCGGTTCTTTGACCCCTTGGGAACATCATACTGTTCAGCAAGTCCAACACTGGCTTCCCATTTACTCAAAATTTTCTGAGGAACCTTAAATGTAAAGGAGAAAAAGGATTATCACTTACCAAAAAAATGGATGGGAGAAAATGGAGATGAAATCAGCAGCTTTTTTTTTTCCCCGCTGAGATAGAATCTTGCTCTGTTGCCCAGGCTGGAGTACAATGGCACCATCTTGGCTAACCGCAACCTCTGCCTCCCGGGTTCAAGTGATTCTCCTGCCTCAGCCTCCCAAGTAGCTGGGATTACAGGCACCTGCCATCACACCCGGCTAATTTTTCATATTTTCAGTAGAATCGGGTTTCACCATGTTGGTCAGGCTGATCTTGGAACTCCTGGCCTCAAGTGATCTGCCTGCCTCATCCTCCCAAAGTGCTGGGATTACAGGCATGAGCTCCCCCGTGCCCAGCCTGAAATCAGAAGCTTTTACAAACCTGTGGGACTTGCTAACTTTATGGAACTAGCCAGGTACTTAGCACCTGAGCTCAAGCAGCATCTGAATCACCCTAATGGAACTTCCCCAACAATACTTCTACCAATAAGATTATGTCATTAGAGTAAGGACTGATCTCACCAACACTCCACCCTGCCTGTATTTACAAGCACAAAGAAGAATACAGACTAAAATTGATAACATTATATTTCTAAATTAAGGAATACTTGGCCAAGTGCATGGCTCACACCTGTAATCTCAGCACTTTGGGAGGCTGAGGAGGGTGGATCACCTGAGGTTCAAGACAAGCCTAGCCAATATCACAAAACCCCGTCTCTACTAAAAATACAAGAATTAGCCAGGCGTGGTAGCAGACACCTATACTCTCAGCTACTGGGGAGGCTGAGGCAGGAGAATCATTAAAAACTTGGGAGGTAGAGGTCGCACCATTGTACCCCAGCATGGGGGACAGAGTCAGACTCCATCTCAAAGAATGAATTAATTAATTGAGGAGTATGAACATCACAAATATGCTCAGTTGCATAAAAAAGAAAGTAGGGAGGCTAAAACATGAGACTCCTGGAGGTGGAGGTTGCAGTGAGCTTCACGCCACTGCACTCCAGCCTGGGTGACAGCGCAAGACTCTGTCTCAAAAAAGGAAAAGGGAAAAAGGGAAAAGGGAAAAGGAAAAGGAAAAGGAAAGGAAAGGAAGAAAACAAAGAAAGAAAGAGAAAGAAAGAAAGAAGAAAAAAGAAAAGGAAAGAAAGAAAGAAAGAAGAAAAGAAAGCAAAAGGTCATAGAAGATGAATATAGGGAAAAAAACTGGACAAAAAGAATGAGCAGGTCAGATCTGCCCCCCCAAATTTCAAACTAGAAATTTGAAATTCCAGTTATCACTAGGCACCTGGGTTATCAAGATTCAACTATAAATGTTCAGTATAACCTGGATTATAACCAAGCCATCTCCTAGGCTTCATCATGTAATCTAGAGCTATTATACTGACACAGTGGGTATTACATTATCTTTTCTTGATACATCATAGCATAAGAACATTGAGGCTCTTTGAAATACACCTAATTTTTCAGACTCTTATTTTCTTCCTTACCTCCACACAATAGGTATTAGTCAAGATTCTAACTACCACATAGTGTTCACAAATACGTAAATATTTGTGAAGGAGATGTTCTGCAGAGCATGTAAAAATTAAGGTCATTGCCCAGAATGGTGGCTCATGGGTGTACTCTCAGCACTTTGAGAGGCTGAGGCAGGTAGATCATGAGGTCAGGAGTTCAAGATCAGCCTGGCCAAGATGGCGAAACCCCATTTCTACTAAAAAATACAAAAATTAGCCGGGCACAGTGGCACACACCTATAATCCCAGCTACTCGGGAGGCTTAGATAGAGAACTGCTTGAACCCAGGAGGCGAAGGTTGCAGTGAGCCTAGATCATGCCACTACACTCCAGCCTGGGTGACAGAGGAAGACTCCATCTCAAAACACACACACACACACACACACACACACACAAACACACACAGAGTTAGCCATGCATGGTGGTACATGTATATGGTCCCAGCTGAGGTAGGCTGAGGTAGGAGGATCATTTGAGCCCAGGAAGTAAAGGATGCAGTGAGCCAAACTCATGCCACTGCACTCCAGCCTGTGTGACAGAGCAAGATCCTGTCTAAAATTTTTGAAAATAAAATAAATAAATAAAAGTCTGGGTACAGTGGCTCACGCCTTTAATCTCAACACTCTGGGAGACTGAGGCAGGAGGATCCCTTCAGTCCAGCCTGGAAAACACGGGGAAACCCCATCTCTAAAAAATAATAATAAATAAATAAATAGGGTAACAAGTCTGGGCACAGTGGCTCACGCCTGCAATCCCAGCACTTTGACAGGCCGACGTGTGTGTGTGTGGGGGGGATCACCTGAGGTCAGAAGTTCAAGACCAGCCTGGCTAACAAGGTGCACAAAAATTAGCTGGACATGGTGGCTCATGCCTGTAACCCCAGCTACTTGGGAGGCTGAGGCAGGAGAATTGCTTGAACCTGGACAACAGAGGTTGCAGTCAAAGATCATGCCACTGCACTCCAGCTGTGGCAAAAGAGTGAGACACCATCTCAAAAACAAAACAAAACAAAACAAAAATTAGGGTAACTAGAGAGTAGCCTCCTCTTATAAAGACAGCATCAAACTGACAATCTGGGGGGGTGTGTGTGTGTGTGTGTGTGTGTGTGTGTGTGTGTGTTAAAAACAGAAACACATAAATATTCATGACTGAGACCAGAGTGAACCAATTTTCCAGAACCTGAAAGTCCCAATAAACACCTCTGAAAAGATTAGTAACTCTACATACCTAAAGGCTTGACAAGAAAACTCTGACACATCCCTATCAGCAACCAGCTGAAATATCAGAAAGGAAGCCATTAACCTCCTTCATCCTAATAACACATACTGTTTCTAAAGCATCAATCCTATGTCATATTAAATATTTAATACTTATTTCTAATGCTTACAACAGTTATATAAAGTATAAGTTACTATACTAGCTTTAGAGAAGAAGATACCAAGTCGTTGATAACTCAAGTCGCAAGTGGCAGATACTAAATATGAATTCTAAATAATCCTAATTATGATTTTTAAAAATAGTCTACAAATACTGTCAGCATGGTATCTCATGCCTGTAATCCCATCACTTTGGGAAACCGACATGAGAGGAATATTTAAGTCCAGCAGTTCAAGACCAGCCTGGGCAACATGTCAAGACCTTGTCATTCTACAAAAAAAAAATAAAAATGAAAATGAAAATTTGGGGGAGGGATACAGTGGTTCTCACGCCTGTAATCCCAGGACTTTGGGAAACCAAGGCAGATGTATGAGACCAGCCTGGCCAAAAGGGTGAAATCCCATCTCTACTAAAAATACAAAAATTAGCCAAGTGTATTCCAGCCTGGGCGACAGAGCATGACTCCGTTAAAATATAATAATAAATTAAAAAATAAAACTGCCAGGTGCAGTGGCTCATGCCTGTAATCCCAGCACTTTTGGAGGCCAAGGTGGACCGATCACCAGAGGTCAGGAGTTGGAGACCAGCCTGACCAACATGGAGAAATCCCATCTCTACTAAAAATAAAAAATTAGCTGGACATGGTGCCACATGCCGGTAATCCCAGCTACTTGGGAGGCTGAGGCAGGAGAATTGCTTGAATCCAGGCGGTGGAAGTTGCGTGGTGAGCCAAGATCTCACCGCTGCACTCCAGCCTGGGCAACAAGACCAAAACTCTGTCTCTAAATAAACAAATAAAACTTAGTCACTGTAGTGGTACATGCCAGTAATTACAGATACCTGGGAGGCTGAGACAGGAGAATGGCTCGAGCCTGGGAGGCTATAGCTGCAGTGAAAAATGACTATGCCACAGCACTCTAGCATGAACAACATAGACAGACACCCATATCAAAGACTGATAATAATAAATAAATGAAAGTATTTAGACTCAGGGGAGTATAAACACCAAAGAATTATTATGTATGCTTCTAGAATTGAATGTAAGAGAATAAATTGAATATAATTGAATAAATCATACAGACCAACAGCAGAATGGTGGTGACAGGAGACAGGAGAAGGACAAATGGGGAATTACTGTTTAACAGGTAAAAGAGTTTCAGATTTACAAGATAAAAATAATTATGAGATGTTTGTACACCATTATGAATGTATTTAAAACTAACTGTATACTTAAAAGTGCTTAAGACAGTAATTTTTATATTATGTATATTTTAACATAATAAAAAACTGGAGGAAAAAAGAGTATTTAAAGAAAATAAGCTGGTATTTTTCTCAGCCAATTTTATCAAAATCAAAACATCAAGCAAAAGAAACAAAGCCACAATACTGATGGTTAAAATATAACGAGAACAGAAACTTCAGACTTAAGCACTGAGAAACATTAAAAAGAAAATTATTAAAAACCTTATTGTTTTCGGCAGATGTGGTGGCTCACACCTGTAATCCTAACACTTTGGGAGGCTGAGGCGGGTGAATCACTTGAGGTCAGGAATTCAAGACCAGCCTAGTCAATATGGCAAAACCCTGTCTCTACTAAAAATACAAAAATTAGCCACAGTGGTGGCAGGCACCTGTAATCCCAGCTAGTTGGGAGGCTGAGGCACCAGAATGGCTTGAACCTGGGAGGCAGAAGTTGCAGTGAGCCACTGCACTTCAGCCTGGGTGACAGAGTGAGACTCCATCTCCAAAAACAAACAACAGAAAAAAACTTTATTGTTCTCATTAATAGAAATAATTAATCCAAGAGGCAAGAAGCAGAATATTTCATTTTAATGATCACTTTCTTCATGCATGAAAGATAACAAAAGACTGGTCATGCCATGTCATGATTTTCACTACTGTGACTGACACAATAAAGTTGGTTAAAATAATTTCTCAATAAATTGAGTATAAATATTTTACAAGCTAGGCCCAGCCCACTGTGGAGAGGAAAAAAGAAGAAACAAAACAAAAAAAACACCTGCACCTGCTCCCTAGCTATTTTCTCACAGATATTCTACTACCAAAGGAACGCAACTTACATTTCAAAAATATAATGCTTCTTTCTTCCCTGCCTCCTCTCTGCCAACTCCCAAGGAGATGATAATTTTTAAAAGGCCAGGCCACAGTGGTTCACACCTGTAATCCCAGCACTTCAGGAGGCTGAGGCAGCAGATTGCTTGAGCTCAGGAGTTGAAGACCAACCTGATAATCGTGGTGAAATCCTGTCACTACTAAAAACACAAAAATTAGCTGGGTGTGGTGATTTTCCCTTATAATCCCAGGAACTCAGGAGGCTGAGATACATGAATGCTTGAACCCAGGAGGCAAAGGTTGCAGTGAGCCAAGACTGTGCCACTGCACTCCAACTTGGGCAACAGAGCAAGACCTGTCTCAAAAATAAGTAAGAGGCCATTTTCTTTCCTTTTCTTACTTGCTTCTGTCACTCAATAAAAAGCGTTTTTATTTTCCTACCTTATGCCTATATCCTTTTTCTTTCTGTTTCCCTCTTCTCCTAAGGACAGGTAGCTCTTCGAATTGATGTCTGCCTTCAAACATGACGATTGCTTTTCCAGCCACCCAGGCTCTCTCAGAAGGATCTCCAAAAGCCTCCACGTAGTACTGCCGATAGGGCCTCCGGTTGGAAACTAAATAAGGGTAAGAGAACCAGTATAATTAGATCAAAGAAGTTACTTCTCATCACTGTTGTCAAAGAAGGCTGTTTGCAAAACACTAACATGCCCACTATGATCTAGAGTAGATTATACGAGGAAAATTTTAAGTATTCAATATGTGTCAATACATAGGAGGTTATGAAAGATTCAATAGTCTAGTCTGGTGACGTGCTAAATATAGATTAGCTACAAAGAAGAAATTAAGATAGTAGACAGGTAAGTTTCTTTTATCATCAGTCTATGATTTCATTGTTCCAAAAACACAGAAGACCTATTTTTAATAGGCCCACAGCAACAAAAATATGAAAAAGAACAAATAACCAAGAAAAAGTGAAAAACACTAAGCTAAAATATGAAGAGGAAGAAATGTTTCAGCAAAGCAACATGTATGATCTGGGTAGTGTAGCTACTCAGATAGAAGCACCACACAACGTGCTTTGCATGAACTGCTCCCCACAACCACACCCCCAAATACTTGGTATGGTTTCAATATTTTAAATATAGTAAGTTTAATAACTTACTATAAGTGCATAGTCAAACACTGGTTTTGCAGAGAAAGTGAATGCCAGCACATTGGGAGGCTGAGGCAGGCAATCAACTAAAAATACAAAAAGTAGCCAGATATGGTGGCACATGCCTATAATCCCAGCTACTCAAGAGACTGAGGCACGAGAATCACTTGAACTCAGGAGGCAAGGGTTGCAGTGAGCAGAGATCGCACTACTGCACTCCAGCCTGGGCAACAGAGCAGAACTCTCTCTCGGTGGGCGGCAGTGGCAGGGGAAGAAAACACTTAAAGATAGAATTATACCATGAGGGCATAGAACCCTTAAAGGCATGAATGAATAAAACAAAAAGTAGTTAAGGACACTGTATCATAAAGTGGAAGAAAAGGGAAACTAATAAAGGTTGGGCAGCAGCCAGACTTCTAAGAGTCTGCATGGCATAGTAAGACCTTAGGCTTTACAGCTTTGACTTTTGGCCAGGCCAGGTGGCTCACACCTGTAAATCTCAGCACTTTGGGAGGCCTTGGTGGGTGCATCACCGGAGGTCATGAATCCCAGGTCAGCCTGACCAACATGGTGAAACTTTGTCTCTAATATTAAATACAAAAAATTAGCCGGACATGGTGGTGCATGCCTATAATCCCAGCTACTTGGGAGGCTGAGGGAGGAGAATTGCTTGAACCAGGGGAGGCAGAGGTTGCAGTGAGCTGAGATTGCACCACTGCACTCCAGCCTAGGCAGCAAGACCAAAACTCTGTCTTTTTTTTCTTTTTTTTTTTTTTTGAGACCGAGTTTCGCTCTTGTTACCCAGGCTAGAGTGCAATGGCGCAATCTCGGCTCGCCGCAACCTCCGCGTCCTGGGTTCAAGCAATTCTCCTGCCTCAGCTTCCCGAGAGGCTGGGACTACAGGCACCACCATGCCCAGCTAATTTTTGCATTTTTAGTAGTGATGGGGTTTCACCATGTTGACCAGGATGGTCTCGATCTCTTGACCTTGTGATCCACCCGCCTCGGTCTCCCAAAGTGCTGGGATTATAGCTGTGAGCCACCGTGCCCAGCCAAAACTCTGTCTTTTATAAAACAAACAAACGGCCGGCGCGGTGGCTCAAGCCTGTAATCCCAGCACTTTGGGAGGCCGAGGCGGGTGGATCACGAGGTCAAGAGATCGAGACCATCCTGGTCAACATGGTGAAACCCCGTCTCTACTAAAAATACAAAAAATTAGCTGGGCATGGTGGTGTGTGCCTGTAATCCCAGTTACTCAGGAGGCTGAGGCAGGAGAATTGCTTGAACCCAGGAGGCGGAGGTTGTGGTGAGCCAAGATCGTGCCATTGCACTCCAGCCTGGGTAACAAGAGTGAAACTCCGTCTCAAAACGAACAAACAAACAAACAAAACAAACAAAAAAAATCCATTAGCCATTATCCCGTAGGCAATGAAGACTCTCATTTAAAGTGGGCAAATACAGACTTTACATCTTAGAAATATAAATATCGTATAAATAAACAAATAAAAGGAAAAAAAGGCCAGGAGTGGTGGAGCACACCTGTAATCCCAGCACTTTGGGAGGGAAAGGCAGGTGGATCACAAGGTCAGGAGTTCAAGACCAGCCTGGCCAACATGATGAAACCCCATCTCTATAAAAAAGTAAAAAAATAAATATAAATATCCTTGATCTCTAAACAATACAATAAGAGGAAATAAGACTCAACAGACCAACCATCACCGAAGTAGTGTGGCCCTGAGATGACAAGAACTTTAAGGCAGTAGCAAAGAGATGAACAAAATTTGAAAGATGTTTTTAAAAACACAATTGAAATGGGCTTAAAATATAATCAAAAAGTAACATAAAACAGATACTTAGCCAGCCTGGCCAATATACTGAAACCCCGAGTCTACTAAAAATACAAAAATTAGCTGGTCATGGTGGCACATGCCTATAGTCCCATCTACTTAGGAGGCTGAGGCAGAAGAATCGCATGAACTCAGGAGTCGGAGGATGCAGAGAGCTGAGATCGTGCCACTGCACTCCAGCCTGGGTGACAGAGTGAGACTCTGTCTAAAAACAAAACAAAACAAAAACAAAAGATACTTAGGACAGGTGCAGTGGCTCATACTTGTAATTTCAGCAGTTTAGGAGGCCAAGTCAGGCAGATCACCTGAGCTCAGGAGTTTGAGGCCAGCCTGGCCAACATGGCGAAACCCAATCTCTACTAAAAATACAAAAATTAGCTGGGCGTGGTTGGGCATCTGTAATCCCAGCTACTTGGTAGGCTGAGCCATGAGAATCACTTGAACCCAGGAGGCAGAGGTTGCAGTGAGCCAAGACTGTGCCTCATTGTACTCCAGCCTGGGCAACAAGAGCAAAACTCCATCTAAAAAAAAACAAACACAAAATAGATACTTATATAACGTTATAGAAACACTGTTCAGAATGGCCAAAAGGAAACAACCCAAATGTTCACTGATGGATAAATGGAAAAACAAAATCTGATATTTACAGTACAATGAAATATCAGGTAGCCGTTTAAAAAATTAAGAGAGACATTCAGAAACATACTATAGCATAGGTGAACCTAGAAGACATGATAAGTGAAGTAAGGAGTCAACTTCACTTATCATGTCTGAGTCTAGTTATATATGATATCTAAAATAGTCAAATCTATAGAGAAAAAAAAGAACACAGAACAGTGGTTGCCAAGGGCTAGGGTGATGTTGGTAAATGGATACAGAGTTTCAATTTAGGAGATGAAAGAGTTTGGAGACGAATAGTGGTGATGGCTACATAACAGTGTGAATATACTTAATGCTACTGAACTACCTACTTGAAACAATCAAAGCATTAGGCCAGGCAAGGTGGCGCAGGTCTGTAGTCCTAGCATTTTGGGAGGCCAAAGGGGGCAAATCACTTGAGGTCAGGAGTTTGAAAACAGCCTGGCCAACATGGTGAAAACCAGTCTCTACCAAAAACACAAAAATTAGCTAGGTGTGGTGGCACAAGCCTATAGTCCCAGCTACTCTGGACGGTGAGGCAGAACAATCACTTGAACTTGAGAGCTAAAGGTTGCAGTGAGCTGAGATCCCACCACTGCACTTCAGCATGGTTAACAGAGCGTGACTTCATCTCAAAAAAAAATTTTTTTAATTTGAAAATATGTATACAAAAAATAAGCAAACAGCCGGGCGCAGTGGCTCACGCCTGTAATCCCACTACTTTGGGAGGCCGAGGTGGGTGGATCACAAGGTCAAGAGATTGAGACCATCCTGGTCAACATGGTGAAACCCCGTCTCTACTAAAAATACAAAAAAAAAAATTAGCCGGGCATAGTGGTGCGTGCCTGTAATCCCAGCCACTCAGGAGGCTGAGGCAGGAGAATTGCCTGAACCCAGGAGGCGGAGGTTGCGGTGAGCCGAGATTGCGCCATTGCACTCCAGCCTGGGTAACAAGAGCGAAACTCTGTCTCACACACACAAAAAAAAAGAAAGAAAGAAAAGAAAAGAAAAAGAAAATAAAAAATAAATTATTTTAAAAAATAATAAGCAAACAATAATGATAACAATGAAAGTATTAAGGCTGGCTGCAGTGGCTGGCTGACACCTATAATTACAGCACTTTGGGAGGCTAAGGTGGGTGGATCACTTGAGGTCAGGAGTTCAAGACCGTCTTGCCAACATGGTGAAATTCAGTCTCTATTAAAAATACAAAAATTGGCCAGGTGTGGTGGTAACTGCCTATAATCCCAACTACTTCAGAGGCTGAGGCAGGAGAATCACTTGAACCCAGGAGGCGGAGGCAGAGGTTACGGTGAGCTGAGATCCTGCCACAGCCTGGGCAACAGAGCAGAACTCTATTTAAAAACAAGAACAACAAAAACATAAAACATTAAATTATGTTTTGTCCATTTTTAAAAAGACAAATAACCAATGGTGAAGATATGGGAAAAATCAGAACCAATGCATTGCTAGTGGGAACATATGTCCATTGTTAAGCTGAGAAGCACCACAAATTTGTGGAATATCTATAAACAAATCACAGATGCTTCATGACATACCCATTATAAGTTGAAAATATTAAGTTGAAAATGAAAGGTGGCCAGATGCAGTGGCTTCACACCTATAATCCGAACAGTTTGTGAGGGAAAGGTAGGAGGTCTGTTTGAGCTCAGGAGTTCAAGACAAGCATGGGCACTACAGGGAGACCCTGTCTCTACAAAAAGAAATTTTTAATTAGCTGGGCATGGTGTGTGCCTGTAGTTCTAGCTACTTGGGAGGCTGAGACAGAAGGATCACATGAGCCCAAGAGGCAGAGGTTGCAATGAGCTGAGATCATGACACACACTCTAGCCTGAGCAACAAAGCAAGACCTTGCCTGCAAAAAAAAAAGAATAATTAGAAAATGCATTTGATACCTAGACCACCCTAAACATGCTCAGAATACTTATGTTAGCCTATAGCTGGGCAAAATTTCTGGCACAAAGCCTATTTTAAAATAAACTGCTGAATATCTCATGTAATCTACTGAATACTACATTGAAAGTGCAAAAGAATGGCTATATAGGTAACCTGAAGTACCGTTTCTACTGAATGTGTATTGCTTTCACACTATTGTAAGGTCAAAAAATTCTAACTTGAACCGTTGCAAGTTAGGGACCTTCTGTATATGAAATGTCCAGAATAGGCAAATCCACAGAAACAGAAAGTACATTAGTGGTTGCTTAAGGCAAACACATATGGGTGGGGAGAGATGCAGATAGAGGTAGCTAAAGAGTATGTGGTTCTGGCCGGGCGTGGTGGCTCAAGCCTGTAATCCCAGCACTTTGGGAGTCCGAGGCGGGTGGATCACGAGGTCAAGAGATCGAGACCATCCTGGTCAACATGGTGAAACCTCGTCTCTACTAAAAAAAAAATACAAAAAATTAGCTGGGCTTGGCGGCGCATGCCTGTAATCCCAGCTACTCAGGAGGCTGAGGAAGGAGAATTGCCTGAACCCAGGAGGCGGAGGTTGCGGTGAGCCGAGATCACGCCATTGCACTCCAGCCTGGGTAATAAGAGCGAAACTCCGTCTCAAAAAAAAAAAAAAAAATAGTATGTGGTTCTATGTTAGGGTGATGAATGTATTTTCTTATTTTTTTTTTTTACCTCTTTTTTTTAATTGCATTTTAGGTTTTGGGGTACATATGAAGAACATGCAAAATTGTTGCATAGGTACACACATGGCAGTGTGATTTGCTGCCTTCCTCCCCATCACCTATATCTGGCATTTCTCCCCATGCTTTCTCTCTCGAACTCCCCACCCTACCCGTCCCTCCACTATTTTCCCCCAACAGACCCGAGTGTCTGATGCTCCCCTCCCTGTGTCCATGTGTTCTCACTGTTCAACACCCACCTATGAGTGAGAACATGCAGTGTTTGATTTTCTGTTCTTGTATCAGTTTGCTAAGGATGGTTTCCAGGTTCATCCATGTCCCTACAAAGGACACAAACTCATCGTTTTTGATGACTGCATAATATTCCATGGTGTATATGTGCCACATTTTCCCTGTCCAGTCTATCATCGATGGGCATTTCGGTTGGTTCCGGGTCTCTGCTATTGTAAACAGTGCTGCAATGAACATTCGTGTGCATGTGCCCTTAAGAGTGATGAATGTGAGGCCGGGCGCGGTGGCTCAAGCCTGTAATCCCAGCACTTTGGGAGGCCGAGGTGGGTGGATCACGAGGTCAAGAGATCGAGACCATCCTGGTCAACATGGTGAAACCCTGTCTCTACTAAAAATACAAAAAATTAGCTGGGCATGGTGGCGCATGCCTGTAATCCCAGCTACTCAGGAGGCTGAGGCAGGAGAATTGCTTGAACCCAGGAGGCGGAGGTTGCGGTGAGCCGAGATGGCGCCATTGCACTCCAGCCTGGGTAACAAGAGCGAAACTCCGTCTCAGAAAAAAAAAAAAAAAAAAAAAAAAAAGAGTGATGAATGTATTTTCTAATTGATATCCTGGTGAAAACTTCAAATATGGAGTTGTGTATACAGATCTAAAGCCTGGATAAAGACTAGCACTATGGATATGATTCAGTTTACAGATGACAATTTAAAACTCAGAGTTAGTAAGACTGAAATTCAAGAAGGATGAAAAAGGACTCTTACAGACTAAATGTGTCCTCCTGAAATGTATTATTCTGAAGCCTTGACCCCAATGTTGGTGTTTATAGGTGAGGCCTTTGGAGTAATTAGATTTTGACGAGCTCATGATACAACTAGTCTCTTTATAAGAAGATACCAGCCGGGCGCGGTGGCTCAAGCCTGTAATCCCAGCACTTTGGGAGGCCGAGGCGGGTGGATCACAAGGTCAAGAGATCGAGACCATCTTGGTCAACATGGTGAAACCCCGTCTCTACTAAAAATACAAAAAAAATAGCTGGGCATGGTGGTGCGTGCCTGTAATCCCAGCTACTCAGGAGGCTGAGGCAGGAGAATTGCCTGAACCCAGGAGGCGGAGGTTGCGGTGAGCCGAGATCGCGCCATTGCACTCCAGCCTGGGTAACAAGAGCGAAACTCCGTCTCAAAAAAAAAAAAAAAAAAAAGAAAGAAGATACCCAGAGTGAGTACTTTCTCTCTCTGCCATATGAGGACACAGCAACTTGGGAAACCAAATTGGCTAATACCTTGATCTTGAAACTTCTCTGTCTCTACAGCCAAAAATAAATTGCTGGCCAGGAGCAGTGGCTCACACCTGTAATCTCAGCACTTTGGGAGGCCTAGGCGGGAGGATCATTTCAGCCCAGGAGTTCAAGACAAACTCATGCAACACAGGGAAATCCTGCCTCTACAAAAAATACAAAAATTAGCCGAGCGTGGTGGCACACACCTGTGGTCCCAGCTACTCAGAAGGCTGAAGTGGGAGGAGCACTACTAGTGCCCTGGAGCCTGAGAGGCAGAAGTTGGAGTGAGCTATAATTGTGCCACTGCACTCCAGCCTGAGTGACAGAGCAAGACTCTTCCTCAAAAATATGACTAATAATAAAAATTAAAATAACAAAAATTTAAAATCCTTCTGGATCCTATATACTTATCTGCCTATAGGATCCTCCCTTCTCTGCCTCTGTCTCCATTGCCTCAAATTAGTCCAATCTAACTTCTACCTCAATCAAACCAACAATGACAAAAAAGGTACTCATTAACTCCACCTTCTTATCCCTAGTGGACATTTTATTTGCTCTCTAGGGAACACTCAGCAAAACTGACCATATTGTCCTTCTTAAACTAGAGTGATCTCTTCACTTTCCATGGTTTCAGGTACCTGTGATACAGTACAATAAGCTATTGGGGTCAAAGGGAGGAGACAGAGTCCCATAACTTTTATTACAGTATCACTGTTGTATTATTATTAGTGTTGATCTTTTACAATGCCCAATTTATTTTTTATTTGCTTATTATTAATTTCTAGATGGAGTCTTGCTCCATTAGTCAGGCTGGACTACAGTGGTATGATCTCAGCTCACTCCAACTTCAGCCTCCTAGGTTTCAGCAATCCTCCTACCTCTGCCTCCCTAGTAGCTGGGATTGCAGGCGCCCACCACCATGCTCAGCTAATTTTTTTTTTGCATTTTTAGTAGAGATGGGGTTTCACCACGTTGGCCAGGGTGGTTTTCAACTCCTGACCTCAAGTCAGGAGCGCCAGCTCCAGCTTCCCTAAGTGCTAGCTTCACAGGCGTGAGCCACCACACCCAGCCACAATACCCAATTTATAAATGATACTTTATCATAGATATAGATATAGATGAAAAACATTACATATATGAGATTCAATACTATCCAGTTTCAGGCATCAGCTGAGAATCTTAGAACAATATCCCCAGTACATACTAATGTACTCTAGCCACATTCTGTTACTTTTCCTCTTTTATCTCTGATTCATCTTATTCTTTTTCATCATTCTTTTTCTACAACCTCAGTCTCTTCCATACAGACATCAAATGATATCTTCTTCAGTGTACCTTTTGTCTCACAGCATCTTCTGTCTCAAGGCCATCCATCTTACCTATGCCTTGCTCATCTATTCATCCATCTAGTGTTGAAGCTAAAAATGTGGGAGCTAACCTGCAATATGAAAACCTCAGAATTGAAAACCACACGATTTCTTTCTCCCTCACTCCACATTACCCAATCCATTACTACATCAGATGCATTTTATCTCCTAACCCGTTTTTATTTTCTACTCAAAACTTTCATCACACCATAATCACTACAATGATTCTTTAACTTTTTATTTGTGGTCCCCCTCTAACCCATGTTCAACACTCCAGTCACAGTGAACTTTTAAAATGAACACATCAGGTCATATCTTGTTCCTTTTACTAGATTCGAATTTCTCATGAGAGCAAGCAGTATTGATGTATGGCTCACTAACGGATCCCAAAAACTAGCACAGTACTCAAGCTATACAAGGTACTTACTATTTGTCAAATAAATAGCATGGACTCAACTAGTGTGCATAAGAAACACTATAAATAGGCTGAGTGGGGTAGCACATGCCAGTAATCCCAATCACTTTGAGAGGCCAGGGTGGGTGAGGCAGATCCCTTGAGCCCAGGAATTTGAGACCAGTCTGGGCAACAAGGCAAAACCCCATCTCTACAAAAAATAAAAAACTTAGCCGGGCATACTGGTGAATACCTATAGTCCCAGCTGCTTGGAAGGCACGGGAGGGAGGATTACTTGACCATGGGAAGCTATGGCTGCAATGAGCCATGATCCCACCTCTGTACTCTACCCTGGGCAATAGAGCGAGATCCTAAATCAAAAGAGAGACAAAGAGAGAACGAGACACCCTAATGAGTAAGAAACCAGAAGTCATAGGGACAGGGAAGGTTAGAAAAGGAGGACTAAAAGAGTTTTCTACTAGTAGAATTTAAATATACAATCTGGTAACAGAGGATAAGGTATCAACTTTTTTATTATTATTATTAAAAAGAAAAGGTCTCATTGTGTTGCCAACCCTGGTCTCAAACTCCTGAACTGAAGCCATCCTCTCCCTCAGGCTCCCAAAGTTCTAGAATTATAGGCATGAGCCACTGTGCCTGGTGAAGGTATCAAATTTTTAAGACACTAATTTTTTTTTTTTCTTTACATACAGAGTCTTGGTCTGTCGCCCAAGGTGGAGTGCAGTGGTGTGCTCTTGGCTCACTGCAACCTCTGCATCCCAGGATCAAGCAATTCTTCCGCCTCAACCTACCCAGTAGCTGGGATTATAGCAGCATGACAACATGGCTGGCTAATTTTTGTATTTTTAGCAGAGACAGGGTTTCACTATGTCAGCCAGGCTGGTCTTGAACTCCTGACCTCAGGTTATCTGCCCACCTTAGCCTCCCAAAGTGCTGGGATTACAAATGTGGGCCACCGCACCCAACCAAGATGCAAAAATTTATAAAGGTCTTTGGGTACCTCAGTATTCAAAATATAAAATCAAATCCAGGAATTCTGCTTTGGAGAAATCATCCTTTTTATTTAAAAAAAAAAAAAAAAAAAAGGCCGGGCGCGGTGGCTCAAGCCTGTAATCCCAGCACTTTGGGAGGCCGAGGCGGGTGGATCACGAGGTCGAGAGATCGAGACCATCCTGGTCAACATGGTGAAACCCCGTCTCTACTAAAAATACAAAAAATTAGCTGGGCATGGTGGCACGTGCCTGTAATCCCAGCTACTCAGGAGGCTGAGGCAGGAGAATTGCCTGAACCTAGGAGACGGAGGTTGCAGTGAGCCGAGATCGCGCCATTGCACTCCAGCCTGGGTAACAAGAGCGAAACTCCATCTCAAAAAAAAAAAAAAAAGGCCGGGCGCGGTGGCTCAAGCCTGTAATCCCAGCACTTTGGGAGGCCGAGGCGGGTGGATCACGAGGTCGAGAGATCGAGACCATCCTGGTCAACATGGTGAAACCCCGTCTCTACTAAAAATACAAAAACTAGCTGGGCGTGGTGGCGCGTGCCTGTAATCCCAGCTACTCAGGAGGCTGAGGCAGGAGAATTGCCTGAGCCCAGGAGGCGGAGGTTGCGGTGAGCCGAGATCGCGCCATTGCACTCCAGCCTGGGTAACAAGAGCGAAACTCCGTCTCAAAAAAAAAAAAAAAAAAAAAAAAAAAAAAGGCATGTGTGGTGTCACACAACTGTGCTCCCAGCTACTCAGGATACTGAGGCTGGATGACTCTTTGAGCCCAGAAGATTAAGGCTGCAGTGAGGCAGGGTTACACTCTGGTTACACTCCAGCCTGGGCCACTACACTCCAGCCTGGGCCAACAGAATAAGATCCCGTCTAAATAAATAAATAAACAAATAAATAATAAAAATATGAAAAAAATCTCCACAAGGTAGAAAAGGTAAGCTGCAAAATATAGTGTTCTATGTGAAACTACGTGAAAGATGACTAAGAAGTACATAGTCACGTAAATAAAAATATAATTTACATGAAAAAACATTATGAATATAAAAATATATTAATATTGGCCAAGTGCAGTGTCTTACTTTGTAATCCCAGCACTTTGGGAGGCTGAGGCAGGCGAAATCACTTCAGGTCAGGAGTTTGAGACCCACCTGGCCAATATGGTAAAACCCCGTCTCTACTAAACTACAAAAATTAGGTGGGCGTGGCGGCTCACGCCTGTAATCCCAGCTAGTCAGGAGGCTGAGGCAGGAGGCTGCTTGATCCAAGGAGGAAGAGGTTGCAGTCAGCCGAAATCACGCCACTGCACTCCAGCCTAGGTGACAGAGGAAGACTGAGACTCTGTCTCAAAAAAAAATTTTTTAGTATCAATTGGTTGTCTGTTAAAAGGAGTGAACAATGTGACAGATCATAGCAAAGCAGAAAGTAAGCTAATTTTTCCGAATCTCATCAACATATGACTTTCAGGAACTAAAATACATATATTAAAACTAAAATAAAATAACTGCCATCCTAATCCAGAAAAAAGAACAGCTCAAATCAACTTTCAGACTGAGCACAGTGGCTCACGCCTGTAATCCCAATACTTTGGGAGGCCGAGGAGGGTGGATCACCTGAGGTCAAGAGTTCAAGACCATCCTGGCCAACATGGTGAAACCCTGTCTCCACTAAAAATACAAAAATTAGCCGGGTATGGTGGCCAGCACCCGTGGTCCCAGCTACTTGGAAGGGTGAAGCAGAAGAATCATTTGAATCCAGGAGACGGAAGTTGCAGTGAGCTGAGATCGTGCCACTGCACTCCAGCCTGGGCGACAAAGCAAGTTTCAGCCCCATCCTTCAGAGTAATTTGAAAGTAAGGTACCTGAGAGTCAAACACAATGATCAACTGAAAAACAAACAATAGCATTTAAAGGAAATACTCCAAATCAAAATTTTAAACTTCAAAATTATTTATAAGAACCATTTCCGGGCCGGGTGCGGTGGCTCAAGCCTGTAATCCCAGCACTTTGGGAGGCCGAGGTGGGTGGATCACGAGGTCAAGAGATCGAGACCATCCTGGTCAACATGGTGAAACCCCGTCTCTACTAAAAATACAAAAAAAAAAAAAAAAAAATTAGCTGGGCATGGTGGCTCGTGCCTGTAATCCCAGCTACTCAGGAGGCTGAGGCAGGAGAATTGCTTGAACCCAGGAAGCGGAGGTTGCGGTGAGCCGAGATCGTGCCATTGCACTCCAGCCTGGGTAACAAGAGTGAAACTCCGCCTCAAAAAAAAAAAAAAAAAAAAAAAAAAAAAAAAAAAAAAAAAAAAAAAAAAAAAAAAAAAAAAAAAAAGAACCATTTCCAATGTTTCAGATTTTATATTATCAAAAATGACCTGAAGATTAAAGTTGAAACATGTAAATATATTGAAAGATGATTCTGGACAATGTAAACATTAGAGAAACAGTCTAACACCTTCCTGGCATCAACAGAATAATTGAGAATCTTTAAATCAGCTGGGCGTAGTGGCTCACGCCTGTAGTCTGAACTTTGGGAGGTCGAGGAGGGTGAATCACCTGAGATTGGGAGTTCATGACTGACCAACATGGATAAACCCCATCTCTACTAAAAATACAAATTTACCCAGGCATGGTGGCATATGCCTATAAACCCAACTACTCGGGAGGCTGAGGCAGGAGAATCACTTTGAACCCAGGAGGTATAAGTTGCGGTAGCCAAGATCACACCACTGCACTCCAGCCTGGGCAACGAGAGTGAAACTCTGTCTCAATTAAAAAAAAAAAAAAAAAAAAAAAAGAATTAGCTGAGTGTGGTGGTTGGCGCCTATAATTCCAACTACTCAGGAGGCTGAGGCAGGAAAATTGTTTGAAACAGGGATGCGGAGGTTGCAGTGAGCTAAAATCACGCCACTACACTCCAGCCTGGGCAACAACAGCAAGATTCCGTCTCAAAAAAATAAATAAATAAAAAATAGAGAGAGAGAGAAAATGTTTAAATCATAGAGTAAAACAAACTTAAAAATCCCGAGAGATAAAAATATGTTATGTAATACCAATTCATTCACAAAATGCTCCTAGAAAAATAAAGATTATTACTAAATATAAAATACAACAAAAATTGATTTATGATAAAGGCAACTGCCTTTAACATGTATAATCACTGCAAGAATTACCTTTCATTTTTGAATGTGTGTTAATCAACGGATCAGAACAAATCCTGCAGGGCCACCATGGACGTCTCTTGAACTTTGCCCAGATGAGGTCTCCAACTTCATACTTCAGTGGCGTAGACTTTTTCTTGGGTTGACACTTTAGACAGACAAAACATGGGACATCAATAAGAACCAAAATCTTTTGAAACAGTATTATCATTCCTATTAGCCTTCTGAAAAAAGTAACGTATGAAAAATTAAGGAGGAAAACACTCTGGCCTAAAAAGAATTACAAAGTAAGTACAATTAAATTATTTCATCTTAATTGTTCATTCATAACATAGCCCTTTATACAGTAACAGTTCTCAATTATAATTGTTTCATATACTGAGTCTATTTGTATTTTGAAATAAAATTAAGCTGGTATTATTTTTAAAGAACTAAAAACAAACACAATAAAGAAAATCATCCCAAGGAAAAGATATCCTTGATCCAGTTCTTGCATCAAAATATGAACGGGAAAAAAAATGGAGAAAAAAATTATAGAAATGAGACTTCAGACCCTTCTGCATGTGATACTCTACATACTTTTCAAACCAATATTTCTTTTTTTTTTTTTTTTGATTTTTAAATTTGGAACATTTTATATGTAAATAAACATATGTAAAATATTTCAATGTTATCTATGACTAACAAAATGTATTTTATATTGCATAAAACTTTGAAAACTGCCTTACTTATTTCTTAAATATATTCTCAGTATGTATTTGTAATGTAATATATATATAAAATTCAATTTATCTAAGCTTTTATGTCCTCACCTGTAAATTAAAGCTTTATGTTAATTATCTTCAATAACTTATTCTAGTTTTATCTTTTATGGACAATTTGTGATATAATATTTTAATAAATATTAAATGAGTTTATTACATAAGTAGGTAAAATATTAGGTAAATTAGAATTTTGTCAAACCAATATTTCTATTACCATATAAACAATAGTAGTAGCCAGGAGTGGTGACACACACCTGTAGTCCCAGCTAACACTCTCTTTCAGACATAAACCTCAGAGAAAATAGCAAAGAATTCTTCTAGATACTCACAGAAGTTAAATCTCACTAAAAATACTGGGATTGGCTGGGCACAGTGGCTCACACCTGTAATTCCAGAACTTTGGGAGGCCAAAGGCGGGTAGATCACCTGAGGTTAGGAATTTGTGACCAGTCTGGCCAACATGGTGAAACCCAATCTCTACAAAAAAACAAAAATTAGCCGGGCGCGGTGGCTCGAGCCAGCACTTTGGGAGGCAGAGGCGGGTGGATCACAAGGTCAAGAAATCGAGACCACCCCCTGGTCAACCTGGTGAAACCCCGTCTCTACTAAAAATACAAAAAATTAGCTGGGCATGGTGGCGCGTGCCTGTAATTCCAGCTACTCAGGAGGCTGAGGCAGGAGAATTGCCTGAACCCAGGAGGTGGAGGTTGCAGTAAGCCGAGATCGCGCCATTGCACTCCAGCCTGGGTAACAAGAGTGAAACTCCGTCTCAAAAAAAAAAAAAAAAAAATTTAGCCAGGCGTGTTGGCAGGCACCTGTAATCCCAGCTACTTAGGAGGCTGAGGCAGGAGAATCGACTGAATCCATGAGGCAGAGGTTTTTGACGCAGAGACTGCAGCAAGCTGAGACCGTATCACTGCACTTCAGCCTGAGCGACAGAACGAGACTCTGTCTCCAAAAAGAAAAAAAAAAAAAAAAAAAAAAAAAACTGGGATTAGTTCCTCAAGTATATACAGCTACTAGGAAATAAAACAAAATTACACTTTACTTTTTTTTTGACATAGTCTCACTCTGTCACCCAGGCTGGAGTGCAGTGATGCAATCTCAGCTCACTCCAACCTCCGACTCCCAGGTTCAAGTGATTCTCCTTGCCTCAGCCTATGAAGTAGCTGGGACCACAGGGGCATGCCACCACACTCAGCTAATTATTTGTATTTTCAGTAGAGACAGGGTTTCACTGTGTTAGCCAGGATGGTCTCCATCTCCTGACCTCATGATCTGCCCGCCTTGACCTCCCAAAGTGCTGGGATTATAGGCCTGAGCCACCTTGCCTGACCCATCTTACTTTCTTATAAAGAACTCTAAGGGGCCAGGCACAGTGGCTCACACCTGTAATGCCAGCACTTTGGGAGACCGAAGTGGGTAGATCATTGGAAGCCAGGAGTTTGAGACCAGCCTGGTCAACACAGCAAAACCCTGTCTCTGCTAAAAAGAGAACAAAGTACAAAAATTGGCTGGGTGTGATGGCACACGACTGTAATCACAGCTACTCAGGAGACTGAGGAATGAGAATCACTTGAACCCAAGAAGCAGAGGTTACACTGAGCCAAGATTATGCCACTGCACTCAGCCTGGGCAACAGAGTTAGACTGTCTCAAAAGAAAGAGTAAAATAAAAAGCTGTAAGGGGGCCAGATGCTGTTGCTCTTGCCTATAAATCCCAGCACTTTGGGAGGCTTAGGCAACAGGATCACTCAAGCCTAGAATTTTGAGACTGGCATGGACAACATGTGAGACCCCATCTCTACAAAAAATTTTAAAAATTAGGTGGGCCTGGTGGTTCGTGCCTGTACTCCCAGCTACTTGCGAGACTGAGGTAGGAGGATTGCTTGAGCCCAGGAGTTTGAGGCTGCAGTGGACCATGTTCATACCCACTGCACTCCAGCCTGTGCTACAGAGCAAGATCCTGTCTTTAAAAAAACCTAAGGGAACATTTTGATGGTTATCAATCTGTAAATTATCAAAAAGAATAAGACTTCAAAGTTAGCTGACTTCTAATCTTTTAAAAAAATGCCAAGAATCGATTGCAAAGACAAATATTTTGTCTGTACTGAAAAGTGTAATCTGAGTAGGGTCTCATAAATTTATTATATAATTTGATTTCTGATTATTTAAATATGATATATTTGGCAATCACTGCTATATACGGAACTTGCTTATTTATCAAGTCCTAAATGATGTTAAATACATTAAGTAACCATGTAGCCAGGCACGGTTCCTCTTAAAGTAGATACATTATTATCCATATTTTACTACATTCCTGTGGTTACATAGATATTAAGTGACAGAACCAAGGATTAAAACCTGGGGAGATACAACTCCAGAGCCTAAATTCTTTTTTTTTTTTTGAGACTGAGTTTCGCTCTTGTTACCCAGGCTGGAGTGCAATGGCGCGATCTCGGCTCACCGCAACCTCCGCCTCCTGGGTTCAGGCAATTCTCCTGCCTCAGCCTCCTGAGTACCTGGGATTACAGGCACACACCACCATGCCCACTAAGTTTTTTTTGTATTTTTTTTAGTAGAGACGGGGTTTCACCATGTTGACCAGGATGGTCTTGATCTCTTGACCTCGTGATCCACCCGCCTCGGCCTCCCAAAGTGCTGGGATTACAGGCTTGAGCCACCGTGCCCGGCCCAGAGCCTAAATTCTTAAATCACTGTCCTGTTATCCAATAGCAATAAAATCTCAAGATTATTATATCCTTTATGACAAATATAGCCATAACCAATCTGGTACATAGTATCAGTTCTGTCTTTTTCTCAAAGAATTACTACAAAATGATTACACTGTATTTTTGGAAGTACAATTACAAAATACATGCATTCAATAGAGGAAAAAGAATGTCAGTGGTATCAGGTAAGACAATAGCCAGAACCACAGAACCAGGAAAAGCAGTAATAAATCCTCTCTTCTGACTCCATGACAAACTGTGTCACCTTGAAAAAGTCAGTTAATTTGGCCTGTTTCCTAAACCACAAAATGGGGAAAGTAACATGTGCTCTATAATAGACCATCAAAATGAGTAACTAGTAATTCAGCTCCCAGTATTTTAACCCCCCCCCCCCGCAAAATAATTCAAAGTAAAATAATTATAGAAAAAGATATTTTAAAGCAGGTTTTATGTTTGGTTGGTTTTTTTGTGTTTTTTGAGATGTTCTCACTCTGCTTCTCAGGCTGGAGTGCAATGGCGTGATCTTCACTCACTGTAACCTTCACTTCCTGAGCTCAAGCCATCCTCCCATCTCAGCATTCCAATGCTCACCAACATGCCTGGCAAATTTTTGTATTTTTGGTAGAGATGGGATATAACCATGGTGCCCAAGCTGTTAAAGCAGGTTTTTTTTGTTTTTGTTTTTGTTTTTGTTTTTGTTTTTTTTTGAGACGGAGTTTCGCTCTTGTTACCCAGGCTGGAGTGCAATGGCGCGATCTCGGCTCACTGCAACCTCTGCCTCCTGGGTTCAGGCAATTCTCCTGCCTCAGCCTCCTGAGTAGCTGGGATTACAGGCACGCACCACCATGCCCAGCTAATTTTTTGTATTTTTAGTAGAGACGGGGTTTCACCATGTTGACCAGGATGGTCTCGATCTCTTGACCTCGTGATCCACCCGCCTCGGCCTCCCAAAGTGCTGGGATTACAGGCTTGAGCCACCGCACCTGGCCTTGTTTTGGTTTTTTTTTTAATGACAAAAGTTAACATCCACCAAGAGATCTGTTTTAAAAAATTTTGCTGGGAGCCATGAGCTGGCATCAAGGCCAGCCTGGGCAACACAGAAACCTCTCATCTATATAATCAATTAATTATGCTATGACAACTCTATGAAACATGCTAACTGCAGATATTATATATTGAAGATAGTAACAGCCACATATACACTATATGATCCATTAGAAGCTTTGCTAAAGCAAAAATGGTGACTTAAAAAAATTTTTTTTGCCGAGTGCGGTGGCTCAAGCCTGTAATCCCAGCATTGGGAGGCCGAGGCGGGTGGATCACAAGGTCAAGAGATCGAGACCATCCTGGTCAACATGGTGAAACCCCGTCTCTATTAAAAATACAAAACATTAGCTGGGCATGGTGGCGCCTGCCTGTAATCCCAGCTACTCAGGAGGTTGAGGCAGGAGAATTGCCTGAACGCAGGAGGTGGAGGTTGCGGTGAGCCTAGATCGCACCATTGCACTCCAGCCTGGGTAACAAGACTGAAACTCCGTCTCAAAAAATAAATTTTAATAACAGGCCAAGGAGAAACACAAATTTTAAAGTTTCATTAAACTGATAGCACCATGAGTAAAGAATTTAACAAACCCATATTTACTTCCATCTTGAAAACTTTTCATGATCAAATAAAATATTATATGCAAACCCAGTCAAAATAAATCCACATAAATACACATTAATACTATCATTCATAGACAATAATAACCAAATCCAACTGACCTTAACAAATAAACTTAGACACAGGCAAAAATTGCAGACCACAGAAAAGCTTCTAATCATGAAAATAGTAGAAATAAGAACAAGGGTTTAAAAAAGCAAGATGACTTTAAGACCAGATTAAAAACTTTATCTTGCAGAGACACACTCCAAAATAAACCCTTTGAAGCCCATAATTCAATTACACACAAACTTGGTAAACATCTATGTACAAAGCTCAACAAGAGACACAAAGACAAATAAGGCAATTCTAGATTTCAACACACTTGGGAAAAGAGATCAGAGAAAATGTCAATAAACAAGTGGTGGCCAGGCGCGGTGGCTCACACCTATAATCTCAGTACTTTGGGAGGTGGAGGCGGGCAGATAACCTGAGGTTGGGAGTTCAAGACCAACCTGACCAACATGGAGAAACCCTGTCTCTACTAAAAATACAAAATTAGCCGGGTGTGGTGGTACATGCCTGTAATCCCAGCTACTCAGAAGGCTGATGCAGGAGAATCGCTTGAACCTAGGAGGCAGAGATTGCAGTGAGCCAAGATCATGCCATTGCACTCCAGCCTAGGCAACAAGACTAAAACTGTCTCAAAAAAAAGGGGGGGGGGGGCGGGCATCTTCCAGGCTTAGACTGGTAGGATTGGTAGGTTTTAGAATGGCTTTTCCTAATATGTCTATAGGTCCAGTTGGAAATAATAAGCTAATCCTTTTTAAATATGATATTGGGCTGAATTCTGAGTACACTGCCATCACATACACACACAAGATATTCCCTCCCTAACCCGGTAGCTGTGAATGTGAGCTTATTTGGAAGTAACGTCTTGGTAGATAATCAAGATGAAGTCACAAAAGTAGGCCTTAATTCAATGCAACTGTTTCCTAATAAAATGGAGAAATCTGGACACAAAGACAGGCACAAACAGAGGGAAGATGACATGAAAACACAGAGAGAACACAATCTATAAACCAAGGAAAGCCTGAGGTCAGGTGTCAGGAGAGGGGCAGGGACAGATACACACTCACAGTCCTCAAAACAATGTCCTGACAACTTGAGTTTGTACTTCTAGTTTCCTCAACTGAGAGAGAATAAATTTCTGGTACTGAAGCCACCCAATTTGTGGTATTCTGTTACAACAGCCCCCAAAAACTAATATACATCTTGCTTAACCCTCACAACCTTACAAGATAGCATTATTTCCATTTTGCAGATAAAGAAACTGAGGCTCAAAAAGGTGAAGTCATAGGCTGGTTTTGGTGGCTCAGGCCTGTAATACCAGTACTTTAGGAGGCCAAGGCGGGAGGATCACTGGAGGTCAGGAGTTCAAGACCAGCCTGGTCAACATGGTGAAATCCCACCTCTACCAAAAATTCAAAGAATTAGCCTGGCATGATGGTGGGTGCTTGTAATCCCAGCTACTTGGGAGACTGAGGCAGAAGAATCGCTTGAACCTGGGAGGCAGAAGCTGCAGTGAGCTGAGATCGAAACACTGCACTGCAGCCTGAGCAAAGAGTAAGAATCCATCTCAAAAAAAAAAAAAAAAAAATATGGTTAAGTAACAATTGTAAAGACTAGAATTTAAACCCACATCTGAATAACCCTAAAGACCATATTTTTTGCATTAGAAATAAATATGACTAGAATTTGTTTGCAAAGTGTTTAAATCCAACGTAAAAGCTAACTAGATTCAAAACCTCCACATTCTTTACTTCTTTTTGCTTGTTGGTTTGTTTTTTGAGAGAAGGCCTCGGTCTGTCACCCAGGCTGGGTGCAATGGCGCGTTGATTTCAGCGTCTCGAATAGCTGGGACTAAAGGCACATCCCACCATACCCAGATGATTTATTCTATTTTTAATAGAGACAAGGTTTTCCTATATTGCCCAGGCTGCTCTCGAACTCCTGGTCTCAAGCAATCCTCCCACTTTTCCTTCCAAAGTGCTGGGATTACAGGCCTCAGCCACCAAGCCCAGCCCATATTCTTTATTTCACTGATAGTAACATATCATTTCACATTAAACTAACCCAGAAAAGCTTGTCACTACAATCTTTGAAAATCATTAAAGGCCTAACACATCTCTACAACTGTAAGAAGTGACTCTTGAGCCAAAAGGTGTGTTACTTTCACTAATGAATTTTTCTAGCATCAGTAAGAATCAAATCTATGTTGCGCTTCTGAGGATTAAAGAAACAAAACAAAAAAAGCTAAACTGGTTCACCTACGTTCCTGGTCATATGGGATAAAACTAAGTTGCTTTCTATTTTCATGTAAATTGATATAGTCCTTGGTCTATATACATCTCTTCCCAGACATACTCAAAAATAACAGTTGAGCTAAATATTAAAAAACAGCCATAGTACAACAATTTTTTCTTTTTCTTTTCTGAGGCAGAGTCTCCCTATGTAACGCAGGCTGAAGTGCAGTGGCGCAATCACAGCTCACTGCAGCTTCCACTTCCCGAGCTCAAACAATCCTTCCCTCTCAGGTTCCCAGGTAGTTGGGTGCACCACAATGCCAGGCTAATTTATATATATATATAAATATATACATATACATACACACACACATATGTACATATAAATATATGTATCTTTTGAGACGGGGTCTTGCTCTTGTCGCCCAGGCTGGAGTGCAGCAGCGAGATCTCCACTCTGCAACGTCTGCCTCCTGAGTTGAAGCGATTTTTCCTGCCTCACCCTCCTGAGTAGCTGGGATTACAGGCATGCACCACCAAGCCCAGCTAATTTTTGTATTTTTAGTAGAGACAGGGTTTCACTATGTTGGCCAGGCTGGTATCGAACTCCTGATCTCAGGCGATCCACCGGCCTCAGCCTCCAAAGTGCAGGGATTACAGACATGAGCCACCTCACCTGGCATTTATGTATTTTTTTTGTACAGTTGGGATTTTGCCATGTTGCAAAGGCTGGTCCCAAACTCCTGAGCTCAAGTGATCCCCCTGCCTTGGCCTCCTAAAGTACTGGGATTACAGGCATGGGCCACTGTACTCAGCCACAGGTTTTTTTAAAACACTGCCTAATTAATAAAGCAGTTGATAATTAAAAAAAAAAAAACAAACACTGCCTAAGATTGTATAGTGATACACAACTTGAGGTAAAGACCAAGGAAGTAGGGAAAGAACTAATGCTTTACATAACAATTATAGGAATTATCACAACTCTAGGGACTCAGTTCTCATTTTAGTTACCAAAAACTCCCATAAAATTAAGTTGTTATAAAGAGACAACATCAATATACAAGGTAAAAACACATCTGTTTTGATTTTTTTTTTTTTTTTTTTTGAGACAGAGTGTCACTCTGTCACCAGGCTGAAGTGCAGTGGCACATCTCGGCTCACTGCAACCTCCACCTCCAGGGTTCAAGCAATTCTCCTGCCTCAGGCTCCTGAGTAGCTTGGACTATAGGTATGCGCCGCCATGCCCGGCTAATTTTTATATTTTAATAGAGAATGGGTTTGACCATGTTGGCTAGGATGGTCTTCATCTCCTGAGTCTATGCATGATCTGCCCACCTGGGCCTCCCAAAGTGCTGGGATTACAGGCGTCAGCCACCACACCCGGTTTAGATGCTTGATTTATATGATATCCAAAGCCTGCTAAAACTTTTACACAGCTTAAACTACACGTATTTAAGAATAAGGTCATGAAATCAAGCCAATTATAAATAAATAATCTTGTTTATAAACAAAAAAAGGCCAGGCATGGTGGATCAGGCCTGCAATCCTAGCACTTTGGGAGGCCAACGTGGGTGAATCACTTGAGGGCAGGCATTCAAGATCAGCCATCTCTGCGTGTGCATGCACACACACACACACACCCAGGGAGGCATGGTAGCACATGCCTGTAGTTTCAGCAAATTGGGAGGGTAAGCCACAAGGATTTTGTGAGCTTGGGAGGTTGAGGTTGCACTGAGCCATGACGGCACCACTGCACTCCAGCCTAAGTGACAGAGTGAGACCCTGTCACCACAAGAAAAAACAAAAACTCTAAACAAATAACTAGAATATATGAGGATATCAACAACTCTAAAAATATATATAACAATCAGATGAAAGTTTTCCTAAAATTGGACAAAAGACCTGAACAGAAATTACTCAGCCAGCACAGTGGCTCACAACTGTAATCTCAGCACCGTGGGAGGCTGAAAAGGGCAGATCACGAGGTCAAGAGATCAAGACCATCCTGGCCAATATGATGAAACCCTGTCTCTAGGAAAAATACAAAAATTAGCTGGACATGGTGGCGAGCAACTGTAGTACCAGCTACTTAGGAGGCTGAGGCAGGAGAATCACTTGAACCGAGGAGGTGGAGACTGTAGTGTGCAGAGATCACGGCACTGCACTCTAGCCTGGCGACAAGAGTGTGAGACTCTGTCTCAAAAAAAAAAAAAAAAAGAAAGAAAGAAAGAAAAAAAGAAATTACTCAAAAAGACATACAAATGGCAAACAAGCATATAAAAAGGTACTCAGTATCACTCATCATCAAAGAAATGCAAATCAAAACTACAATGAGACACCATCTCACACAGATAAAATGGCTTTTATCCAAAAGACAGAAAATAACAAATGGTAGCAGGGATGTAGAGAAAAGGGAACCCTCATACCCTGTTGGTAGGAATGTAAATTAGTACAACTCTAGAGAACAGCTTGGAGATTCCTCAAAAAACTAAAAATAGAGCTACCATATGATCCAGCAATCCCACAACTAGCTATATACAGAAAAGAAAGGAAATCAGTATTTCAAACAGACATTTGCACTCCCATGTTTACTGTAGCACTGTTCACAATAGCCAAGATTTGGAAATAACCTAAGCCTTTAATAGATGAATAAATAATGAAAATGTGGTACGTATACATAATGGAGTGCTATTTAGCCATGAAAAAGAATGAGATCCTATCATTTGCAACAACATAGATGGAACAGGAGATCATTATGTTAGATGAAATAAGCCAAGCACAGAAAGACAAACTTCACGTGTTCTTACTTATTTGTGGGAACTAAAAATTGAAACAATAGAACTCTTGCTGATAGACAACAGAAAAACGGTTACTAGAGGCTGGGAAGGGAAGTAGAAGGAAGGAGGTAAGTGAGGATCGTTAATGAAAACAAAAGAATAGATGATTCAGTAAGGCCAAAAATAAGTTAGAAAGAAAGAACAAGAACTAGAATTAGATCGCACAAAAAGTTGATAGTAATTTAATTGTATATTTAAAAATAACTAAAATGAGCTGGGCATGGTGGCTCACGCCTGTAATCCCAGCACTTTGGGAGGATGAGGCGGGCGGATCATGAGGTCAGGGGTTCGAGATCAGCCTGACCAACATAGTAAAATAACTAAAATGGTATAATTGGATTGTTTGTAACACAAAGGATAAATCCTTGAGGGATATCCCATTCACCCTAAAGTGATTATTATATACTATACACCTGTACCAAAATAACTCATCTATATCACAAATATATACACCTATGTACACACAGATATTAAAAATAACTTTTTTGGCCGGGCGCGGTGGCTCAAGCCTGTAATCCCAGCACTTTGGGAGGCCGAGGTGGGTGGATCACGAGGTCAAGAAATCGAGACCATCCTGGTCAACATGGTGAAACCCCGTCCCTACTAAAAACACAAAAAATTAGCTGGGCATGGTGGTGCCTGCCTGTAATCCCAGCTACTCGGGAGGCTGAGGCAGGAGAACTGCCTGAACCCAGGAGGCGGAGGTTGCGGTGAGCCGAGATCGCGCCATTGCACTCCAGCCTGGGTAACAAGAGCAAAACTCCGTCTCAAAAAAAAAAAAAAAAAAAAAAAAATTAAAGAAAATATAATAATGGCCGGGTGCAGTGGCTCAAGCCTGTAATCCCAGCACTTTGGGAGGCCGAGGCGTGCGGATCATGAGGTCAAGAGATCGAGACCATGCTGGTCAACATGGTGAAACCCTGTCTCTACTAAAAATACAAAAAAATCAGCTGGGCACGGTGGCGCGTGCCCGTTCTCCAAGCTACTCAGGAGGCTGAGGCAGGAGAATTGCCTGAACCCAGGAGGCGGAGGTTGTGGTGAGCCGAGATCGCGCCATTGCACTCCAGCCTGGGTAACAAGAGCGAAACTCCATCTCAAAAAATAATAATAATAATAATAATAATAATTTTTTTAAATTTAAACACAGAATGACCATATGATGCAATAATTCTACTCCTAGGTATACAATAACTAAGAATAATGAAAACACATATCCACACGAAAACTTGTAAAAGCATACCTTGGTGATACTAAGTTCAGTTTCAAGACCACCACAATGCAAATATTACAATAAAGTGAATCACGAGATGCTCTGATTTCATGATACATATATAAAAGTTATATTTATACTATACAGTAGTCTATTTGTGTACAATAGCATTATATTGTATATAATGACCTGAGGATCACCTGAGGTCAGGAGTTCGAGACCAGATTAATGTGATGATACTTGGTGTCTACTAAAAATACAAAAATTAGCTGGTCATAGTGGCGAGCGGCTGTAATCTCAGCAACTCCAGAGGCTGAGGCAGGAGAACTGCTTGAACCTGAGAGGCAGAGGTTGCAGTGAGCTGAGAACCAATGCACTCCAACCTGGGTGACAGAGCAAGAATGTCTCAAAAAAAGAAAAAAGAAACAGAGGGACGGAGGGAGGGAGGGGGGAAGGAAAGGTGGGAAAGGAAGGAGGGAAGAGAAGGAAAGAGAAGAGGGAAAGGAAGGTGAGAGGGAAGGGAAGGTTAGAGGGAAGGGAAGGAGAAAGAAAGAAAGGGAAGAATGGAAAGGAAAGAAAAGAAAGAAAAGCAAGCAAGCCAGTAGGAGATGTTGGCATAAAAGCTTGTATTTCTAGGTAGAACAATAACTTGAGTCCAGGATTTCCAGGTTATAGCAAGCTATGGTTGCACCACTGTAGTTAAGCCTGGGGAGAGTAAAACCTTGTCTCTAAAAACAAACATCTGAGTTGCAAGCTTTGTGCTTATGAAAGGTCTTGACTCAATGTTCATGGCTGCTTGCTGAAGATCAGAATGGCTGCGGCAATTTCCCTTTTTTTTTTTTTTTTTTTTTTTCCTGAGACAGAGTCTCACTCTGTTGCCCAAGCTGGAATGCAGTGGGACAAAAACAACTCACTACAGCCTCTGCCTCCTAGGTTCCAGCAGTCCCCTAGCATTGGCCTCCTGAGTAGCTGGAACTAAAAGTGCATACCACTACAACAAGCTAATTTTTTAAATTTTTATGTTTTCCAGAATGGCCTCAAACTCCTGGGTTCAAGTGACCCGCCCACCTTTGCCGTCCAAGGTACTGGAATTACAGGAAAGAGCATGAAATCCACTACAACAATTTCTTAAAGTAAGACCACAATGTAGTCAAGCACAGTGGCTCACGCCTGTAATCCCAGCACGTTGGGAGGCCAAGGAGGACAGATCGCTTGAGGTCAGGAGTTCAAAACAGCTAAGACAACATGGCAAAACCCCATCTCTACAAATAATACAAAAATTAGCCAGGCGTGGTGGCAGGCACCTGTAATCTCAGCTACTCAGGAGGGTCAGGCAGGAGAATTACTTGAACACGAGAAGTGGAGGTTGCAGTGAGCTGAGATGGCACCAATGCATTCCAGCCTGGGCAACAAGGTGAGAACCTGCCGTATACATACAAAAAAAAAGACCACAGTGAAGCTTCCCACATAGATTGACTCTTTCATGAAATATTTCTTTGTAGCATTCAATGCCATTTGACAGTATTTTATCCACAGCAGAGCTTCTTTCTCTTTTTTGATTGTTTTTTGGAGACAGAGGTCTTGCTCTCTCACTGTCACCCAGAAGTGCACTGCCACAATCTTGGCTCATTACAAACTTGCTTCCCAAATTCAAGCGATTACTGAACTTCAGTCACCTGTGTAGCTGAGACTACAGGCATGCACCATCACACCCGGCTAATTTTTCTACTTTTAGTAGAGACAGTGCTTCACCATATTGGCCAGGCTGGTCTCAAACTCCTGACCCCAGGCAATCCACCTACCTTGGCCTACCAAAGTGCTGTGACTACAGCTGTGAGCCATCACACCTGACCTAGAGCTTCTTTCAAAAGTGGAGTCACTCCCCTCAAACCTAGATGCTACTTTATCAACTAGGTTCATGATATTTCAATGCATTTGTTGTCATTTCAACAATGTTTATGTCATTTTTACAAGGAGACTATACATCAAGAAACCGCATTTTTTGCTCATCTAAAAAATGTATTTCTTCATCTGTTAAAATATTATCATCAGCCAGGAGAGAAAGCTCAAGCCTGTAATCCCAGCTCTTTGGAAGGCTGAGGCGGTGGATAAGGAGGTTAGGAGTTCAGGACCAGCCTGCCCAACATGGCAAAACCCAGTCTCTACTAAAAATACTGTACAAATATTAGGCCGGGTGTGGTAGCTCATACCTGTAATCCCAGCACTTTGGCAGGCCGAGGTGGGTGGATCACCTGAAGTGGGGAGTTTCGAGACCAACCTGACCAACATGGAAAAACCCCATCTCTACTAAAAAATACAAAAGTAGCCAGGCCTGGTGGCGCATGCTTGTAATCTCAGCTACTTGGGAGGCTGAGGCAGGAGAATCGCTTGAACCTGGGAGGTGGAGGTTGCAGTGAGCCGAGACTATACCGTTGCACTACAGCCTGGCCAACAAGAGCAAAACGCCATACAAAACTTAGCCAGGCATGGTGGTGTGCAACTGTAATCCCAGCTACTCGGGAGGCTGAGGCAGGAGAATCGCTTGAACCCCAGTGTCTTTAACAGTATGCCCTCTCACTTTTGCACAAGATAGAACACCCCTAAAAGGTTTAGGTTTTAAAAGATTCATTCTGAGTGCTTTTGTAAAACAGCCTTAGGCAGGAGAGGAGGTGGCAGGGAGATTTGCTCAGAGGGTTACTACAGTAATCCAGCTGAGATGTAACAGTGAAGAAAACCAATGTGGGATGGGTAGGCAGAGTGAGAATTAGGCAGTCAATGAAATTTGCTGACAGACTGCATATGTGTATCACAAAAAGAGAGAACTTAAGTTACCACTTTAAGAAATTATGCCTTGCGCCGGGAGCGGTGGCTCACGTCTGTAATCCCAGCACTTTGGGAGGCCGAGGCAGGTGGATCACAAGGTCAAGAGATCAAGACCATCCTGGTCAACATGGTGAAACCTCGTCTCCACTAAAAATACAAAAATCAGCTGGGCATGGTGGCGCGTGCCTGTAGTCCCAGCTACTCGGGAGGCTGAGGCAGGAGAATTGCTTGAACCCAGGAGGCAGAGGTTGTGGTGAGCCGAGATCGCGCCATTGCACTCCAGCCTGGGTAACAAGAGCGAAACTCTGTCTCCAAAAAAAAAAAAAAAGAAATTATGCCTTAAATACTGGAAAGATGGAGGTGCCATTCATTAAAAACGCAGAAACCATGGGGAAATCAGGTTTTAGGAAGAAATATCTGGAATTTGGATTTAAACAAGTATGAAGTTCCAATTTCAAAACCTAGTAAAACTGCCAAGGCCACTCTATATATGATTCTGGAGTTCTGCGAAGATATCCCAGCTGGAGATACAAATTTGGGAGTCCTCAGGATCTAGATAAAAAATTACCAAGATAGGCCGGGCACTGTGGCTCATGCCTGTAATCCCAGCACTTTGGGAGGCCGAGGCAGGCGGATCACGAAGTCAAGAGATTGAGACCACCCTGGCCAACGTGGTAAAACCCCGTCTCTACCAAAAATACAAAAATTAGCTGGGCGTGGTGGCACACGCCTGTAGTCCCAGCTACTCAGGAGGCTAAGGCAGGAGAATTGCTTGAACCCGGGAAGCAGAGGTTGCAGTGAGCTGAGATCGCGACACTGCCCTCCAGCCTGGCACCTGGTGACAGAGCAAGACTCTGTCTCAAAAAAAAAAAAAAAAATTACTAAGATAGACTGGCTCATGACTGTAATCCCAACAATTTGGGAGGCCGAGGCGAGCAGATCATATGAGGTCAGGAGGTCAAGATCAACCTGGTCAACATGGTGAAACCTCGTCTCTACTAAAAATACAAAACTTAGCCAGGCATGGTGTTGGGCGCCTGTAATCCCAGCTACTCAGGAAGCTGAGGCAGGAGAATCACTTGAACTCGGGAGGCGGAGGTTGCAGTGAGCTGAGACGTGCCACTGTACTCCAGCTTGGGTGACAGAGAGAGACTCTCTCAAATTTAAAAAAAAAAAAAAAAAAAATATATATATATATATATATATATATATAAAATCAAGATAGTGAGTATGGACAGAGAAAGACCTATGAGGACTAAGACCTGGGGAATAAAAATACATAAGGATCCTTTTTAAGCTCCACTGAATCACTTGACCAATAAACGCCTCAATTCTCTTCATATTCTTTTGTTCTGTTTTTTGAGACAGAGTTACACTCTGTCACCAAGGCTGGAGTGCAGTGATGTGATGATCTCGGCTCACTGCAACCTCCCCCTCCCAGGTTCAAGGGTTCCTCCTGCCTAAGCCTCCCGAATAGCTGGGATTACAGGCATGCACCACCACATCCAGCTAATTTTTGTATTTTTAGTAGAGATGGGCTTTCACTAAGTTCGCCAGGCTGGTCTCAAACCCTGATCTCAGTTGATGTGCCCGCCCTGGCCTCCCAAAGTGTGGAGATTACAGGCGTGAGCCACCACGCCCGGCCTATTATCTTCATATTCTCTACAGAGGAGGTAAAAGTGCAAAATTCTTAGAAATATCTTAGTACTATGGTCTAATTAATCTATGGTCTAATCTAATCCTGCAGCAACACGGCAATACTCTTTAATGCAATACTCCCACTCTTGAGAATCCATCCTATGTAAATAATCCAAAAGAAGGAAAAAGACCAAAGGCTATAAACACATATTCACTGCATCTTTAACTGCAATAAAAAAGGGGAGTAATTGAAACTACAGAAGATATTTAAGCGAACTGAAAACAATTTGCTGATCTCTTAAGTAGTAATTTAAAACTTACTATGGGAAGCCAGAAAAATGCATTCCTAAGAAAAAGATACAAAACCTTCATATATGCTGGCCAGGCATGATGCCAGGTGTTCAAGTCCTGCGTGGGCAACATAGTGAAACTCCCCTCTCAAAAAAAATTTAAAAATAAAAATTAAAAAAAGTCAGGTGGGCTGGGTACGGTGGCTCAAGCCTGTAATCCCAGCACTTTGGGAGGCCGAGGCGGGTGGATCACGAGGTCAAGGGATCGAGACCATCCTGGTCAACATGGTGAAACCTCGTCACTACTAAAAATACAAAAAATAAGCTGGGCATGGTGGAACGTGCCTGTAATCCCAGCTACTCAGGAGGCTGAGGCAAGAGAATTGCTTGAACCCAGGAGGTGGAGGTTGCAGTGAGCTGAGAACCAATGCACTCCAGCCTGGGTAACAAGAGCGAAACTCCATCTAAAAAAAAAAAAAAAATGAAAGAACTTTACCAAGTGGATCACATGAGGTCAGGAGTTTGAGACCAGCCTCTAGGATGCTGAGCCAGGCAGATCACTTGAGGCCAGGAGTTTGGGAGCAGCCTGGCCAACATGGCAAAACCCTCTCTCTACTAAAAATACAAATAAATAAACAAATAAGGTCAGGCGTGATGACTCACACCTGTGATTCCAGCACTTTGAGAAGATGAGGAGGGTGGATCATGAGGTCAGGAGTTGGAGACAAGCCTGGCCAAGATGGTGAAACCCCCTCTCTACTAAAAATACAAAAATTAGCCAGGTTCCTGTAATCCTAGCTACTCAGGAGGCTGAGGCAGCAGAATCGCTTGAACCCAGGAGGAGGAGGTTGCAATGAGCCAAGATCGCAGCACTGCACTATAGGCCTGGGCAACAGAGCAAGACTCCATCTCAAAAAAAAAAAAAAAAAAAAAAAAAAAAAAAAAAAAAAGAAGACTATAACCTAATACAGGGCATCAATAATGGTAATTACCTTACAATTATTATTATAATTCTTCTATAAGAACTGTAATTTCCCTTTCCAATCTCAATTCAAAATTACAAAGGAAATTTTCAAGTCCAGAATAAGATGAAGTAAAATACTACAATAAGCATATATTACATATTACTGCAACCTCACTCACCAACACATAATCAAATAAATTTATTTCTATAATCTAACACATATGTATATTTCTTTCTTTTTTGGAGATGGAGTTTCTCTCTGTCACCAGGCTGGAGTGCAGTGGCACAATCTTGGCTTACTGCAATCTCCAACTACCTGGTTCAAGTGATTCTCCTGCCTCAGCTTCCCGAGTAGCTGGGATTACAGGCATGTGCCACCACACCCAGCTAATTTTTGTATTTTTAGTAGAGATGGGGTTTCCCCATGTTGGCCAGGATGGTCTCGATCTCTTGATCTTGTGATCCGCCCACCTCGGCCTCCCAAAGTGCTGGGATTACAGGTGTGAGCCACTGGCACCCAGCCACATATGTGTATTTCTGTCAAAGCTCTTTTAACATTCATTTTATCATCTAAAAACAGCCAGATGAGGTGGGCAGCACAAATTTTATTATCCTGGATTTACACATAAGGAAACAGGCTCACAGTCACCTTGCCAAAGGTCTAGGGCCTTCAGCAAAAAAAGCAGAGATTAGAAGCCACCATCTTTTCACTCATATACTCATATTGTATTGAACCAACCACAGAACAAAGAAGTGAACTAAATCCCATCAATCCTCTCTATATGGTAAACTGAGTTAGAACTTAGTTAACATTGGCTGAGAAGAAAAGGAGATCTGGAACCCAGCTAGACAAATAGACCATGGAATGGTTATACAGATGATCTGTAGCAGCATTATGATTTGAGCCTAAAGCAATAGAAGGCAAACAACTAAATATAACTGAGTAAAAGATAATTGTCAATGGGCATTTAAGAAATGCCTCTAGTGGGTCTTTTCCTCCTGGAATTCCCCTATCTCTCACTAGAGAGACAGCCGTTTTGCTTTCTTTCTTTTGCCTATTAAGCCCCCGCTCCTAGACTCCTCATGCACATCTGTGTCCTAAATTTTCCTGGCGTGAGATGACAAACCCGGAGTATTTACCCTAGACAATGTAGCCTCTTGATATTGGGGGCTCATTCGGGATACCAAGGTACAACATTCATCGAAATGTTGAATAGTCCAGGCACAGTGGCTCACGCCTGTAAACCCAGCACTTTGGGAGACGAAGCTGGGTGGATCACTCAGGGTGAGGAGTTTCAGATCAGCCTGGCCAACATGGTGAACATGGTGAAACCCTGTCTCTACTAAAAATAAAAAAAAATGTTCTGGGTATGGTGGCACATGCCTGTAATTCCAGCTACTCTGGAGGCTGAGGCAGGAGAATCACTTGCATCCAGGAGGCAGAGATTGCAGTGAGCCAAGATCGTGCCACTGTACTCAAGCCTGGGCAACACAGCGAGACTATGGATCAAAAAGTAAATTAAATTAAATTAAAAATAAAAATAGGCTGGTCGAGGTGAATCATGCCTGTAATCCCAGCACTTTGGGAAGCCGAGGCGGGCGGATCACAAGGTCAAGAGATTGAAACCATCCTGGCCAAAACGGTGAAAACTCATCTCTACTAAAAATACAAAAATACTAGCCGGGCATGGTGGCACGCACCTGTGGTCCCAGCTACTAGAGAGGCTGAGGTGGAAGAATCACTTTAATCCATGAGGCGGAGGTTGCAGTGAGCCAAGATTGAGCCACTGCACTCCAGCCTGGTGACAGAGCAAGACTCCATCTCAAAAAATAAATAAATAAATAAATAAATAAATAAAAACAAAAGGCCAGGCATGGTTGCTCACACCTGTAATTCCAGCACTTTGGAAGGCAGAGGCAGGCGGATCACGAGGTCAGGAGTTTGAGACCAGCTTCACCAACATAGAGAAACCCCGTACCTACTAAAAATATTTAAAAAAAAAAAAAAATTAGCTGGGCATGATGGTGGGCACCTCAGCTACTTGGGAGGCTGAGGCAGGAGAATTGCTTGAACCCAGGAGGCAGAGGTTGCAGTGAGCTGAGATCGCGCCACCTCACTCTAGCCCAGGTGACAGTTCGAGACTCCATCTGGGGGGGTGGGGGGGGGAATTAGCTGGGCATGTTGGCAGGTGTCTGTAATCCAGTTACTTAGGAGGCTGAGGCAGGAGAATCCCTTGATTCCTAGAGGTGGAGAGTGCAGTCAGCCCAGATCGCACCACTGCACCCCAGCCTGGGTGACAGAGCGAACCTCAAAAAAATTTAAAATGATATTAATTATACCTTAATAGACTAAAGAAGAGACGGACTTTTGCTCTGTCGCCAGGCTGGAGTGCAGTGGCACAATCTCGGCTCACTGCAACCTCTGCCTCCTGGGTTCAAGCGATTCTTCCGCCTAGCCTCCCGAGTAGCTGGGACCACAGGTGCGTGCCACCACACCCAGCTAATTTTTGTATTTTTAGTAGAGACGGGTTTTCACCATGTTGGCCAGGATGGTCTTGATCTCTTGACCTCGTGATCCACCCATCTCAGCCTCCCAAAGTGCTGGGATTACAGGCATGAGCCACTGCGCCCACCCTTAGAAATAACAATTTCTTAAAGAGCCCAGACATACCTGATTGTCCTCCTTTCCCCATCTCCCACATATGGCACCAACTTATTTCCATCTCTAATAACATATTTTATAATTATTCATTTAGTTAATAAATTGTTCTGGGCTCTTCAAAATCCTTCTGTTGAAATTCCATCACAGAGGTAGTTTTCAAATTATGTTCCTCTGAAACAGTGCTCACGAAAGCGCCTCATAGTCTACCCAAGAGGATGAGAAGAAAGCTGGCTGCTCCACACTCCAAATAAAAACAGCTCCATCTTTTACTCTATGTTTCAAGTGCATATAAATAAATATGCACTTAAAACTGCAATAAAATAAGTTTATTCTATTGTTTTATACTGGTGTACTGTGTATTATTTCATTTGAAGCAAAAAAAAAAATTTTTTTTAAGCAAAACTAAATCCAAGGTCCTAAGATGACAAATAAGGTCTTTCCTGATCTGACAGCTAACCTAGGGAAAACTATGACCAAGTTACACCGCATGATTTCCACTTTGTAGTTCACATAAATCTTATACTATCACACCTCCATGCACTTGATCATACTCTTCAATCTAAGGCATGCTTCATTTTCCTATTTCACTAATAACTACTTATACTTCACCATTCAACTCAAAGAAGTATCTCCTGGGGTCTACTTTACACCTACTTAAGGCTCTGGATCCCCTGTGCATACCTCTTATTACTGCACTTGACACATTACACTGATACTAATGCCACACTCTAACAGTCTCAACAGCAGAGGCAATAATCTTATTTTCCATTCATTTTTTTGTCCTGTTCATGTTTTAAACTCCAGCACCTACTCAGTACTCAATAAAAATGTGTTAAATCTAACACTCTCAACAAAACACTTTTTAATGTTCTTAAAAACATCAAACAAGCCAGGAGGTTGAGGCTGCAGTGAGCTGTGATCACTCCACTGCATTCTAGCCTCAGTGACAAGGCAACACCCTACCTCAACGACAACAAAACTTTTTAACTATAAATATTTATAAATTTGTTTTTTTTTATTTCTAGGGTTTTTAAAAAATCCTCATATATTTAAAACATGTCTATTAAAAAATTTTACTGCAGGGGCCGGGCGCGGTGGCTCAAGCCTGTAATCCCAGCACTTTGGGAGGCCGAGGCGGGTGGATCACGAGGTCAAGAGATCGAGACCATCCTGGTCCGCATGGTGAAACCCCGTCTCTACTAAAAATACAAAAATTAGCTGGGCGTGGTGGCGCGTGCCTGTAATCCCGCTACTCAGGAGGCTGAGGCAGGAGAATTGCCTGAACCCAGGAGGCGGAGGTTGCGGTGAGCCGAGATCGCGCCATTGCACTCCAGCCTGGGTAACAAGAGTGAAACTCCGTCTCAAAAAAAAAAAAAAGAAAGAAAAATTTTTACTGCAGCCAGGTGTGGTGGCTCACATCTATAATCCAAGCACTTTGGAAGACCAAGGTGGGCAGATCATTTGAGGCCAAGAGTTTGAGGCCAGCCTGGCCAACATGATGAAACTCTGTCTCTACTAAAAATTAGACAGGCGTCGCAGTACACACCTGCAGTCTCAGCTACTCAGGAGGTTGTAGTATGAGAATTGCTTGAACCAGAGGTTGCACTGAGCTGAGACTGCTCCACTGCACTCCAGCTGGGGCAACAGAGCAAGACACTGTCTCAAAAATAATTTTAAAAATTTAATGCAATTTTTTGCATTAACAAAATATGCAAAAAATTAAGGAGAAAACGAAAACAGCGCTAAAATCTTTTTTTTTTTTTTTTTAAGATTGTATTACTTGATTTTATTTTACACTAGGTGGTGGACACAAAGCAATCCTCCTTAATAAAGCTGACAATTAGCTTCACTCAACATTTTTAAGAATGCACATTTTAAAAAAAGTATTCATTTTACAAATTCTTCTGCAATCCAAACATACAATAGCTTGGAGAACAACGTTTAGAAAACAAAAGTCGCCGGGCACGGTGGCTCACGCCTGTAATCCCAGCACTTTGGGTGGCCGAGGCGGGTGGATCACAAGGTCAGGAGTTTGAGACCAGCCTGGCCAAAATGTTGAAACCCCATCTCTACTAAAAATACAAAAATTAGCTGGGCGCAGTGGCACGCGCCTGTAATCCCAGCTACTCAGGAGGCTGAGGCAGGAGAATCACTTGAGGCCGAGGTTGCAGTGAGTCGAGATCACACCATTGCACTCCAGCCTGAGTGACAGTGAGACTCTCTCTGTCTCAAAAAAAGAAAACAAAAGCCAATGTAAAAAGGCAGATTAAAATAACTAGAACAGTACAGGTTTTATATGGCTTGGATTTTACAGTTTTCTTACTGCATCATCAATGTCAGAAATCTCTTCCTTCAGCTGGCTCCATTATTCTGGATTTAAAGAAATACCTTTTCTTCCTGGTTTCATTTCACCTTCTGGATCCATCCAATATTCTCTAATATCAATTAGCACTTTCCCTTTAAAATCTTGAATGCTAACCTAACTCATTTTCCCAATCTGAAACATGTTATCATCTGGGCTGCTGCTGCTCTGTTTAGAAGATGACAGAGCTCTCGCCGGGCGCGGTGGCTCAAGCCTGTAATCCCAGCACTTTGGGAGGCCGAGGCGGGTGGATCACGAGGTCAAGAGATCGAGACCATCCCGGTCAACATAGTGAAACTCCGTCTCTACTAAAAATACAAAAAATTAGCTGGGCATGGTGGCACGTGCCTGTAATCCCAGCTACTCAGGAGGCTGAGGCAGGAGAATTGCCTGAACCCAGGAGGCGGAGGTTGCGGTGAGCCGAGATGGCGCCATTGCACTCCAGCCTGGGTAACAAGAGCAAAACTCTGTCTCAAAAAAAAAAAAAAAAAAAAAAGATGACAGAGCTCTCGAAGTTTCACCTGTCTTTTGCTTCTTTACAGGTTTTTCTGGAGCACCTTGCTTTTTCCTCTTTAACTTTTTGTCAACCTCACTGTCAGAATCACTGCCAGAAGAACTTGAAGAAATAAGTTTCCTTGATCTAGGCATCGCTCCGCTTGGCTCTAGCAGTCGCACACTCTCCTGCTCGCTCGCTCATGACTCTAAAATCTTAACTGAAATAAAGATTTATTGGCCGGGCACAGTGGCTGAGGCCTGTAATCCCAGTACTTTAGGAGGCTGAGGCAGGTGGATCATGAGGTCAGGAAATCGAGACCATCCTCAACACGGTGAAACTCCATCTCCACTTAATAAAAAAAAAAAAAATGGTGGCGGGCGCCTGTAATCCCAGCTACTCAGGAGGCTGAGGCAGGAGAATCACTTGAACCCAAGAGGTGGAGGCTGCAGTGAGCCAAGATCGCACCAGTGCACTCCAGCCTGGGCAACAGAGCAAGACTCCATCTCAGGAAAAAAAAAAAAAGAAAAAGAAAAAAGAAATAAAGGCTTCTTTAAAATGCAATTAGAGAGGGTTGGGAGAAAGATGTGGGCACTGGTTGGTATGAAGCGTTCCCACACATACAGGTTCTCACACATATAGATGTGAACATACAATCTAATAATGGTTTTTTTTTTTTCTTTCAAGGGCAGGTTGTAAATCTGTCACCCAAGCTTAAGTGATCCTTGTTGTTGTTGCTGTTTTGTTGTTTTTGGGGTTTTGAAAAATGTGTCTCACTCTGTCAACCCAGACTGCAGTGGAGTGGTGCAATCTTGGCTCACTGAAACCTCTGCCTCTGAGGTTCACGCGATTCTCCTGCCACAGCCTCCCAAGTAGCTGGGATTACAGGCATGCACCACCACATCTGGCTAATTTTTAGTAGAAATGGGGTTTTGCCATGTTGGCCAGACTGTTCTCGAACTCCTGACCTCAAGTGATCCACCTGCCTCAGCCTCCCAAAGTGCCAGGATTACAGGCGTAAGCCACTGTGCCTGGCCCAATCCTTGTTTAAAGTTTGCCTTTCCCACTTTACTTAAGGATCCATGAGGGCAGACAAAACGTCTATTCTGCTCATCACAGTATCCCCAGCACTTAAAACACTGCACAACTACATTCCAGCCTGGACAACAGAGACCCTGTCTCAAAAACAAAACAAAACAGTGCTTACCACATAACCAATTAATAAATTAACAAGTAAAAAAAGTATTTTGTCACACCTGTAATCATAGTTCTTCCACACATAACAAAATCCTCATAAGAATTCTAGTAGCCAGGCCGGGCGCGGTGGCTCAAGCCTGTAATCCCAGCACTTTTGGGAGGCCGAGGCGGGCGGATCACGAGGTCAAGAGATCGAGACCATCCTGGTCAACATGGTGAAACCCCGTCTCTACTAAAAATACTAAAAACTAGCTGGGCATGGTGGCGTGTGCCTGTAATCCCAGCTACTCAGGAGGCTGAGGCAGGAGAATTGCCTGAACCCAGGAGGCGGAGGTTGCGGTGAGCCGAGAGCGCGCCATTGCACTCCAGCCTGGGCAACAAGAGCGAAACTCCGTCTCAAAAAAAAAAAAAAAAAAAGAATTCTAGTAGCCAGTGTTGTTTCCATTTACCACTGAAACATTCAAAATAAGAAGTTTCCAATGAATTACTGAGCTCAATTCTGACTGATCCCAAAGAAATGGCTATCTGCCATGCTACTTTTCCAGAAAGTTGGACCTGGACTCTAGAAATTGGACCTGGACTCTGGACTACACCCTCAAGTTAAAGAATCCTAAGGCATTTTGGCAAAATATAAAACAAAGTTGTTATAAGCTCTTCCAACACAATGTATCCCTTATAGGAATGAGCCTTTCTAGATTTCAACTGTACTAATAATCAGAAAAAATAATGACATAACCAGATTTTAAACATTTCTAGTAAATGCAGATCATATACTAATTAAACAGTTGTAAGCATTAATAGAACAATCATGGGGTTGGGTGTGGTGGTGTGTGACTATAGTCCTACCTACTCAGGAAGCTGAAGTTGGGAGGACTGCTTAAGCCCAGGAGTTCGGGGCTGCAGTAAACCATGACTGACACGGCACTCTAGCCTGGACCACAGAGCAAGACACTGTCTCTTAAAAAAAAAAAAAAAGAACAACAGCCAGCCTCACACCTGTAATCCCAGCACTTTGGGATTCAAGAAACGCTTGAACCTGGAAGGTGGAGGCTGCAGTGAGCCAAGATCGCGCCACTGCACTACAGACTGGGCAAAAAGTATGAAACTTCATTTCAAAAAAAAAAGAAGAATTGAATACTTACATCTTAGATTTTAATCCCTCAATTTCAAAACACTGAAGTCACTGAAATGTTTAGAATTTCTGCAATCAGGCCAGGTGCAGGGGCTCATGCCTGCAATCCCTGTGGGAAGTCAAGGTGAGTGGATTACTCAAGGTCATGAGTTCAAGACCAGCCTGGTCAACATGCTGAAACCCTGTCCCTAATAAAAATACAAAAATTAGCTGGGCATGGTGGTGCGTGCCTATAATCCCAGACACTCAGGAGGCTGAGGCAGGAGAATCACTTGAACCCAGGAGGCGGAGGTTGCAGTGAGCCGAGAATGCACCACTATGTAGATTCCAGCATGGGTGACAAGGCAAGATTCCATCTCAAAAAAAAAAAAATTTTTTTTTGCAATAGAATAATGTTTATATCACAAACATACTTTGTCATAAAATGAAAATAGGATGTATCTATCCCTTGACATGTGAAGAGTATTTTATTAAGAAAACTTTACTCTTGATGTTACTATTTTCATACAAAGTATCATTTTCCATATGGCTTAAATAATATCACACTATTATAGTCAAAGCTATAATATTATTTGCTGGCCAGGTGTGGTGGCTCAGGCCTGTAATCCCAGCACTTTGAGAGGCCTAGGTGGGTGGACCATGAGGCCAGGAGTTCAACAGTTCAACAGGTGTTCAACAGCCTGGCCAGCATGGTGAAACTCCATCTCTACTAAAAATAGAAAAATCGAGGTGTCAGGCACCTATAATCCTAGCTACTTCGGAAGTTGAGGCAGGAGAATCATTTGAACCCAGATGACAGAGGTTGCAGTGAGCCAAGATCGCACCACTGCACTCCAGCCTGGGAAAGAGAGTGCAACTATGTCTAAAAAATAAACATATATATACATATGTGTGCATATGAAAATTTGCTTTTCCAAAAATAACCTCTGAAGAAGACTTTCAAATACTTTTTTTTTTTTTTTTGAGGCAGGATCTCACTCTGTCACTCAGGGTAACATGCTGTGGCCCAATCACAACTCACTGCAGCCTACATCTATTGAGCTCAAGTGATCCTCCCACCTTAGTCCCAACACCAACAAGCAACTGGGACTAGTGACCTGCCACCAGCCTGGCTAGTTTTTTTAATTTTTTTTTTTTTTTTTTTTCTTTGAGACCGAGTTTCACTCTTGTTACCCAGGCTGGAGTGCAATGGCGCGATCTCGGTTCACTGCAACCTCCGCCTCCTGGGTTCAGGCAATTCTCCTGCCTCAACCTCCTGAGTAACTGGAATTACAGGCACGCGCCACCATGCCCAGCTAATTTTTTGTATTTTTAGTAGAGACGAGGTTTCACCATGTTGACCAGGATGGTCTCGATCTCTTGACCTTGTGATCCACCCACCTCGGCCTCCCAAAGTGCTGGGATTACAGGCTTGAGCCACCGTGCCCAGCCTTAATTTTTTTTTTTTTTTTTTTAAGAAATGAGGTTGGTCAACAAGGTGAAACCTTGTCTCTACTAAAAATACGAAAATTAGCCGGGCGTGGTGGTGCACGCCTGTAGTCCTAGCTACTCGGGAGGCTGAGGCAGAACTGCGTGAACCCAGGGGGCAGAGGTTGCAGTGAGCCAAGATCGTGCCATTGCACTCCAGTCTGGGTAACAACAGCGAAACTCCATCTCAAAAAAAAAAAAGATATCTGTTTATCTTCTAGACCATTCATTTCTCCTAAAATATTTATTGCATACCTACTTACCATAAACTGTGTAGATCCCAATAATATATAATACAACACAACCCCAATTGAGTGAGGAAATGAGGAATACAGGACACAAAAATAATCATAACATACTATTTCAACAGCTATATAACTGTGTTATGAGGCCCTCGCTGTGGCTCATGCCTGTAATCCCAGCACTCTGGAAGGCCAAGGCAGGGCAGATCACTTGAGGTAAGGAGTTTAAGACCAGCCTAGTTAAGATGGCAAACCCGTCTCTACTAAAAATAGAAAAATTAGCTGGGTATGGTGGCAGGTGCATGTAGTCCCAGTTACTTGGGAGGCTGAGGCAGGAGAATCACTTGAACCTGGGAGGCAGAGGTTGCAGCGAGCAGAGATCAAGCCACAGCACTCCAGCCTGGGCCACAGAGCTGGAGACTCTGTCTCCAAAAAAAAAAAAAAGGTAAATACAGTTAACAGTATTATGAGAGCACTGAAGATCTTTCACCCTCTTTTCTGATGACCAAGGAAGAGAATAAAAAGGAATGCTAACAGGATAATGTGAATATGAAAAATCACTAAAACATCCTTCCCACTAATCAGAGTAAGTTACATTACTGTTAATTTAACCACAAAATTACTGTTTCATCCATCAAAACTAAAAATATTAGATATACTTATAAAACAGTATTTTGGCAGTCACACTAGAACATGTATAAAAAATTATTTTTCTCAGAACACCAATCAATAACCTGTGATAATCACACACATCAGTAAACTTTTTTTCTGTATAAAAGCCAGATAATAAATATTTTAGATTCTGCATTTACTCAATCCTCCCATCACAGCACAAAAGCAGCCACAGACAACATATGAGTGGCCATTTTCCAACAGAACTTCATACATAGTTACTGATGTTTTAATTTGATATAATTCTAACATGATACAAAAAAAAATTTTTCTTTGAGGCAAGGTCTCTTGCTCTGTTGCCCAGGCTAGAGTGCAAAGGCACGAACTCAGCTCACTGCAGCCTCAATGCACCAGGCAAGTAATCCTCCCACCTCTGTTTTCCAAGTAGCTGGGACTACACAATGTGTGCCATCACACCCAGCTAATTAAAAAAAAAATTTTTTTGTAGACACAGGGTCTTGCTATGTTGCCTAGACTGGTCTCCAAGTCCTGGGCTCAAGCCACCCTCCCATCTCAACCTCTCACAGTGCTGGGATCACAGACATGAGCCACGGCACCTAGCCTCAATGATTTTGCCTCAATGAAAAACTATTGTTGGTTCATTAGTTGTACAAAAACAGCTGTTAGCCTGATTTGGACTGCAGGCTATTGTTTGCCAAATCCTATCACACATTATCACTAAGAAGTCATTTCTGGGCCGGGTGCGGTGGCTCAAGCTTGTAATCCCAGCACTTTGGGAGGCCGAGGTGGGTGGATCACGAAGTCAAGAGATCGAGACCATCCTGATCAACAAGATGAAACCCCGTCTCTACTAAAAATACAAAAAATTAGCTGGGAATGGTGGCACGTGCCTGTAATCCCAGCTACTCAGGAAGCTGAGGAAGGAGAATTGCCTGAACCCAGGAGGTGGAGGTTGCAGTGAGCCGAGATCGTGCCATTGCACTCCAGCCTGGGTAACAAGAGCGAAACTCCGTCTCAAAAAAAAAAAAAAAAAAGTCGTCATTTCTGGCCGGGCGCGGTGGCTCAAGCCTGTAATCCCAGCACTTTGGGAGGCCGAGGCGGGTGGATCACAAGGTCAAGAGATGGAGACCATCCTGGTCAACATGGTGAAACCCCGTCTCTACTAAAAATACAAAAAATTAGCTGGGCATGGTGGGGCATGCCTGTAATCCCAGCTACTCGGGAGGCTGAGGCAGGAGAATTGCCTGAACCCAGGAGGCGGAGGTTGCGGTGAGCCAAGATCGCGCCATTGCACTCCAGCCTGGGTAACAAGAGCGAAACTCCATCTCAAAAAAAAAGAAGTCATTTCTACATATTACATGATGAAAACCATTCATGTTGCTTCAAAATCTCACTTAGAAGCTATTGTCTACTAGTGTTATTTATTTACCAGATTCAGTCTTTATTTCATTTTACATGATAGAAGCATGAAGGCCTAAGCACAACTATCTTTGAAGAAATAATTTTAAGACTGACATTAAAAAAAAAAAAAAGACAATTATTAAAAATAAACTCCAGGGCCGGGCGCGGTGGCTCAAGCCTGTAATCCCAGCACTTTGGGAGGCCGAGGCGGGTGGATCATGAGGTCAAGAAATCAAGACCATCCTGGTTAACATGGTGAAACCCCATCTCTACTAAAAATACAAAACATTAGCTGGGCATGGTGGCACGTGCCTGTAATCCCAGCTACTCAGGAGGCTGAGGCAGGAGAATTGCCTGAACCCAGGAGGCGGAGGTTGCGGTGAGCCGAGATCGTGCCATTGCACTCCAGCCTGGGTAACAAGAGCAAAACTCCGTCTCAAAAAATAATAATAAATAAAATAAATAAATAAATAAATAAACTCCAAAAAGTGTCTCTAACTCCTGCTTCAAGAAATTCTCACACCTTGGCCTCCCAAAGTGCTAGGTTTACAGGTATGAATCACCACATCCAGGATCCAAAAGTATTTTTAGCAAAGGTTGCCACAGTCAAAAGTATCTACAGTGACATCAGAGGAAATGGAGTTGTCATGAACTTCAAGGGCCAGTATCTCCCCAAAACAGTCAATAAGTGGGAAAAACTATCACAAGCAATTATTTGAACTAAGGAAATCCCTCAAAGGTTTATAGAAAAGACTTAAGAAAGAAGAGGTGGACTTCCTTGAAGAGGTAAGTATGAAATTACCATGTGACCCAGCTGCTAGGCATATACCAAAAAGAACTGAAAGCAGGGACTCAAACAGATATTTGCACACCCAAGTTCAAAGAAACATTATTCACATTATCAAAACGGTGAAATCAACTCAAATGTCCAACACAGAGGGATGGATAATATGAAGTGTTATTATTTACATGATGGAAGATTATTCAACCATGACATGAAGTCCTGATACATACTGCAACATGCAAAAACCTTGAAAGCATTACGCTAAGTGAAATACACCAAACACAAATGGACAAATATTGTATGACTCCACTTATATGAACTACCTAGGAAAGGCAAACTCACAGAAACCTCAAATAGAGTTACTATGAAATGGCCAAAATAGACGAAGAGAGGAATGAAGGGTCATTCAATATGTTTGGGATGATGACCATCAACTGACGAATGGTTAAAAAAAAAAAAAAAAAAAAGGTGAAATAACCATACAATGAAGTATTATGTGGCCAAAAAAAGGGATGAAGTACTGATACATGCTAAAATAGGGATAAACCTAGAAAAACAACATGCTAATAGAAAAAAAAGTCACAAAAGTCTACATATTATATAATTCCATTCGCATGAGTCTCACATAGATCTACAGACAGGAAATGGTTACTTAGGGATGGGGAAGTTGAGGTGTAGGAGGACGGTAATTAAAGAGTACAAGGTTTCCTTTTGTTTAAACACAGTAAATTATCAAGCAAGAAGGTTTCATTTTGAAGTGATAATGTGTTAAAATTGGCCCCACTTTATGTTAAGTAAAATAAGCCAGATATAAAGAGATAAATATTATATGGTACCATTTATATTAATTACCTAAAATAAAATAGGCAAATTCAAAGGGAGAGAAAGAATCCAGGTTACCAAGGAGTAGGAAAATAGGGAGCTATTTGGAATTACTGTTTAATTAATAGTTTATGTTGGGGATGTTGAAACACTTTGGTATAGGTAATGATAATTATATAACACTGTGAAAATATGTAATGCACTGAACTGTATACTTACAAATGGATGAATGATACACTTTCCAAAAAATATAAAGAAAATGAAGTCAGCTGGGCACAGTGGCTCGTGCCTGTAATCCTAGCACTTTGGGAGGATGAGGCAGGCAGATTGCCTGAACTCAGGAGTTCAAGACCAGCCTGGGAAGCATGGTGAAACTCCATCTCTACTAAAATACAAAAAAAAAAAATTAGGCAAGAGGGACGGTACGCGCCTGTAGTCCCAGCTACTCCAAAGGCTGAGGCAGTAGAATTACTTGAAACCTGGGAGGTTGCAGTGAGCCAAGATCATGCCACTGCACTCCAGCCTGGGCGACAGAGTGAGACTCCACCTCTAACAAAGTAAATAAATAAAGTCATGCACACTTTACAAAAACAAAAAAGGTACTGACCCCAATCAAAAAAAGAAAAAATCAATTATACCCCACAATAATACAAAAAGCAAAATAACACATGATCACCTCAACAGACAGAAAAGACATTTTGAAAATCCAACACCCTTTCATGATAAAAACACTAAGCAAACTATTAGGTTGGTATAAAAGTAACTGCAGGCCAGGTGTTGTGGCTCATGCCTGTAATCCAAGCACCCTGGAGGCCAAAGCGGGTGGATCACCTGAGGTCGGGAGTTCAAGACAGCCTGACCAACATGGTGAAACCCTGTCTTTAAAAAAAAAAAAAGTAACTGCAGTTTTTGCATTGTTGGAATTTGCCATTTGACATTGGAATACATTCTTAAAATAAATGTGGTTATGTTATATGCCATTTTAATGGGCACTTCTTGCTTTATGTTATTTTCGCTAAAGACTTATTACTTGCTTTTTATTTTATGTTTATTTTACATTATGGAAATGATGTTAGACAAAAAGCAAATTTGAGCAATTTCTTATTCAGGTTCAATAGGGGTCATAAAGCAGTGGAGACAATTCACAACATCAACGACACTTTTGGCCCAGGAACTTCAAACGAACGTATAGTGCAGTGGTGGTTCAAGAACTTCTGTGAAGCGGGTGAGAGCCTTGAAGATGAGGAGAGTAGTGGGCGGCCACGGGAAGTTGACAACAACCAATTGAGAGCAATCATCGAAGCTGATCCTCTTACAACTTACCCAAGTTGTCGAAGAGCTCAACGGCGACCATTCTACGGTCGTTCAGCATTTGAAGCAAATTGGAAAAGTGAAAAAGCTCAATAAGTGGGTGCACCTCATGAGCTCAGCAAAAATTTTTTTTAAAAATCGTCGTTCTGAACTGTCTTCTCTTATTCTACACATTAACAATGAACCATTTCTTAATCGGACTGTGGCATGCAATGAAAAGTGGATTTTATCCAACAACCCGTAACCAATAGCTCAGTGGTTGGACTAAGAAGCAGATCCAAAGCACTTCCCAAACCAAACTTGCACCAAAAAAAGGTCATGGTTACTGCTTGGTGGTCTGCTGCTAGTCTGATCCACTATAGCTTTCTTAATTCTGGCAGTACCATTACATCTGAGAAGTATGCTCAGCAAATCATGAGATGCAAGGAAAACTGCAATGCCTGCAACCGGCATTCGTCAACTAAAACGGCCCAATTATTCACAACAATGCCCGACTAAACATTACACAACCAATGCTTCAAAAGTTGAGCAATTGGGCTAAGAAGTTTTGCCTCATCTGCCATATTCACCTGACCTCTCCCCAACTGACTACCACTTCTTCAAGAATCTCAACTAGTTTTTGCAGGAAAAACACTTCTACAATCTAGCAAGATGCAGAAAATGCTCTCCTAGAGTCATCGAACCCTGAAGCATGAATTTTTATGCTGTAGGTATAAATAAACTGGCCAGGCACAGTGGCTCATGACTACAATCCCAGCACTTTTGGGAGGCCAAGGCAGGTGGATCACCTGAGGTCAGGAGTTCAAAACCAGCCTGACCAACATGGTGAAACCACATCTCTACTAACAATACAAAAATTAGTTGGGTGTGGTGGTAGGCGCCTGTAATCTCAGCTACCCAGGAGGCTGAGGCAGGAGAATCACTTGAACCTGGGAGACAGAAGTTGCAGTGAGCCAAGATCTCGCCATTGTAATCCAGCCTGGGCAACAGGGTGAGACTCTATCTCAAAAAAAAAGCAATGCACAATCCAAAAAGGAAACCGAGCAAAAAAATTCCACTTACAACAGCATCCAAGAGACAGACACACAGATAGATGCTCCTCAAATTATACAATAGGGCTAAGTCCCAACAAACTCCTCGTAAGTCAAAAATACCGTAAGTTGAAAATGCATTTAATACGCCAGTAAACTCTACAATAAAGTTAAAAAATCGTTAAGTAAAAACATGGGAATGAACAATTGTTTGTAACTATGAGTAAATTTAACCTACGTGTTGAAAAGTCTTATACAGTGAAAATTAGAAAACACTGTTGAAAGGAAATTAAAGACCTAAAGAAATGGGAAGAAGCCAGGTGCGTTGGCTCACACCTGTAATCCCAGGACTTTGGGAGACCGACGTGGGCGGATCACGAGGTCAGGAGTTCGAGAACAACCTTGTCAAAATAGTGAAACCCCGTCTCTACCAAAAATACAAAAAATTAGCGGGGCGTAGTGGCTAAATCCCAGTTACTTGGGAGGCTGAGACAGGAGAATCACTTGAACCCAGGAGGCAGAGGCTGCAGTGAGCCAGTGGGCCATTGCACTCCAGCCCGGGGAACAGTGTGGAACTCTGTTTCAAAAAAAAAAAAAAGTAAAGAAAAGAAAGAAATGGGAAAACATCCCAAGTTCATTTTATTTAAAAATTTTAATACTGTGTTGTTAAAATGGCAATAGTCCCTAAAATGGTTTGCAGATTCAGTGGAATCCTTATGAAAATTCCAATGGCGTATTTAAAGAAATTAAAAGCTAATCTCAAATTCATATGGAACCGTATGCATGAAGTCCTAGGTTCATTCAATACTGGACACCTCCACCAAAAAGTAAAAATCACATTAAACAACAGAAAGCCTGAATAGCCAAAACAATAGAGATGCTCCTCAACTCACAATGGGGTTACATCCCAATTATCCCATCATAAGTCGAAAATATAGTAAGTCAAACCATTGTTAACTGCAGATGCTCAACTTACTCCGGGTCCACCCAGATAAGCCTATCGTGAAGTTCAAAAATTCTAAGTAGAACCATTGTAAATCAGGGACCATCTGTATTGGAAAACAAAATAAGCTTAAAGAACTCATAGAGGCAGAATTCAGCTACAGTAAGGAAAAACAGTGCATACCAGTAGCCTAAAAGTAGAAATATAGACCAACAGAATAAAATTGAAAAATTCAGAAATAAAACCTCACAAATACATTCAATAATTGTTTTTTGTTCTGTTTTGTTTTTTTGAGACGGAGTTTCACTCGTTACCCAGGCTGGAGTGCAATGGCACGATCTCGGCTCACCACAACCTCTGCCTCCTGGGTTCAGGCAATTCTCCTGCCTCAGCCTCCTGAGTAGCTGGGATTACAGGCACGTGCCACCATGCCCAGCTAATTTTTTGTATTTATAGTAGAGACGGGGTTTCACCATGTTGACCAGGATGGTCTCGATCTCTCGACCTCGTGATCCACCCGTTTCGGCCTCCCAAAGTGCTGGGATTACAAGCTTGAGCCACTGCGCCCGGCCTGTTTTGTTTTTTTGAGACAGAGTTGTGCTCTTGTTCCCCAGGTTGGAGTGCAATGGTGCAATATCGGCTCACCAAAACTTCCACCTTCCGGGTTCAAGCAATTCTCCTGCCTCGGCCTCCCAAGTAGCTGGAATTAGAGGCATGCACCACCATTCCCAGCTAATTTTGTATTTTTAGTACAGACAGGGTTTCTCCATGTTGGTCAGGTGCCCAGCCATATTCAATAAATTTTTGACAAGGAAAAAACATTAGCAAATGGAAAAAGAATGGTCTTTTAAACGAAATGTTAAAAAATTAGTCTATTTTGAATTCAATGGAAAAAGAATAGTAGTCTCTTCAACATACGGTACTGAGAAAACTAGATTACCTAATAAACTTTGGCTTATACTTCATTCAATACATATGAAAAGTAACTCAAGGCCAGGTGCAGTGGCTGACACCTGTAATCCCAGCACTTTGGAAGGTCGAGGTGGGCAGATCACTTGAGGTCAGGTGTTTGAGACCAGCCTGGCCAAAATGGTAAAAACCCCATTTGTTTACTAAAAATAAACAAAACAATTAGCTGGACGTGGTAGCATGTGACTGCAATCCCAGCTACTCAGAAGGCTGAGAAAAGAGAACTGCTTGAACCCAGGAGGCGGCAGTGTCAGTGAGCCAAGATCACACCACTGCCCTCCAGCCTGGGCAACACAATGAGACTCCATCTCAAAAAAAAAAAAAAAAAGTAACTCAAAATGTATCAACGGCCTAAACATAAGAGTTAAAACTACAAAACTTTTACAAGAAAACTTAGGGATAAGTGTTCATAACTTCAGATCTGGCAAAAGATTCAGAGACGGAACAACAAAACTATGAGCAACAACAAAAAAAATAGATGAAGTTAGAATCCCCTCTGCAAAAAAAACTAAAACTTTTTTTTTTGAGACAGCATCTCAGTCTGTTACCCAGGCTAGAGTTCAGTGGCATCATTTTCACTCATTGCAGCCTCTGGTCCCAGATTCAAGTGATCCTCCTGTCACAGCCTCTCTAGTAGTTCAGACTACAGGTGCATGCCATGTACTTTTTTGTAGAGCCATGGTTTTGCCATGTTGCCTAGGGTGGTCTTGAACCCCTGAGCTTAAGAGATCCACCCACCTTGGCCTTTCAAAGTGCTGGGATTATAGGCATGAGCCACCATATTAGTGTTAGCCCTAAGACTAACACTTTTTTTTTTTTTTTTTTTAATTTGAGACGGAGTTTTGCTCATTACCCAGGCTGGAGTGCAATGGCGCAATCTCGGCTCACCGCAACCTCCGCCTCCTGGGTTCAGGCAATTCTCCTGCCTCAGCCTCCTGAGTAGCTGGGATTACAGGCATGCGCCACCATGCCCAGCTAATTTTTTTTTTCTTTGTTAGTAGAGACGGGGTTTCACCCTGTTGACCAGGATGGTCTCGATATCTTGACCTCGTGATCCACCCTCTTCAGCCTCCCAAAGTGCTGGGATTACAGGCTTGAGCCACTGCGCCCAGCCCCCTAAGACTAACACTTTTTAAATGAAAGAAAATTGCCGGGCACGGTGGCTCAAGCCTGTAATCCCAGCACTTTGGGAGGCCGAGGCGGGTGGATCACGAGGTCGAGAGATCGAGACCATCCTGGCCAACATGGTGAAACCCCGTCTCTACTAAAAATACAAAAATTAGCTGGGCATGGTGGCGCGTGCCTGTAATCCCAGCTACTCAGGAGGCTGAGGCAGGAGAATTGCCTGAGCCCAGGAGGTGGAGGTTGCGGTGAGCCGAGATCGTGCCATTGCACTCCAGCCTGGGTAACAAGAACGAAACTCCGTCTCAAAAAAAAAAAAAAAATGAAAGAAAATTATCAAGAATGTGGGCTGGGAGCAATGGATCATACCCATAATCCCACCACTTCAGGAGGCCAAGGCTAGAAGATTACTTGAATCGAGTTCCATCCTAGGCAATACAGTGGGAACCTATCACTGTAACAACAACAACAACAATTTGCCAGGCATGGTGAGGCATACCTGTAGGCCTAGCTACTTGGGAGGCTGAGGTGGGAGAGAAGGATTGCTTCACCCCAGGGAAGTCGAGGCTGCAGTGAGTTATGATCATACCACTATAATCCAGCCTGGGCAACAGAACAGGACTTTGTCTCAGAAAGAAAAAGAATGTGAAAGAGCCTACAGAAACAGAATGGAGAAAAATATTTGCAAATCATATCTCTATTTAAGGATTTAATATCCACAATATATAAAGAACTCACAATTTCTGAAAAAGGCAAATCCAATTTTAAAGTAGGCTAAGGCCGGGCGCGGTGGCTCAAGCCTGTAATCCCAGCACTTTGGGAGGCCGAGGCGGGTGGATCACAAGATCAAGAGATCGAGACCATCCTGGTCAACATGGTGAAACCCCGTCTCTACTAAAAATACAAAAAAAAGTAGCTGGGCATGGTGGCATATGCCTGTAATCCAAGCTACTCAGGAGGCTGAGGCAGGAGAATTGCCTGAACCCAGGAGGCGGAGGTTGCGGTGAGCCGAGATCGCGCCATTGCACTCCAGCCTGGGTAACAAGAGCGAAACTCTATCTCAAAAAATAAAATAAAATAAAATAAAATAAAATAAAGTAGGCTAAGGGCACAGTGGCTCACTTTTGGAGGCCAAGACAAGAAGAACACTTGAGCTCAATCAGGAGTTTGAGACCAGTCTGGCCAACATAGTAAAACCCCGTGTCTACTAAAAACACAAAAGTTAGCAGGGTGTGGTGGCAGGTCCCTGTAATCCCAGCTACAGAGGGTGAGGCAGAAGAATCACTTGAACCTGGGAGGCAGAGGTTGTAGTGAGCTGTGATCCTCCCACTGCACTCCAGCCTGGGTGACAGAACAAGACCCTGTCTCAAAATCAGTAAGATAAAATAAAATGGTTACGATGGTGAATTTTAACTTATTTAATTTTAAAATTTATATATTTTATTTTTTGTAGAGACAAGGTCTCCCTATGTTGCTCAGTCTGGTCTCAAACTTCTGAGTTCAAGTGATCCTCCTGTCCTGATCTCCCAAAGTGCTGGAATTATAGGTGTGAGCTACTACAATCAGCCTTAAGTTATTTAAATTTTACCTCCATTTTATTTTTTAATGAGAAGGGAGTTTCACCTGTCACCCAGGCTTGAATGCAACAGCACAATCTCAGCTCACTGCAATCTCCATCTCCTGGATTCAAACAATTCTCCTGCCTCATCTTCACAAGTAGCTGCGATTACAGGCGCCCACTACCATGCCCAGCTAATTGTATTTTCAGTAGAGACAGGGTTTCACCATGTTGCCCAGGCAAGTCTTGAACGCCTGACCTCAAGTGATCCACCTGCCTGGGCCCGGGTGTTTTACCTCACATTTTAAAAACTGGCTACCTTTCAAGATAAAACTATTTTCTGAATGGAGCATTTCATCTCCAGTATAACAAAAGGAAAGAACATTTTATTACTTCATAGTTATACTTACAATGCAATTGTTAATAAATGGCTACAACTCAGAAGTCAGACAAAGAAATAAATCCTCATACTAGAAAGAAGTTACATTTTCTGGCCAGGCGTGATGGCTCATGCCTGTAATCCCAGCACTTTGGGAAGCTGAAGCAGGCAGATCATGAGGTCAGGAGTTCGAGACCAGCCTGTCCAATGTGATGAAACCTTGTCTCTATTAAAAATACAAAAATCAGCCAGGTTTGCTGATGGGTGCCTGTTATCCCAGCTACTCAGGAGGCTGAGGTTGCAGTGAGCCAAGACCAAGCCATTGCACTCCAGCCTGCGTGACAGAACGAGACTCTGTCTCAAAAAAAAAAAAAAAGTTACATTTTCCTGTGAGGTACAGGATGGGACAGATTTGCAGATGACATCTGCCTTTCTATTGATGTTTTTAGGCCAAATTTATATGCAGACCACAAATACAAGTAATCAAATTCCTACCTCTCATCAGAGCGAGACCATTATCTCACAAACAAAAAAAATTCCTACCTCTCATTATCTTACAAACAAAAAAAAAAAATTCCTACTTCTCATTTTAACCTCCCATTTACAAAAAGATAAGAATCCACTAAAAATATATTATGTAGTTAAGTTTTCTTAGTATTTGCAACAGTAGAAGCAGCCTAACAGTAAATGCTCTGAAAGCAGATGGCCTTAGTTAGAATACCAGCACCATCACTTGGGCAACCAATTAAATCTCTCTAAGTCTCAATTTCTTAATGTGTAAACCTGAAATAATGGCTGTGTCTAGCAACATAGGTAGGGTTCTTTTGAGGATTAAATGAGATAATACTTATTAAGTGCTTAGTACAGACCCTGGCTGCCTGGCATGTGGCACTGAATACGTTAACTATGAGAAATAAGGATAGCAGCAAATATCTACCATGTGCTAAGTACTATACTAGGAATTAATTTTTGAAACACCTTATAGATTAAAAACTAAGGTTGAAAGGTTCCTTGTCTAAGGGAAGCACAGGACTCAAGTATGGTCTCAAATGGAAGCCTGTCCAACTTCAACTCCAAAGCCTATATTCTTTCTACAATCCCAAGCTGCCTTTCTATATAAGACATTTCATTCATCTTTATCACTTTTGGCATTATTTGTCAATGGAGGGGGAAGTTAACTAATTATTTCACATTTACTTTTGAAGGCCAGCAGTAATCCTAGCAGCTCGAGACCAACCTAGGCAAAACAGGGTCTACAAAAAATTTTTTAAAAGTTAGCCGGGTACGACCGAGCATAGTAGCTCATGCCTGTAATCCCAGCACACTGGGAGGCCGAGGCAGGTGGATCACTTGAGCTCAGGAATTCTAGACCAGCCTGGGCAACACGGCAAAACTCCATCTCTACAAAAAATCAAAACTTAGACAGGTGAGGTGATGCCTGTGCCAAGAGGCTGAAAGTGGGAGGATTGCTTGAGTCCAGGAGGCAGAGAACTGAGATTGCACTACTGCACTCCAGCCTGCGTAACGAAGTGAAATCCAGTCACACACACACACACACAAACTATAATGGACAAGGCAAGGTAACTCACACCTGTAATCCCAGCATTTTGCAAGGCCAAGGCAGGCAAATTGCTTTAGCTCAGAAGTTTGAGACCAGCCTGGCAAACAGGACAAAACTCTCTCTCCACTAAAAATACAAAAATTAGCCAGGCGTGGTGGCACACACTTGTGGTTCTGGCTCCTCAGAAGGCAGAGATGAGAGGAAAGCTGAAGCCTGGGACACAGAGGTTGCAGTGCACCAAGATCCTGCCACTGAACTACAGCCTGGGTGACAGAATGAGATCTCCATCTCAAAAATAACCCATAATGACTTCCAGCCTGGTCAATGTTAACAAATTCCCAGTAAAAAATGGGAAAGACAGGCCGGGTGCGGTGGCTCAAGCTTGTAATCCCAGCACTTTGGGAGGCCGAGGCGGGTGGATCACGAGGTCGAGAGATCGAGACCATCCTGGTCAACATGGTGAAACCCCGTCTCTACTAAAAATACAAAAAATTAGCTGGGCATAGTGGCACGTGCATGTAATCCCAGCTACTCAGGAGGCTGAGGCAGGAGAATTGCCTGAACCCAGGAGGCGGAGGTTGCAGTGAGCCGAGATCGTGCCATTGCACTCCAGCCTGGGTAACAAGAGCGAAACTCCGTCTAAAAAAAAAAAAAAAGGGAAAGATCCGATGAGATTTTTCAATTAGATTTTTTTGTTTGTTTTTTTGAGATGGAGTCTCACTCTCTTGCCCAGGCTGACATGCGGTGGCGTGATCTCAGCTCACTGCAACCTCTGCCTCCCGGGTTCAAGCAATTCTCTACCTCAGCCTCCCAAGTAGCTGGGACTACAGGTGTGAGCCACCACATCTGGCTAATTTTTTGCATTTTTAGTAGAGATAAGGTTTCCCCATGTTTGCCAGGCTAGTCTCAAACTCTGGACCTCAGATGATCTGTCCACCTCATCCTCCCAAAGTGCTCGAATTACAGGCATGATACACCACGCCTGGCCTCAATTAGATTTAATCTGTGATTTTTCCCACTAAGTAGCAGCCAAAATTAAGAAACAGAAACAAGAGCCTGGAACATTGGCTCACACCTGTGATCTCAGCACTTTGGGAGGCTGAGACAGGTAGATCTGTTGAGGCCAGGAATTCGAGACTAGCCTGACCAACATAGTAAAACCCCATCTCTACTAAAAATAAAAATATTAGCCAGGAGTGGTGGTGCGCACCTGCAGTCCCAGCTACTCAGAAGGCTAAGGAAAGAGAATCACTTGAACCCAGGAGGCAGAGGTTGCAAGTACACCAAGATCGTGCCATGGCACTCCAGGCTGGACTCTATCTCGAAAAGAAAAGAGAAAAGAAAAGAAAAGAAAAAAGAAAAGGAAAAGAAAAGAATAGAAACAGAAAACAGGTTTGTAAATACAAAACCCAATGTTCACAGGCAAAATTCAGGTAGAAAAAAATAGAATTTCAATCATTACACAAATATAGAGGCCTAGATGGAAGGAGTGCTTGAGCCCAGGAGTTTGAGACCCAGCCTGGGCAAAATAGTGACACCCTGTCGCTATTTAGAAACAAAATATTAGGCTGGGCGCAGTGGCTCACACCTGTAATCCCAGCACTTTGGGAGTTCCAGGCGGGCGGATCACCTGAGGTCAGGAGTTTGTGACTAGTGTGGCGAACGTGGTGAAACCCTGTCTCTAAAAAATAAAATTTTTTATAATTAAAAAAAAGAAACAAAATATTAATTTTAAAAAAATAGGAGAATATGGGGAAAGGTTTATTATTTGCCTGCCCCTCCAATGTCATCCCTTCCTGCCCCACCCTGCCAGCCTCATCCTGCCACATTGAATATTTTTTTTGGAACAGAGTCTTGTTCTCTCACCCAGGCTGGAGGGCAGTGGTGCAATCTCAGCTCACTGCAACCTCCGCCTCCTGGGTTCAAGCAATTCTCTTGCCACAGCCTCCCAAGTAGCTGAAATTACAGACATGTACCATCATGCCTGGCTAATTTTTTTTGTATTTTTAGTAGAGATGGGGTTTCACCATATTGGCCAGACTGGTCTCAAACTCCTGACCTTGTGATCCGCCCACCTCGGCCTCCCAAAGTGCTGGGATTTGGAGGTGTGAGTCACTGCTACTGGCCAGTTGTGAATGTTTTTGGGGTTTTTTTTTTTTTTTGAGACAGCGTCTCACTCTGTCACCCAGGCTGGAATGCAGTGGCATAATCATAGCTCACTGAAGCGTTGAACTGAGCTCAAGTGATCTTCCCACCTCAACCTCCCAAGCAGCTGGGACTGCTTGCAACTCCACCCGGCTAATTTTTTTTTTTTTCTTTTTTGGTAGAGGCTGGACCTCCCTATGTTCCCTATGCTTGTCTCAAACTACTGGGCTCAAGCAATCTTCCCACCTCAGTCTCCTAAAGTGCTGAAATTACAGGCATCAGCCACCATGTCTGGCCCATACTCAACTTTTTATTCTCCCAAAGCAGCAGCTATTTCAGTCTTTACAATCCTGTATCATGCTCCTCTCAACCAAGCATGTTGCCCTGCCTCAGGTACAATGATATTCCTATCTTACCAGTGCCTGGGACACAGTGGGTAACTCAAAATAAACAACTGAATGACAAATAAATAAATGAATGGACTGTCCCAGTTAACGGCAGCAATTTTCAAAATGCTAAATTACAAAAAAAAAAAAAAAAAAAATCCCTGATAAAATCTCTTCTAATTGAAAACTTAAGATGTAACTGCAGGCCAGGCATGGTGGCTCATCCCTGTAATCCCAGCATTTTGGGAGGCTGAGGAAGGCAGGTCACCTAAAGTCAGGAGTTCAAGACCAGCCTGGCCAACACAGTGAAATCCCATCTCTACTAAAAATACAAAAAATCAGCTAGGAGTGGTTGCACGTGCCTGTAATCCCAGCTATTCAGGAGGCTGAGGCAGGAGAATCACTTGTATTGAGAAGTGAAGGTTTCAGCAAGCCTGAAACATGGATTCCAGCTTAAGCAACAAAGTGTGACTCTGTCTCAAAAACAAAAATAAAAATCAAAAGAAAAAAAAAATTTTTTTTTAAACACATAAAAAATGAAGTAAGGCCGGGCGCGGTGGCTCAAGCCTGTAATCCCAGCACTTTGGGGGCCGAGGCGGGTGGATCACGAGGTCGAGAGATCGAGACCAACCTGGTCAACATGGTGAAACCCCGTCTCTACTAAAAATACAAAAAATTAGCTGGGCATGGTGGTGCGTGCCTATAATCCCAGCTACTCAGGAGGCTGAGGCAGGAGAAGTGCCTGAACCCAGGAGGTGGAGGTTGCGGTGAGCCGAGATCGTGCCATTGCACTCCAGCCTGAATAACAAGAGCGAAACTCCGTCTCAAAAAAAAAAAAAAAAAAAAATTAAGTAAAGCTCATTCAAGGGTAATCTTGAAGATAGTATTACCCTGATTATCAATAACAGACAAAGGCATCACAAAAAAACTGCAGACTTACCCAGGCACGGTGGCTCATGCCTACAATCCCAACATTTGGGAAGACGAAGGCGGACACATCACCTGAGGTCAGGAGTTCGAGATAAGCCTGGCCAACATGGTGAAAGTCTGTCTCTACAACTCTACAAAAATACAAAAAAAAATTCAGGTATGGTAGTATACGCCTATGCTCCCAGGCACTCAGGAGGCTGAGGCAGGAGAATCGCGTGAGCCAGGGAGGCAGAGGTTGCAATAAGCTAAGATTACACCACTGCATTCCAGCCTGGGCCATAGAGCAAGACACTGTCTCAAAAACAAAAACAAAAAAAATTCAGACTTAGGCCAGACGGTGGCTCACACATGTAATCTCAGCACTTTGGAAGGCCGAGGTGGACAGATCACCTGAGATCAGGAGTTCGAGACCAGCCTGGCCAACATGGCAAAATTCCATCACTACTAAAAATATAAAAATTAGCCAGGTGTGGTGGCACACAACTGTAATCCTAGCTATTTGAGAGGCTGAGGCACCAGAATCGCTTGAACTGGGGAGACAGAGGTTACAGTGAGCTGAGATCCTGCCACCACACTCTCCAGTCTGGGTAACCGAGGGAGACTGTCTCAAAAACAAAACAAAACAAAACAAAAAACAAAAACAAACAGTAAAGAAAAAGGGAAAAAAAAAAACTGTAGACTTAATTAATCCTTCATGAATTAAGACAAAAAATCCTCAAGAAAATACTGGCAAGCCAAAGCTGAGCGAGGTGGCTCATACCTGTAATCCTGGCATTTTGGGAGGCCAAGGCAGATGGAGCACCAGAGATCAGGAGTTCGAGACCAGCCTAACTAACGTGGCGAAACCTCGCCTCTACAAAAAAATTTAAAAATTAGCCAGGCATGGTGGCGAGCACCTGTAATCCCAGCTACTTGGGAGGCTGAGGCAGGAGAAATGCTTGAACCCAGGAGGCAAAGGCTGAAGTAAGCCAACATAGCACCACTGCACTCCTGACTGGGTGACAGAGTGAGACTCCGTCTCAAAAAATATATGTACATTATGCACTAAAAACTATAAAAAAACTTTACAAAGATATTAAAGACCTAAATATTGGTGTATAAATAATTCTGGTTTTTACAACTACTTTCTTATTTATTTATTTATTTAGATTAAGCCTCACTCCATCATCTAGCCTGGAGTACAGTGGTATAATCTTGACTCACCCTCGGCTTCCTGGGCTCAAATGATCCTACAATCTTAGTCTCCCTAGTAGCCAGGATTACAGGCTAAAATCAAAATGACAATAACAAATGTTGATGAGAATATTAAGAAATTAGAACCCGGCCGGGCGCGGTGGCTCAAGCCTGTAATCCCAGCACTTTGGGAGGCTGAGGCGGGTGGATCACGAGGTCAAGAGATCGAGACCATCCTGGTCAACATAGTGAAACCCCGTCTCTACTAAAAATACAAAAAAAATTAGCTGAGCATGGTGGCAGGCATCTGTAGTCCAGGATACTCAAGAGGCTAAGGCAGGAGAATTGCTTGAACCTGAGAGGCAGAGGTTAGAGTGAGCCAAGATCGTGCCACTGCACTCCAGCCTGGGCTATAGAGACTCTCCATTCTCAAAAAAAAAAAAAAGAAATTAGAACCCACACAGGCTGCAGTAGGACTGTAAAACGGTACAGCCACTATGTAAAACAGTCTGGCAGTTCCTCAAAATGCTAAACATAGAATGACCATGTGACCCAACAATACCACTTCTAAGTATTTTCCCAAGAGAACTGAAAACATATATTTACACTAAAACTTTAATACAAATGTTCACAACAGCATTGCCCCTAATAGCCACAAAGTGAAACAAACAAAATGTCCGTCAACTGAAAGAGATAAACAGAAAATAGTTATCAATATAATGCAATATTCAGCAGTACAATGTAATGGAGTATGCATACATAGTACAACATGAATGATCCTGAAAACATTATCCTAAGTTAAAGAAGTCAGACACGAAAGGCCACAAATTATACAACTGTATTTATATGAAATGCCTAAAATAGGGAAATCCATAGGGACATAAACTGGATTAGTGATTTTGAGAGGCTAGAGGAGACTGAATGGGAAATGACTGCTGAAATGGGTTTACTTCTGGGGTGATAAAATGCTCTGGAATTAGACAGTGTTAACAGTTGTTCAAATCTGTACCCTTTAAGATGATAAATTTTATTTTACTTTTTCTTTTTGAGATGCAGTTTCACCCTATAGCCCACAACTGGAGTCCAGACTCAGAATCCTGAGTAGGTGGGATTAAAGGTGTGTGCCACCACGCCCGGCTAATTTTTTTTTTTTTTAGATGGAATCTCACTCGGTTCAAGCAATTCTCCTGCCTCAAGTAGCTAGAATTACAGGCGTGTACCACCACACCCAGCTAATTTTGGTATTTTTAGTAGAGATGAGGTTTCACCATGTTGGCCAGGCTGGTCTCGAATTCCTGACCTCGTGATCCACCCTCCAGGGCCTCCCAAAATGCCGGCATTACAGGCGTGAGCCACCCAGCACAGACTAATTTTTCTTTTTAGTAGAGACGGGTTTTTGCCATGTTGGCCAGGCTGGTCTCAAAATCCTGACCTCAAGTGATCTGCCTGCTTCTACCTCCTAAAGTGCTGGGATTACAGGTGTGAGCCATGGTGCACAGCCTGCATGGGGATTCTTAATGAAGATAATTATTGCAGTTGAGGGAGAAGAGAAATAACAAATATTTATTAATCTCTAAATATCTTAGACTATCCAATACCCTGGGTAATCTAGGGCATTTAGGGACCAATATTTATTCCTCTGTGCTCCTCTCCCCCATTTTTTAGATTTTTTTTTTTTTTTTAGACAGAGTCTTGCTCTATCACCCACACTGGAGTGCAGTGGCGCGATCTCAGCTCACTGCACTGTCCACTTCCCAAGTTCAAGTGATTCTCTTGCCTCAGCCTCCAGAGTAGCTAGGACTACAGGTACACCACCACACCCAGCTAATTTTTATATTTTTTGTAGATACAGGGTTTCACCATGTTGGCCAGGATGGTCTCAATCTCTTGATCTCATAATCCACCCGCCTCAGCCTCCTTAAATGCTAGGATTACACGTGAGCCACCGTGACCAGCCTTTTTTAAATTCTTTTTTTTTTGAGACGGAGTTTCGCTTTTGTTACCCAGGCTGGAGTGCAATGGTGCGATCTCGGCTCACAGCAACCTCCGCCTCCTGGGTTCAGGCAATTCTCCTGCCTCAGCCTCCTGAGTAGCTGGGATTACAGGCATGCGCCACCATGCCCAGCTAATTTTTTGTATTTTAGTAGAGACGGAGTTTCACCACGTTGACCTGGATGGTCTCGATCTCTTGACTTCGTGATCCACCCGCCTCGGCCTCCCAATGTGCTGGGATTACAGGCTTGAGCCACCGCGCCCGGCTCTTTTTTAGATTCTTAAGAAATTTTTTGTTAAAGCATGAATTTTAAAAAATCAAACTGGGCTGAGAGCAGAGGCCCCCAGGACTTTGGGTGGCTGAGGCAAGTGGATTGACTGAACCCAGGAGTTTCAGACCTGACTGGGCAATAACAACAAGTATGTCTCTTTATTTAAAAACAATCAAGCTGGCCAGGCACGGTGGCTCAAGCCTGTAATCCCAACACTTTAGGAGGCCGAGGCGGGTGGATCACAAGGTCAAGAGATCGAGAACATCCTGGTCAACATGGTGAAACCCTGTCTCTACTAAAAATACAAAAAATTACCTGGGCATGGTGGCGCATGCCTGTAATCCCAGCTACTCAGGAGGCTGAGGCAGGAGAACTGCCTGAACCCAGGAGGTAGAGGTTGCAGTGAGCTGAGATAGTGCCATTGCACTCCAGCCTAGGTAACAAGAGCGAAACTCCGTCTTTAAAAAAAAAAGAAAAAAAAAATCAAGCTAATATCTTACTTAGTATTATTTTATGTAAGAATTTTTATAGTATGCCAAGTTTGAATGTATATTTGTTATACAGTTACCAATTTAAAAGCGGCCAGGCCCAGTGGCTCATGCCTGTAACCCCAGCATTTTAGGAGGGTGAGGAGGGCAGATCACAAGGTTGGGAGATCTAAACCATCCTGGCCAACATAGTGAAACCCCATCTCTACCAAAATACAAAAAACTAGCCGAGTGTGGTGGTGCATTCCTGTAGTCCCAGCTACTTGGGAGGCTGAGGCACAAGAATCACTTGAACCCAGGAGGCAGAAGATGCAGGGTGCTGACATCATGCCACTGCATTGCAGCCTGGAATAAGTAAGGCTTGGAAAGGAGTAAGGCTCTGTTCCAAAAACATAAATATAAATACATACATACATACATAACAGAACCTGGCGGGGCACAGTGGCTCACGCCTGTAATCCCAACACTTTGGGAGGCCAAGGCAGGAGGACCACTTAAGCCCAAGAGTTAAAGACTACCCTAGATAACATAGTGCAATCCCATCCCTACAAAAACTGTAACAATTAGCTGGGCATGGTGGTACACACCTGTAATCCCAGCACTTTGGGAGGTAGAAGCAGGCAGATCACGTGAGGTCAGGAGTTTAAGACCAGCCTGGTCAACATGGCAAAAATCCGTCTCTACTAAAAACACAAAATTTAGTCTGTGCGAAGTGGCTCACGCCTGTAATCCCAGCACTTTGAGAGGCTGAGGCAAGTGGATCACAAGGTCAAGAGACCAAGACCAACCATTCCGGCCAACATGGTGAAATCCCATCTCTACTAAAGATACAAGAATTAGCTGGGCCTGGTGGCACATGCCTATAGTCCCAGCTACTCAGGAGACTGAGGCAGGAGAATCGCTTGAACCTGGGAAGCAGAGGCTGCAAAAGCTGCAACTGTGCCACTGCACTCCAGCATGGAGACACAGCAAGACTCCGTCTAGAAAAAATAAATAAATAAATAAAAGAACTTGGCCAGGCGCAGTGGCTCAAGCCTGTAATCCCAGCACTTTGGGGGGCCGAGGCAGGCAGATCACAAGGTCAGGAGTTTGAGACCAGCCTGGCCAATATGGTAAAACCCCATCTCTACTGAAAATACAACAAAACTAGCCAGGTGTCATGGCATGTGCCTGTAGTCACAGCTACTCGGGACGCTGAGGCAGGAGAAATACTTGAACCCAGGAGACAGAGGTTGCAGTGAGCCAAGACTGCGCCACTATACTCCAGCCTGGGCAATAGAGGGAGACTCTGTCTCAAAAGAAATAAAAATTTTTAAAAATAATAAAAGAAGGCCGGGCGCGGTGCCTCAAGCCTGTAATCCCAGCACTTTGGGAGGCTGAGGCGGGTGGATCACAAAGTCAAGAGATGGAGACCGGCCGGGCGCGGTGGCTCACGCCTATAATCCCAGCACTTTGGGAGGCAGAGACGGGTGGATCACGAGGTCAAGATATCGAGACCATCCTGGTCAACATGGTGAAACCCCGTCTCTACTAAAAATACAAAAAATTAGCTGGCATGGTGGCGCGTGCCTGTAGTCCCAGCTACTCGGGAGGCTGAGGCAGGAGAATTGCTTGAACCCAGGAGATGGAGGTTGTGGTGAGCCGAGATCGTGCCATTGCACTCCAGCCTGGGTAACAAGAGTGAAACTCCGTCTCAAAAAAAAAAAAAAAAAAAAGAGATCGAGACCATCCTGCTCAACATGGTGAAACCCTGTCTCTACTAAAAATACTAAAAATTAGCTGGGCATAGTGGCACGTGCCTGTAATCCCAGCTACTCAGGAGGCTGAGGCAGGAGAATTGCCTGAACCCAGGAGGCAGAGGTTGCAGTGAGCCGAGATTGCGCCATTGCACTCCAGCCTGGGTAACAAGAGCGAAACTCCGTCTAAAAAAAAAAAAAAAGACGGAGTCTCATTCTGTTGTCCAGGCTGGAGTGCAATGGCACGATCTCAGCTCACTGCAACCTCTGCCTCCCAGGTTCAAGCAATTGTCCTGCTTCAGCCTCCCATGAAGCTGGGACTATAGGCACACATCACTACATCTGGCTAACTTTTGTATTTTTAGTAGAGACAGAGTTTCACCATGTTGCACAGGCTGGTCTTGAACTCCTGACCTCAGGTGATCCACCTGCCTAGGCCTCCCAAAGTGCTGGGATTACAGGCATGAGCCACCACACCCTGTCAGCAATTCTTTATATATTGTGTTGTGGCATGATGGAAGTGCTGTTCCCCAATATACTAATTATAAAAACAGATTTAACGTATTTCCAGTTGAACCAACTACAATGTTAAAGAAATGCCTTTGATATATACAACCATAAATTACCAATTTACAATCGGATTTTTAAAAAGAAATGCTTTTGAATGTAAAATTCCAATGACAAATTAGTGTGGCATTAAAGTCTGTTACATTCACTGGGTATAGACACAACTTGCACATCACCTACTTTCACCAGGGAGCCCCAAAAGCTCCAATTACAGCATCTAGAGAAATCAGAGATGACACAGGAAATACAGCCCCATAATTTACAAAGAAAGATTACCTTCAGACTCATTCTGGTATGTGAGGGAATATCATATAACCGGTAATTAATTTTAATTTAATCTAATGTGTAAATATAATTGTTCATCCTCCAAAGTAGATTTTATCTTTACAGCAATCACTAAAAGAGTATTATAGTATTTTATATAAGATCACTGGAGATGTGAAAGGAACTTTAGAGGTCTTAATAATTTCACCTAATAACAGCAATGAACATTAAAATTTATTCCAAGTTACTAAGGGAAAATCACAAGTATGTAAGCTTTTATTGGTTCCCTAACCAATTATCTAAAAACGGAAGCAACATTTTCAAAGTCTCCTTTGTGGCCAGGCACAGTGGCTCACGCCTTTAATCCTAGCACTTTGGGAGGCTGAGTTGGTGGACTGCCTGAACTCAGGAGTTGGGAGATCAGCATGGGCAACATGGCGAAATCCCATCTCTACTAAAAATACAAAAAATTAGCCAGGCATGGTGGGCGCGGTGGATGTTGCAATGCACCGAGATGGCACCACTGCACTCCAACCTGGGTGACAGAGAGAGACTCTGTCACCAAAAAATAAAAAAAAAAGTATGGTTTGTGCACACCAATTTAAAGAATGTAGATCATCTATAATATGGGTCCCTAATGCCTCGGCCGTGGATCTGTACTGGTCCTCAGCCTGTTAGAAACTGGGCTGCAAACCAGGAAGTAAACAGCAGGCAAGGGAGCATTATCGCCTGAGCTCCCACTCCTGTCAGATCAGGGGCCGCATAAGATTCTCAAAGGATAGTGAACTGTGCATGCAAGAGATCTAGGTTGCGGGCTCCTTATGAGATTCTAACTAATGCCTGATGTCTAAGGTGAAACAGTTTCATCCTCAAACTATCCCACTCACGCCTATGAAAAAATTGTTTCCCACAGTATCAGTCTGTGATGCCGAAAAGGCTGGGGAATGCTAATCTAGAATATAGAAAGAACTCTCTCTGCATGGAATCCACCATAAAAACCTATAATCCCAGCACTTTGGGAGGCCAAGGCACATGCATCACCTGAGGTCAGGAGTTCGAGACCAGCCTGGCCAACATGGTGAAAGCCATCTCTACTAAAAATACAAAAATTAGCTGGGCGTGGTGGCAGGGGCCTGTAATAGAGCTGCTCAGGAGGCTGAGGCAGGAGGATCGCTTGAACCTGGGAGGTGGAGGTTGCAGTGAGCCAAGATGGTATCACTATACTCCAGCCTGGGCAACAAGAGCAAAACTCCATCTCAAAAAAAAAAAAAACAAAAAAAAAAAACTACTGACATAACAGCTTAGATGAATCACCAGGAAATAATGCTAAATGAAAAAAAGATAATCCCAAAAGGCTACATACTATATGACTCATATTTACCTAACATTTATGAAATGACAAAATTTTAGAGAAAAAGATTAGTAGCTGGCAAAGGCTAGAGACGGAGGGGTTAGGCCAGGCATGGTGGCTCCCATCTACAATCCCAGCACTTTGGAAGGCCAAGGCAGGCGGATTACTTGAGCTCACAAATTCAAGATCAGCCTAAGCAACACTGTAAAACCCCATCTCTACAAAAAACTTGCAAAAATTAGCTGAACATGGTGGCAGGCACCTGTAGTACCAGCTACTCAGGAGGCTGAGGAGGCTGAGGTGGGAGGATCACTTAAGCTTTGAATGTAGAAGTTGCAGCGAGCTGATATTCAACTACTGTACTCCAGCCTGGCTAACAGAGCAAGACCCTGTCATATACAAAAAAGAGATGGAAGGATTGCCAAGAAGATAGATGTAGTTAGAAAAGGGCTGGCAACAGGAGGGATCCTTATGGTATTAGAAATGTTTAGTGACTTTTTTTTCTTTTAAGACAGAGACATACACCCAGGCTAGAGTGCAGTGGCGCAATCTCAGCTCACTGCAACCTCTGCCTCCCAGGTTCAAGCAATTCTCCTGCCTCAGCCACCCAAGTAGCTGGGATTATAGTCATGAATCACCATACCCAGCTAATGTTTTTCGTATTTTTAGTAGATACAGGGTTTCACCACGTTGGCCAGGCTGATCTCAAACTCCTGACCTCAGGTGATCCGGCAGCCTCAGCCTCCCAAAGTGCCAGGATTACAGGCATGAGCTACTGCACCCCACGGATATTTAGAAACTTGACAGCAGTTGTGGATATACTAACCTATACAGGTGATAAAAACATAAAGAACTTAATACACACACAATGAAAGACTACCAGTAAAATTGGGTATATCTAAAATATATCCTGATAGAAATACAGATTTAAGGAGAAAAATACAACTTAAGGCCATCTGAGTAAGATGGATAAATTATATGAATGTCAATACCTGAATAAGATTGGAGAAAGGGCCAGATGAGGTGGCTCATGCCTGTAATCCCAGCACTTTGGGAGGCCAAGGCAAGTGGATCACCAGAGATCGGGAGTTTAAGACCAGCCTGACCAACATGAAAAAACCCTGTCTCTACTGAAAATACAACAGTCAGTCAGGCATGGTGGTGCATGCCTGTTATAACAGCTACTCAGGAGGCTGACGCAAGACACTGGCTTGACCCTGAGAGGCAGAGGTTGTGGTGAGCTGAGATCACACCACTGCACTCCAGCTTGGGCAACAAGAGTGAAACTCCATCTCAAAAAAAAAAAAAAAAAAGATTGGTGAATTATGGTAGGGAGCAGTAGCTCATGCCTGTAAACCCAACACTTTGGGAGGCTAAGTCGGGCAAATCACTTAAGGCCAGGAGTTCCAGACCAGCCTGGCCAACATGGTGAAACCCATCTCTACTAAATATATAAAAAATTAGCTGGGCATGGTGGCACACACCTGTAGTCCCAGCTACTCAGGAGGTTGAGGCAGAAGAATCGCTTGAACCCAGTAGGCAAAGGTTGCAGTGAGCCAAGATCACACCACTGCACTCCAGCCTAGTTGTCAGAATGAGACTCCTCCGTCTCAAAAAAAATAGAAATTCCATGAGCAGGCTGGGGGCGGTGGCTCATGCCTGTTAATCCCAGCACTTTGGGAGGCCAATGTGGGTGGATCACCTGAGGTTGCAAGTTCCACATCCAAATCTACATTTACCTAAATAAAAATTTATTTTTCTTTTCTTTTTTTTTTTTTTAGAGACGAAGTCTCTCTTTGTAGCCCAGGCTGAAGTGCAGTGGCGTGATTTTGGTTCATTGTAACCTTCACCTCCCAGGTTCAAGCAATTCTCCTGCCTTGGCCTCCTGAGTAGCTGGGATTACAGGCACGTGCCACGGCACTGGGCTAATTGTATTTTTAGTAGAGACAGGGTTTCACCGTGTTGGCCAGGCTGGTCTCGAACTCCTGACCTCAAGTAATCCACCCGCCTCAGCCTCCTAAAGTGCTAGAATTACAGGTGTGAGCTACCGTGCACGGCCACAAAAATTTCAAAAGAAAATAATCGAGGCTAAAGCGGTGGCTCATGCAGAGTAGGAGAATTCAAGCGATTCTCCTGCCTCAGCCTCCCAAGTAGCTGGGACTATAGGTGCCTGCCACCATGCCCAGCTAATTTTTTGTATTTTTAGTAGAGACGGAGTTTCACCATGTTGGCCAGGCTGGTCTGGAACTCCTGACCTCAAGTGATTCACCCACCTCAGCCTCCCAAAGTGCTGGGATTACATGGGTTAGCCATTGCACCTGGCCCGCCCATGAAATTTCTTACAGCTATATGCAAATCTATATTTATCTAAATTAAAATTTCATAATAAGAAAATAATCAAGGCTGAAGTGGTGGCGTATGCAGAGTAGAAGAATTGCTTGAAGCCAGAAATTCAAGACCAGCATGGGCAACATAGCAAGACTTAGTTTCTATCAAGTAATTTTTTTTAATTAGGCAGGTATGATGGCATGGGTCTGTAGCCCCAACTACTCAGAAAGCTGAGGTAGGAGAGTCACTTTGACACAGGAGGTATAGGCTATAGTGAGTTGTGATCACACTACTGGACTCCAGCCTGGGCAACAGAGCGACACCCTATCTCAAAATAAAAAGGAGATCTTCTTACATGCTCATATGAAAAGATATTCTTAATGTATTAACCAAAAGGAAAAAGAGGTGTGTGTGGAGAAGACAGTTTCTAATAGAATATTAACAGTGTAATTGAGGGAATATATGAAAAGTGACAACAACGACAACAAAAAAATCAAAAGATTTTTATATTCCATTTTTGTCTGACTTTTCTAAATTAAAAATAATTCATGGAAATTTGAGATTACTTAAATTAGATTCATAAATAACTGTTCAATTATTATTATCCTATCACTAAATTTGAGAGACTGATCTCCTTTCAGTGGGCTCCCCTGAAAACCAGCGAGAATTACTGTAACATTTCTATCCAGGACAAAGGACAACCTGCAAAAAGCAACAATGTAATACACTTAAACCATCTAATAGCTGGAATACAGAAAATTGTTGATCCTATTGAACAAATTAAATTCTTCTGATTACCAAGCAAAAATAGGACAAATGCCCTAATTATTAATTAAAAATGGAAACTGTCAACAACAATTAATGTCTTTATCTTACTAATTAGCTTGGAAAAATAGAGAAAAAAAACAAAAACTCAGCCAAATGCAGTGACTCACTCCTGTGATCCCAGCACCTTCGGAGGCCAAGAGGCAAGGATCACTTGGTACCAGCCAGGAGCCAAGATTACACCACTGCACTCTAGCCTGGGTGACAGCACACAACTTTGTCTCAAAAGAAAAAAAAACGGCCGGGCGCGGTGGCTCAAGCCTGTAATCCCAGCACTTTGGGAGGCCGAGGTGGGTGGATCACAAGGTCAAGAGATCGAGACCATCCTGGTCAACATGGTGAAACCCCGTCTCTACTAAAAATACAAAACATTAGCTGGGCATGGTGGCGCGTGCCTGTAATCCCAGCTACTCAGGAGGCTGAGGCAGGAGAATTGCCTGAACCCAGGAGGCGGAGGTTGCGGTGAGCCGAGATCACGCCATTGCACTCCAGCCTGGGTAACAAGAGCGAAACTCTGTCTCAAAAAAAAAAAAAAAAAAAAAAAAGAAAAAAAAACTTGGCCGGGCGCGGTGGCTCAAGCCTGTAATCCCAGCACTTTGGGAGGCCGAGGCGGGTGGATCACGAGGTCGAGAGATCGAGACCATCCTGGTCAACATGGTGAAACCCCGTCTCTACTAAAAATACAAAAAATCAGCTGGGCATGGTGGCGCGCGCCTGTAGTCCCAGCTTCTCAGGAGGCTGAGGCAGGAGAATTGCCTGAACCCAGGAGGCGGAGGTTGCGGTGAGCCGAGATCGCGCCATTGCACTCCAGCCTGGGTAACAAGAGCGAAACTCCGTCTCAAAGAAAAAAAAAAAAGAAAAAAAAAAAAACTTGCCGGGCGCGGTGGCTCAAGCCTGTAATCCCAGCACTTTGGGAGGCTGAGGCGGGCGGATCACGAGGTCAAGAGATCGAGACCATCCTGGTCAACATGGTGAAACCCTGTCTCTACTAAAAATACAAAAAATTAGCTGGGCATGGTGGCACGTGCCTGTAATTCCAGCTTCTCAGGAGGCTGAGGCAGGAGAATTGCCTGAACCCAGGAGGCGGAGGTTGCGGTGAGCCGAGATCGCGCCATTGCACTCCAGCCTGGGTAACAAGAGCGAAACTCCGTCTCAAAAAAAAGGAAAAAAAAAGAAAAAAAGACTCAAAAATAACTTCCTTAAAATTCACAACTCCAAAGGTACATTTGGTTCTTGGCAGGCAGTAACAGGCAGCACTTACTGCATACCTACTTCAAGATTAGCACTTGAAGTAGGTAATATAAATAATTCATATAAATAATTATTTATATAAATAATTCATATAAATTATCTTGTGGCATGGCCAGGCATATAAATTATCTGTCATGGCCTGTGATCCCAGCACTTTGGGAGGCTGAGGCACATAGATCACCTGAGATCAGGAGCTCAAGACCAGCCTGGCCAAGATAATGAAACCCCATCTCTACTAAAAATACAAAACTAGCTGGACATGGTGGTGCACACCTGTAATCCTAGCTACTTGGGAGGCTGAGGCAAGAGAATCACTTGAACCTAGGAGGTGGAGGTTCCAGTAAGACAAGATCCTGCCACTGCACTCCAGCCTAGGCAACAGAGTGAGACTCGGTCTTAAAAAAAAAATTATCTTGCCGGGTGCGGTGGCTCACACCTGTAATCCCAGCACTTTGGGAGGCCGAGGCGGGTGGATCACGAGGTCAAGAGATCGAGACCATCCTGGTCAACATGGTGAAACTCCGTCTCTACTAAAAACACAAAAAATTAGCTGGGCATGGTGGTGCGTGCCTGTAGTCCCAGCTACTCAGGAGGCTGAGACAGGAGAATTGCCTGAACCCAGGAGGCGGAGGTTGCGGTGAGCCGAGATCATGCCATTGCACTCCAGCCTGCATAACAAGAGCGAAATTCCGTCTCAAAAAAAAAAAAAAAAAAAAAATTATCTTGTGTCATCGATTCAAGAACTCTCTAAGGGTACTAGCCCTAATTTAGAGGTGAAGAACTGGGCCTCAGAGACATTAAGGGACTTCTTCCACTAAACAGGTAGTGCACTGCGCATTCAGAGATGTCCAATCAAAAATTATTATAATTTATTATCCTTGGCCAGGTGCGGTGGCTCACACCTGTAATCTCAGCACTTGAGGAGGCCAAGGCGGGCAGATCACATGGTCAGGAGTTCAAGATCAACGTGACCAACATGGTGAAACCCCATCTCTACTAAAAATACAAAAATTATTCAGGCATGGTGGCACGCCCCTATAATCCTAGCTACTCAGGAGGCTGAGGCAGGAGAATCGCTTGAACCCAGGAGACAGAGGCTATAGAGAGCCAAGACTGGGACACTGCACTCTAACCTGGAAGACAGAGCAAAACTCCGCCTCAAAAAAAAAAAAATTTATTATCCTTAATTAGGAGAGCGAAACTTGAAAATGGAGGAAACAAAATGCATGAGATATTAGAAAGCTCAAATTCAAAAAGCCTTAGAAATTGAGTACATGAAATTGAGTACATGAGGAAATGAAGGAAAAAAAACCAACTGACCCGAAGTTATAGAAATCTGGTGCACTGAAAATTATGAAGGCAGACAATCCACTCATTACCTTCCTACCTAAAATGTACTCCCCTTCCGAAACTGTATCTCTGTAATAGCATCATTCATTCATTAACTCAGTATGTCCCCATTAAAAAGAAGGCACCATGCTATACACTGTTAAGATGCAAAGATGAGCCAAGCGCAGTGGCTCACACCTGTAGTCCCAGCATTTTGAGATACCGAGGTGGGTGGATCACGAGGTCAAGAGTTCAATACCAACCTGGCCAACATGGTGAAACCCTGTCTACTTAAAATACAAAAAAGGGCCAGGCTCAAGCCTATAATCCCAGCACTTTGGGAGGCTGAGGCAGGTGGATCATGAGGTCAAGAGATCGAGACCAGCCTGGTCAACATGGTGAAATCCCATCCCTACCAAAAATACAAAAATTAGCTGGGCATGGTGGCGCACACCTGTAGTCCCAGCTACTCGAGAGGCTGAGGCAGGAGAATTGCTTGAATCCAGGAGGCAGAGGTTGCGGTGAGCAGAGATCACGCCATTGCACTCCAGCCTGGATAACAAGAACGAAACTCCGTCTCAAAAAAATAAAATAAAATAAAATAAAATACAGGCCGGGCGTAGTGGCTCATGCCTGTAATCCAAGCACTTTGGAGGCCAAGGCGGGCCGATCACCTGAGGTCGGGAGTTCAAGACCAGCCTGACCAACATGGTGAAACTCCATCTTAAAAAAAAAAAAATAATAATAATTAATAAAAAAATAGGGGCCGGGCATGGTGGCTCAAGCCTGTAATCCTAGCACTTTGGGAGGCCGAGGCGGGTAGATCACGAGGTCAAGAGATCAAGACCATCCTGGTCAACATGGTGAAACCCCGTCTCTACTAAAAATACAAAAAAATTAGCTGGGCATGGTGGCGCGTGCCTGTAATCCCAGCTACTCAGGAGGCTGAGACAGAAGAATTGCCTGAACCCAGGAGGAGGAGGTTGCGGTGAGCCGAGATCGCACCATCGCACTCCAGCCTGGGTAACAAGAGCAAAACTCCGTCTCAAAAAAAATAAAAATAAAAAAATAAAATAAAATACAAAAAAAATCAGCAGGGCTTGGTGGTATATGCTTGTAATCCCAGCTTCTTGGAAGGCTGAGGCAGAATTGCTTGAACCTGGGAGGCGGAGGTTGCAGTGAGCCGAGATTGTGCCATTGCACTCCAGCCTGGGCGACAGAGCGAGACTCTGCCTCAGGAGAGGGAAAAAAAAAAAAAAAAAAAAAAAAAAGGATGCAAAGATGAATCTGACCAGGAGACTAAAGGCATGAACGAGGGACCATTAAGAGTTCAGTTTGGCTGAACCCAGGGTACACAAGGCTCTAGCATAAGATTTGGAAAGGTCAGGACAAGGTCCTATAGAAAAGGGACACTGGATTTGGGCTTTATTTGTTAAGAAAATGAGGTGCGAAGCATTTAAGTCACAAATTTTAGTATATGTGCTGCCGAAGCGAGCACTAAGTTACAAATTTAAGCAGAGACCTAGTATTTCTCATTTTAGAAGGCGGAAGTAATGTTACACAGAACAGACTAGAGGGAAAGACTAAATGAAAACCAACAATAAAGACTTCATAGAAAAATGAATAAAGGAAGAAACTGAGGGCAGCTGTAAAGCTTTGTAATAGTAAAAACATTCAATTATACAGCATGGTAATATAAGCCTATCTTTACACTTTTATCTCCTGACAACCCCACTCCTCCCAGATAGCTAGCCAAGAATTTCTGGCCACTTGCATGTGCTATTACCTCTTACTGGTACGTCTCTGCTCAAACTATAAATAACCACTCTGTGAAGTCCTCCCTGATTACTCCAGGCATGCCTTCCTCCACACTCCCAAAGTACTGCATACATAACACCTACCAGACCATTTAGTATTCTGTATTGTCATTGTTTATGCTAGTTTTTACCACACAGTGAAGTTCCTTAAAAGCAGACTATCTCTTTCCTTCTTTTCATTTTTTAAATTTATTATTATACTGGCAGTGCCTGGCTCAGGAGGTACTCAAATGTGTTTTAATCATTTAAATCAATAAGTGATTGCAAGGTTTCCAGCTTTAAGAATAGGATAACAATGTCATAATGAACACAGAAGTAAATACATGTTTGGCAATAAAAGAGATGGGTTCAAAATGGAAATAATAGGCTGGGCACAGTGGCTTACGCCTGTAATCCCAGCACTTTGGGAGGCAGAGGTAGGTAGATCACTTGAGGTAAGGAGTTTGAGACCAGCTTGGCCAACATGGTGAAACCTTGTCTCTACTAAAACTACAAAAACTAGCCAGGCATGGCAGCAGGTGCCTGTAGTCCCTGCTATTCAGGAGGCTGAAGCAGGAGAATCACTTAAACCTGAAAGGCAAAGGTTGCAGTGAGCAGAGATCGCACCACTGTACTCCAGCCTGGGCGACAGAGCAAGATCCTGTCTCAAAAAAAAGGGGTGGTGAGGCATGTGTGATGGCTCTCGACTGTAATCCCAGCACTTGGGGAAGCCAAGGCAGACGGATCACAAGGTCAGGAGTTCGAGACCAGCCTGGCCAACTTGGTGAAACCCCGTCTCTACTAAAGATACAAAAAATTAGCTGGGCATGGTGGTATGTGCCTGTAATTCCAGCTACTTGGGAGGCTAAGGCAGGAGAATTGCTTGAACCCAGGAGGCAGAGGTTGCAGTGAGCTAAGATCACACCACTGCACTCCAGCCTGGACAACAGAGCAAGAATCCATCTTTTCTTTTTTTTTGAGACAGTCTTGCTCTGTCACCAGGCTGTAGTGCAATGGTGCAATCTCGGCTCACTGCAACCTCCGCCTCCTGGGTTCAAGCAATTCTTCCATCTCAGCCTCCCGAGTAGCTGAGACCACAGGTGTGTGCCACCACGCCTGGCTAATTTTTGTATTTTTAGTAGAGACGGGGTTTCACCATGTTGGCCAGGATGATCTGGTGACCTCGTGATCCGCCCACCTCAGCCTCCCAAAGTGCTGGGATTACAGGTGTGAGCCACCGCACCCGGCAAGAATCTGTCTTAAAAAACAAAACAAGGCCGGGCGTGGTGGCTCAAGCCTGTAATCCCAGCACTTTGGGAGGCCGAGGCGGGTGGATCACGAGGTCAAGAGATCGAGACCATCCTGTTCAACATGGTGAAACCCCGCCTCTACTAAAAATACAAAACATTAGCTGGGCGTGGTGGCGCGTGCCTGTAATCCCAGCTACTCAGGAGGCTGAGGCAGGAGAATTGCCTGAACCCAGGAGGCGGAGGTTGTGGTGAGCCGAGATCGCACCATTGCACTCCAGCCTGGGCAACAAGAGCGAAACTCCGTCTCAAAAAAAAAAAAAAAAAAAAAAAACAAAACAGCCGGGCCCGGTGGCTCATGCCTGTAATCCTAGCACTTTGGGAGGCCAAGGTGGGTGAATCACCTGAGGTCAGGAGTTCAAGACGAGCCTTGCCATCATGGTGAAACCCCATTTTGGAAAAAAAAAAAAAAAAAAACGCTGGACGCGGTGGCTCACACCTGTAATCCTAGCACTTTGGGAAGCCAAGGTGGGTGGATCACCCAAGGTCAGGAGTTCAAGACCAGCCTGGCCATCATGGTGAAACCCCATCTTTAGGAAAAAAAAAAAAAAACCACCACCAAAGAAAAAAAAAACAAGGTCACCCAGCAAGAAGGAGCAAGTCGGACAGAGAGCAGAACCTCAGGTGAGTGAGATCAATTTTCCTCTAAGATGGCTAAGAAGGGAGTAGAAAATTGTAGGATGATGGATAGAGAAGAGGAAGGAGTCTCTGAGGAATCATTTTTGTCTTAGGCAGCAAAACTATAGGCCTCAGACATCATCTGCCCTCACCTCTCTCCATTATCAAATCCAGACTCCAATCTTTGCCTCCAGGTCAGATAGCGCCAAAAGAGCTGCCAATTTTCTCCCTTTGAAATAATCTTTCAGATTTACCCCCTTACTTTTGAGTACTGACTGTGCTCAAGTTTTTATTTTATTTATTTATTTATTTTTCGAGAGACAGAATCTCATTATGTTGCCTGGGCTGGAGTGCAGTGGCTATTTACAGGAGCGATCATAGCTCACTGCAGCCTCAAGCAATCCTCCTGCCTCAGCCTCCCGAGTAGCTAGGACTACAGGCACATGCCACTGGGCCAATTCTTAAGTCCTAATTACTATTCTCAACAGACACTACATCCTAACCCTGCCTCTAATCTCCCCTAGTCCAAGTCTTCCAAACAGATTTCACATCACTTCTCAGCTAAAATCTCTCGGCTGCCAGTTCCTACCACATCAATATCAAATGCTTCAGTCTGGATTTCTAGGCCTTATTACATAACTATATCCATCCTATCCAAGGAATCTCCAGCAAGTATCCTCTGAAAATGCCATGCTCATTTAATTCTCCACATCCAAAGCCCCCAGCCTGTCTCAACAACAACTCAAAGCACAAAGGCTTTGTACACTGGGAGGAATTAGAAGATATCAACCCAATTAAATATAAATGGATCAGGTCAGGATTATAAATTGTATTGACAATCACTTTACTTCACTGTATGCAGAGAAAATAAGAGCACATGAGGGTAAACCGAAGAGGCTATGCATTTGTGACAACATGCAAACAGTCCACTTAGAAGTAGATACAGGAGGCGAGCGAGAAAAAAAAAATAGAAGTCGATACATAAAATAACAGAAAATATGTCCCTGATCTTTCTCTAATTCTAGACAGGAAGTCCCTAATAACTACTCTCACCCACTGCCAAGAGAATTTTCTCTTTTTTTTTTTAACAGTCTTGCTCTGTTGCCCAGGCTGGAATGCAGTGGTTTGATCATGGCTCACTGTAGCTTCAAACTTCTGGGCTCAAGGGATCCAACTGCTGCCTCAGCCTCCTGAGTAGCTGGGACTACAGCTATACCACCATATCCAGCTGAATATAGAGACAGGATGGATCTCACTATGTTGCCCAGGCTAGTCTCCAACTCTGAGCCTCAAGCAATCCTCTCCTTGGCCTCCCAACTTGTTAGGATTACAGGTGTTCGCCACCAAGCCCAGCCAAGATTACAGACCAAAAGGGACAAAGAGCAATTTGCTAAGGATTTTCTAAAATTACCAGCAGAGTATCTATATCTACTGCATCAATAAGTTAAATCAACTGTGAACAGGCTGAATACATCAGTATTTTATGACTACATAAAAGTTATTTTTAATTACACTTGTTTACCTAACTTTGCATTCTAAGATTGACCTCACTTTTTTTTTTTTTTTTTGAAGACTCTCTTGCTCTATTGCCCAGGCTGCAGTGCAGTGGCGTGATCTCAGCTCATTGCAATATCCACCTCCTGGGTTCAAGCGATTCTCCTGCCTCAGCCTCCCAAGTAGCTGGGATTACAGGTGCCTGCCACCACATCCAGCTAATTTTTGCATTTTTAGTAGCAACAGGGTTTCACCATGTTGTCCAGGACGATCTCAAAACGTCTGACCTCAAGTGATTCACCCACCTTGGCCTCCCAAAGTGCTGGGATTATACACATGAGCCACCGCCCCCGGCTTCACCTCACTTTTTAAGTCCTCAGTTTAAGGTCAGGTGCAGTGGCCCACACCTGTAATCCTAGCACTTTGGGAGGCCAAAGCAGGTAGATCACCTGAGGTTAGGAGTTAAGAGACCAGCCTGGCCAATGTGATGAAACCCCATGTCTACTAAAAACACACAAATTAGCCAGGGATGGTGGTGCGCACCTGTAATTCCAGCTACTCAGGAGGCTGAGGCAGGAGAATCAATTGAACCCAGGAGGTAGAGGTTGCAGTAAGCTGAGATTGTGCCACTGCACTCCAGCCTGGACAACTACGGCAAAACTCTGTCTCAAAAAAAAAAAAGTTCTCAGTTTAAAAATATCAAAGACAGCCAGGCGCGGTGGCTCAAGCCTGTAATCCCAGCACTTTGGGAGGGAGAGGCGGGTGGATCACGAGGTCAAGAGATTGAGACCATCCTGGTCAACATGGAGAAACCCCATCTCTACTAAAAATACAAAAAATTAGCTGGGCATGGTGGCGCGTGCCTGTGATCCCAGCTACTCAGGAGGCTGAGGCAAGAGAATTGCCTGAACCCAGGAGGCGGAGGTTGCGGTGAGCCGAGATCGCGCCATTGCACTCCAGCCTGGGTAACAAGAGCGAAACTCCGTCTCAAAAAAAAAAAAAAAAAAAAAAAAGACAAAAATAAAAGCAATAGATTTCAACCACAACTTTGAACCAAAGTCCTAAAATAATAAATTAGGGAATGGGTATAGTGGCTAACGCCTGTAATCCCAGCACTGGGAGGCCAAGGTAGCCGATCACCTAAGGTCAGCAGTTCGAGACCAGCCTGGCCAACATGGTGAAACCTCGTCTCTAACAAAAACACAAAAATTAGTCGAGCGTGGTGGTGCACACCTGTAGTCCCACCTACTTGGGAGGCTGAGGCAGGAGAATTGATTGAACTGAGGAGGAGGAGGTTGAAGTGAGCCAAGATCATGCCACTACACTCCAGCCTGGGCAACAGAGCAACACTATCTCAAAAAAGCAAATAAATAAAATAAATAAATAAAAGTAAATAAACTACATACTTGCTTCTTCAAGCTCATAAAGTATTTGAACAATTTCAATTTCTCCCTGAAAAAATGAAAATTTCTACCTTTATACATTTACTAACTCCCATTTTAGACATGTAAACTACTATCTTAAGGCTCCAATATTTCCAGGTTTCTTTGTTGTTGTTGATGTTGTTGTTTGAGACAGAGTTTCACTCTTGTCTTCCAGGCTGGAATGCAATGACATGATCTCAGCTCACTGCAACCTGGGCCTCCTGGATTCAATTGATTCTCCTTCCTCAGCCCCCCAAGTAGCTGGAATTACAGGTGCCCACCAGTACACCTGGCTAATTTTTGTATTTTTGTAGAGATGGGGTTTCACCATGATGGCCAGGCTGGGCTCGAACTCCTAACCTCAGGTGATCTACCCGACTCAGCCTCCTGAAGAGCTGAGATTACAGGCGTCAGCCACCAGGCCCGGCCTTCAGTTGTTTTTAATAGAACCAATAGTCCACTAACATCTCTTTGATGAGAAACAGATTTATAGTTCTATTTGTATGCTTCTAGAGAAACATCTATCTCCATTCTCATATTTAAATTTATGTGAGAAAACAAAGACAAAACAATATATGTAAAATAAATTTCAATGTGAACCCAAGAAAAAGGATTTGTCTGAGCTGCGAACAGGTTTTCATAACAGCCTATCCACCCTAATATGTAGGACAAAACAAACTCAAGATAGCCACTTCAACAAAATTTTTAAATCTGCAATTGCCAAGTAAGAAATCAAGGAGTACTAAGGCACAATTAAGATAGGAATCAGGGCCGGGCACGGTGGCTCAAGCCTGTAATCCCAGCACTTTGGGAGGCCGAGGCGGGTGGATCACGAGGTCGAGAGTTCGAGACCATCCTGGTCGACATGGTGAAACCCCGTCTCTACTAAAAATACAAAAAATCAGCTGGGCATGGTGGCGTGTGCCTGTAATCCCAGCTGCTCGGGAGGCTGAGGCAGGAGAATTGCCTGAACCCAGGAGGCGGAGGTTGCGGTGAGCCAAGATGGTGCCATTGCACTCCAGCCTGGGTAACAAGAGCGAAACTCCGTCTCAAAAAAAAAAAAATAAAAATAAAAAAAATAAAAAGATAGGAATCAACAGAAACAAAACTGACACACCCACATTCTCCCTCTGTAACTTTTTTTTTTTGTTTGTGTTTGTTTTTGTTTTTGTTTTGTTTTGTTTTGTTTTTGAGATGGAGTTTCGCTCTTGTTACCCAGGCTGGAGTGCAATGGCGCGATTTCGGCTCACCGCAACCTCCACCTCCTGGGTTCAGGCAATTCTCCTGCCTCAGCCTCCTGAGTAGCTGGGATTACAGGCACGAGCCACCGTGCCCAGCTAATTTTTTGTATTTTTAGTAGAGACGGGGTTTCACCATGTTGACCAGGATGGTCTTGATCTCTCGACCTCGTGATCCACCCGCCTCGGCCTCCCAAAGTGCTGGGATTACAGGCTTGAGCCATCGCGCCCGGCCCCTCCCTCTGTAACTTTAAAGAACAGCAGGGATATATGGTAAAGTAAATGTTTAATGAACTCGAAATAATCACATACCATAGAAGTTTTTCCTGTAAAAACTTACATGGTATTTCTGAGACATTTTTTGGCCAAAAAAATTCCTTTTTGGTAGTATTACCACTGGTGACCACAACAATGTGTTTGGGCAGAAACAAAATCAGTATCAAATATTAATATTTAAAGCTGAAGGAATCTTACAGCAATCAAGTACTTTCAGAATTTAGAGACAATAAAATGAGGCTGAGAAGTGAACTAATCATTTAGCTAGAAGTCAAGAAAGTCTGCAAAGCTCAAATAAAAACAAACGTTATCATTTATCACCCTCTAGCAATACTTGACAGCATTACTGAAAACAGCAACTCAAATAAGATACTCTCCATTTCTATACACACAAAATATATACGTATCAAACACACATACACACTTCAAAATCTGAAACTACTGTGGTTCTAGCTGATGCAAGAGGACTGAATGATCCCAGGAGTTCGACGCCAGCCTGGACAACATGGTGAAGCCACTCTCTAAACAATAAATAAATTTAAAACTTTGTCTTAGTTAGGGTTCTGTTAAAAATAAAATAAAATGAAACTAGAAATAGCTCAAGAGCTAATGGTGATACAAAAATTAGCCGGGAATGGTGAATACCAGCTACTCAAGAGGGTGAGGAAGGAGAATCACTTGAACCCAGGAGGCAGAGGTTGCAGTGAACAACCACTGTACTCCAGCCTGGACAAGAGCAAGACTCCATCTCAACAACAACAAAAAAGGCCTAATGGTGGCAGTTATCAAAAGCAAAGGATGCTATACCTTCACAACAGGTAGTTCAGAAAAACTAGTCTAATTTAGATTTTGACAAATGTCTAAGAAAACCTCATGTTAGCTACTTTAATCTGTGCTCAAAATGCACTTCAACCTGAAGCAAGAGTCAAGTCATCAAGTGAAAAACTAATCTGCCACGTACAGCAATAGAATTCCAAGTACTGAATTGGTTCACCTGCATTCATGACACTGGCAGGCCAAAACCCACCGTTTTTTTTTCTTAATCATATGTATACCACCATCCTGAGAAATTAAATCTGAACTCAATCGAATGCCCTTTAAAGCATTAGCCTGCTCTCAGTGGAGAGTTATTTGGAAAAGCTTAAAATAACCAAACTCATACAATAGAGATAAATTTAAAAATCAAAGCAAAATTTTGCCCAAAAGCTTATGATTAGCAATAGGATTTCAGCTGTGAACTGATACGCAACCAAAAACAAATTTGTTACAAGTTTCTCTTTAAGTGGCCTGTACATATACATATACATATACATATATATTTTAAGTTGTACCAAAAACTGCTTACAAATGGTAACTCCTGTGAAGTAGATGATGATGAAGTTCCAGGTAATTCTAGCATGTTTCCTAATGTACTGGTACAGGAGTCTGGATCATCCTGAAAAGATAAATTTATTGAGTTTAATTGCTCTTCTATCGTAACGTTTGTATCTCCTAGTGAAAAGGGGGCTGGGAGAAGGGCTGCTTTTTCATTGCTGCCGTCCACTTCATTTCTTTGCTTATTTTTCTGTGTTTCAGTCTGAGGAGCTAATGGCAAGAATGGCGATTTGACTGCACCGTGTCTACTCTCTGGTGTGCTGTCTTGTTCACTTCCCATGGCCACTTTTACACCATTCTCTGATTTAGTCTCATAATTGCAGGTGGCATTGGTCTGAGTTTCCTCAAAGATCTCCTCTATACTCTCCTCCTCTGTGACTGGCTGTTCTGGGTCCATTTCAGAATCTACATCTGCATCGTCCAGACAAGTAAAATTCTCAAAGTGCAGAAAGCCATTCTTGATAGTCTTTGTTACTTTTACCTGGAGTTCAGGGGAGTTATTACAAGAGGGTTCCTGTTTCATAGCAAGTGCTGTAGGACCACCAGGACTCAAGGAAGTGCAAACAATTGGCGTCTGAGCTCTTGAATCACTTTTTTCAGGGTCTTGAAAGGATTCTGATCCATCAGCAGACCCATTTAAATACTCTACATTGATCATGGAGGCCAAATCCTGTAGTCTCCGCAGTGGAATGTAACAAGATGGAGAATCTTGTCCATAAGCATTTTGGGATGTTCCACTGACAGTCGATAACTGCATAGTACACCCATTAAGTGGCTCAGAAAAATTGGATTGACCATTACCGAAAGGGCTGTCCTTGTCTTCAGGGGCATCTAAAATCACTGGATTGGAAATGGGCAGCAGACAATTTCTTCTGGGTAGTTCACAGGTCTGATCCATCCTGGGCCGGCATCAACCTGGAATCCAAAAGCACAGCAATTAATCTGAGTTAATAGGCCATCTGACTCGACTCTTCAAAATGGCAGCCACTTCAAGGCCTAGTGGCCTCTATTCCTTTCGGCTGTACTTCTATGGGCAGAAAAAGTTCCCCCGACTGGAGATGAAAAACCGGCCTCGGTGAGCCTCTGAAAACTCCATTTTCCTGAAGCCGGGCCGATCCTGCCACATAGAAACAGCCCGTCGCTCTTTCCTCCTCTGCAGACCGGTGGACACTTGGGCTGAACTAAAATTAAAACCCCTCTGGCAGTCAAAATTCCCAAATCTCAACAGGAATCGTCTTCCCCCCGACCCCCGCCAGGGGCTGATCAGCTGGATCTCTCCGAGGCAAAAGGCTGCGGGATCCGAGAGGGGCTCCCGGACCCCGCACAAAAAGGTGCCCCCCCCGGCTCGCTCGGGCGCAGCGGTCACAATAGCGCTGCACCCTGCGCCCAGCCAGCGCCGGAGCCTTCGCAGCGGCGGTGCGCAGGCCGCGGGCCAGCCGGCCGAGGCGGCGGCACCCCAGAGCTCGGCTTCCCGAACGCGGGCCTGCTGGGTCCGCGGCTGCAGCGCCCAGAGGCCGGGACGCGGCAGGGCGAGAAACCGAGGCGGCCGGCGGAGCCCAGTCAGGGCAGCGGCGGCGGCTACAGCTTGACAAACATGGCTGCTGCCGACGCCGCCGCCGCCTGCCCGGGCCGCGCTCCTTCCCGCAGCCGCGGCAGCGCCTCCCGGCCGAGCCGATCGCACTCATCAATATTCAGCAGGAAGCGAAGTTTGCTGCGGGAGGGCCGCCGGCCCCGCGCCCCGCAGCCTGCTACCTGAGGGGAGGCGGAGGCCGCGGCGCCCGCGGGCGGCCGGCGGGGCAAGGGCCGTGCCGGGAGGAAGTTCGCGGCAGCCCGGCCGCCTAGGCCTAAGCCGCGCTGGTAGTGATGGAGGAGGGGGAGCGGGCCCGCGGCCGCAGCGCCGCCGGCCACCAGCCCCGCGCCGCACCCGGCCCTCCCCGGAGCCCCTCACCTCACGGCCACCCCCATCTTCCCCGCCCGGCAGCCTCCTCCCTCCCTCTTCCTCGCGCCTGTCCGCCGCCCACCCCGGCGTACTAGTTACCGTGCCCCGCGCCCCCTCCCGGGCCAGCTGGGGGGAGGGGGTGACCCTCATTACACTGGGGTGCGAGCGGAGCGGTGGGGAGACAGCGGGGCCGCTCGCCGCACCCCCCTCCCCCCGCGTCTCTCTTCAGGGGAGAAGGCAGCGAGCGCGACCTGCCCCGGCCTATTCCGCCGCCGCCGCCTCCTCCTCCTCCTCACACCCCCACCGCGCGCGCCCCCGCGGCGGCGCGTGCGACCGAGCGCCTCGCGCCGGCCCGCGGCGGCTGGGCCCCGAGTGCGCGCGCACCCCTTCCCCCACCGAGCGCGCGCGCTCCCTCGCCTCGCTCTTCGGGGTTCAGGGCGGGTGAAGTCGGGCTGGCGAGCGCGCCGCCCAATCAGCGGAGCTGCCGCTGCCGCCCCCTCCCCTCCCCCTGCGTGCCCGCCCGCGGCCCGGGCCTACGGGCCGGCCCGGCTGCCCGGGCGGGGCCTGAGGCGGGCTCCCCGGGGGCCTCGCGCGCCTCCTCGGAGTGTCGGGGCCTGCGGGCGTCGTGGGTGGCATTCCGATCCCCTCACCTACCTCGGGGCTCAGCGCCGGCCTCGGGCCGCACGCGGCTACTGCACCCTACGCGTCTCGAACCCCGACCCAGGCGGCGCCTGGCCCGGCCGAGGCCTGTGCGATCTCCCCGCCAGCCCCGCTCCGGCCCGCGTCAGTCCCGGCCTCCATCTTAGGTTACAGCCCAGGCTCCCCATCCACTGGGCACCTGCCCTCAGCCAGCTGGGTTCGGCCCGAGGCCAAGGCAACCCCCCTCCTGCCGCAGGGCTCACCTGGGGGCTCGGGCTGGGGTCTTCGAGGCCTCAGGCCCCGAGGCGACGCGGCCGCAGGTGAACCCCCCTACCCGGCCGCACCCCAAACCCACACCACCACCACCACCACCACCACAGACCAAGCTGAGCAGGAAACAAAATGGAGGCAGCAGCTCGGGTCTGCCTCCCCGAGCCAAGCCTGTGCAGCCCCAGGGCTCCCTCCTGCCTCAGGCTCGACGCCCGCGAGGCAGAGTCTGGAAGGTCCCGGGCGCCGCGGGCAGCCGCCCTACAGCAGCGCAGACGGGCCGGGGACTCGGCCCTGCGGTGCCCACGGCCCCTCACCCACCACCCCTTCCCTTCCCCCTCCCCCCATCCCTCTCCCTCCCCCTGCCCGGCCGTGCGGGGTGAGCGGCTCCGGGGAGCCGGGTCGGGTTACCCGCCCGGGCACTGCTCGCCCAGCGTGGCCTCCGCGGGAGGACGAGGCCAGGCGACCCCAGCGCCGAGCCCACCCCCAGCACCGAGCCGGGCTGCAGCCTGACAGCGCGCCCGCACCTCGGCCTGCAGCCCTGCGGCCCCCGCCCGGGGAGGCCGCGTCCCCAGCCCGGGCCCGGCCGGGACGAGGCTCCCTCGCCACCCCCGGGCCCAAGGGTCCTCGCGGCCTCGGGCGGGGCGAGGGGATCGCCGGGGGAGGGGTCCTCTAGTCCCTGCACCTCCTCCCGCGCTTAGCCAGGGTCGGGGCCTGGCACTGGGGCTCGGGCAGCGGGCGCCGGCGGGCGTGGGTAGGTGCGTGCCCGCCTGGCTAGGGGCCGGGACGGGCCGCGCCTCGCACGCTGTGCGCTGCAGTTCTCGGCACCCAGGCAGATGGCCCTCTCGTGCCACCGCCGCCCAACGCGGGCCGCCTGCTCCGCAGCCCGGTTCCCCGGGGAGCGCGCGCCTCGCCCTTGAGGGCCGGGCATCTGGACCCCGGCGGAACTGCGCCGGGACGCGGGACGGCCCGGCTGGCCGGGACGAGCCCGCTGGCGCAGCCCTCGGCCGGGGGCGCCCTGCTGGCGGGCGCCTGGGACCTCACGGCCTGTATCCTGCACAGGTTCCGCGGCACCGACCTCACACTGCCGCGTGGCGTCCAATCCCCCACGACAGCGGAAGGGCAGGTCGGGGAACCCAAGCTGGGCCTGAACCTGCGGCTCCAGCCCCCCGGGTCCTTCCCCCAGCCCGGACCCCGTCGCCCCTGCGCTTGATCCCCAGCAAGAAGCTCACCTCAGGAGTTACCTGGTTCCCTAGGGCGCTAAGCGCATTTTCGCTGTTCAGAGAAAGCCAGACTCAACGGCCGTAAAAATTCCGCCTCCTCCAGAAAGCCTTCTGTGATTAGATTTGGAGTTAATTCCATCTCAAGCTGAGGGCGCCGCCCTCGAGGGCCACGTGACTACCATTCTTCCCATGTCTTAGTAAATGTGCGTAGTTATTGCCCCAATGGACTGTTTACTCAGTGCCTTCTGTTAACTTTGAGCCCACCTACGAGAAAGCCATTTTTGGCGTTGCGCTGTGTGACATCAGTGCTGGCTAGCTAGATTCCTTTCTTCCCCTGCCTTCACCCAGCGACTGGCCCAGCAGGCATGGAGCTCAGGAGGCTCTTGTCCTTCCGCTTTCCAAGGCCCACAGTCCAGTGATGGAGGCTCCCAAGTCAACAGGCCGTTAGCATATGTCTGCAAGTGCCAGATGCAGACCCTGCCAAGACAGCAAGTGGGCTTTGTTAGACTGAAAGCGCCCCCTGCAACGGGAATGAGGAGAGGGCTGTCACCTCAGGGAGGCTCCTTCTGTTGAAGAGTCTGAAGTGCCCTGAAGATTTCCAGGTGCAATGTCAGGTTGGCAGTTGTCTATGTGCTGGGACCAACCAGAGACAACCAGAGGAAAGTCCGGTCTGCACGCCAGGGGCCTTCCCTACAAGGGCCAGTCCTTTGTTCTGCTAGAGTCACCTACTCTGCTAATCCCATCTGGGCAATTCGACTCAACAGGGAAGCTCTGACAGATTCCTTCTTCACACCTAATAATTTGAGCCAATCATTTTGACTGACAATTACTCCTCTGCCAATTGCCCCAATTCATCAGTGCTCCTCCCAGTCCTTTACTTTTGCCACTGACCATCCTGAGGTCCTGAGAGCTGCCACCATATGGCCTTGAACAAGTCACTTAACTGCCCTGAGCCTCAGTTTCCCCATCTGCAACTTCCAGTGCACAGCATTGCCTGTGAAAATCCTTTAAGGTAAAGGTCTAAGTGTTAGCAGCCTAACTTAGCCTTAGTTATAGGCTGAGTACTTGATGAGTACTGAAATGTAATTCATCGCTTCATTCAGCAACCATTTCCTGCATTCCAGGCCGTGTGCTGAGTGCTGGGGAAACAAAAGATGAGATCCTGGCCTCGGGGGAAATGGCAATAAAATTAAGGTGCTAAGGTGTGAAAGTGGGGCTGAGACAGCTGTTTCTTCCAAAGCTCACCTCTGAACATCACTGCCCTACAGAATCCCTCTGTCTCACCTTCCAGCTCGTCTGGAAGGCTGAGAGCCAAAAGGAGATTGGCAGCTGGGGATGAACTGCTTGCTGACAGGTCTGGGGAGAAGACCAGGACCCCAGGGAAAACCTCTCAGATTTCTCTCGGGTAATCCCTGAGGGCCCTCCCTGACTCTTAGAGTAAAACTTGGCCGCAGAGGTCTCAACCACAGCAGACCGATTTCCAGCCTCCCCATCCAGCAGGCCCTGGCCAAGCATCTCACGTGTGCCTGCCCTACGTTGAGAAGACCCACAGCGCCATAAATTCTCACAAGGACACTGACTCCTGAAGTGGGAGCAGAAGGGGAAGGACTGTGTCTACAAATACTGTGAAAAGCCCAGCATGATGCTCACCCACTGTTGCCCAGGAATTTGAATGACAGGCAGAGGGACTCTTAGGCTGAGTTTCCTCATCTGTAAATCATGGTTATTGACAATTCCTACACTGGTGACATATAATAGATACCTGTTGGGACATCTGGCCAATGTACAGTGACCCGTTTTCTCTTAGAACCGGCCCTTTTCATTAATTCCAAGGATATTCTGGGGGTTCCCTGTCACCTTGCAGAAAAAGCAGACAGGTAATAAGGCAGAGAACTGAGTATTGAGAGAGAAGCCAAGAGTGCTGGAGGAGCTGAGAAGGCCCTTGAAGCCAACTCAGCAGTGTCCTTGAGGAATCAACATCCAGAGGGAGTCCTGGAGGATATACGAGAATAGCCAGGAAAAAAGAAGAAGCAGAGATTCCAGCAGAGCCCACAGAAACACCACCAGTCTTTGGAGGAACTGACCATGGTCAAGCATGGCCAGTGCATGTGCGGGGGCCAGGGAGGGCAGGGAGTGCAGAAAAAGGCTCAATCAAGGATGGGGCAGACACAGGGGCCTCACCATGCAGTGCTTGGTTGGTCAAGTTTAAGAATTTAAGCTTTTTTTTTTTTTTTTTGAGACGGAGTTTCGCTCTTGTTACCCAGGCTGGAGTGCAATGGCACGATCTCGGCTCACCGCAACCTCCGCCTCCTGGGTTCAGGCAATTCTCCTGCCTCAGCCTCCTGAGTAGCTGGGATTACAGGCACGCACCACCATGCCCAGCTAATTTTTTGTATTTTTAGTAGAGACGGGTTTCACCTTGTTGACCAAGATGGTCTCGATCTCTTGACCTTGTGATCCACCCGCCTCGGCCTCCCAAAGCGCTGGGATTACAGGCTTGAGCCACCGCACCCGGTGAATTTAAGCTTTATCTGGAAGGCAATAAGCAGCCATGGAAGGTGAGGGAGCAGGATAACGACATGATTGCATCTGAGCAGTAGAAAGCTCACTCTTCTAGCAGTGTCCAGAAGACACTGGTTCCTCCCCTGGAAACACAACTCCAGCAAGGGCCCTGCCTGTTGTTTCAGTAACAGTTATAGCTTATCCTCCTCTGTTCCAGCTATGCTGCAAGACACTCTCATCTACTCCTCTAAGATGGGCATTATTATTATCCCCATCGTCTAGAAAGGCAGCATGACTTGCCCAGAGACAACTCCCATCTTAGTTCCAGCTCCTTGTTCCCACTGAACAGGAGCAGCATCTGCCTTCTGACTAAACAGTGAGGTCTTGGGGAAGGCATGGAGGCCTTTGGCAATTAATCCTGAACGTAGCTGATGAATACCATGACCATGCCTTCTGATAGGTCTAGGAGCTGTTTGCTTCCTCTCCCCACCCAGGGATTTCCCCAGAATTGAATCAGTCTTCAACTTAAGATCAAGGAAGGTCTGGCCACATCTGAGGCCAGGCAGCCCTCCAGCAGTCTTCCTGCCCCAAATGCCAGGTTCTGTCACTAACCTGAGTCTGTACCCCCAGCCCCAGCCCGAAGGACTCAAGCATCCACCTTCAAGTTTTCTTTTCTTTATATTTTTTTTTTGAGACGGAGTTTCGCTCTTGTTACCCAGGCTGGAGTGCAATGGCGCAATCTCGGCTCACCGCAACCTCCGCCTCCTGGGTTCAGGCAATTCTCCTGCCTCAGCCTCCTGAGTAGCTGGGATTACAGGCACGCGCCACCATGCCCAGTTAATTTTTTGCATATTTAGTAGAGACGGGGTTTCACCATGTTGACCAGGATGGTCTCGATCTCTCGACCTCGTGATCCACCCGCCTTGGCCTCCCAAAGTGCTGGGATTACAGGCGTGAGCCACTGTGCCCGGCAGTTTTCTTTTCTTAAACCTCCTTCTGAAGCTTGGTACGGTGACCACCAATCCCTGCCCTCCTGCTCTCATTTCCCCCAACTGCCCAGTGCCAGGACAGGCCACATCCTGTCCAACCTATGCTCATGCCAGTCATTCAGCCTTTTCTACTGTCAGGCAAACTCCATTCATCCAGTTTAGAAGACTCCGCCTCCCGGAAGTCTTCCCACCCCTACAGGCAGCCATTTTTCCCTGAATGAGTCCCGGTAGTAACTAATGCCTTCTAAATCTGGTCTGAGCTAGTTGGACAGCCACTTCCAACAAGGCTAAGAGCATATACTCTCTGACCGCCACTAACTAAGCCCAGGACTGTGAGGCTCAGTGAGTGCTCCAGAAACATTTCCTGATGCCTGATCTATCCCTTTCTCTCCTTTCCAAGCCTGTGTCTCCATCAGACAGAATTGTGGTTTAAATTACCAACCCAATGAGTTGTACAAAACTTAAATCCTCCCAAAAAGGATTCAAGATGTTTGAGGGACAAACAGCCTTTGGTGCCAAACAATGCTTTAAAAAGCATGAGAGGGCCGGGCGTGGTGGCTCAAGCCTGTAATCCCAGCACTTTGGGAGGCCAAGAAGGTGGATCACGAGGTCAAAAGATTGAGACCAGCCAGGCGCGGTGGCTCAAACCTGTAATCCCAGCACTTTGGGAGGCCGAGGCGGGTGGATCACGAGGTCGAGAGATCAAGACCATCCTGGTCAACATGGTAAAACCCCGTCTCTACTAAAAATACATAAAAAATTAGCTGGGCATGGTGGCGCATGCCTGTAACCCCAGCTACTCAGGAGGCTGAGACAGGAGAATTGCCTGAACCCAGGAGGCGGAGGTTGCGGTGAGCTGAGATCGCGCCATTGCACTCCAGCCTGGGTAACAAGAGCGAAACTCCGTCTCAAAAAAAACAAAACAAAACAAAAAAAGATAGAGACCATCCTGGTCAACATGGAGAAAACCCGTCTCTACTAAAAATATGAAAATTAGCTGGGTGTGGTGGCGCATGCCTATAGTCCCAGCTACTTGGGAGGCTGACGCAGGAGAATTACTTGAACCCGGGAGGCAGAGATTACAGTGAGCTGAGATTGCACCACTGCACTCCAGCCTGGCAACAGAGCGAGACTCCATCTCTAAATAAATAAATACCATGAGAGGTGGGAGGCTGAGGCAGGAGAATTGCTTGAACCTGGGAGGCAGAGGTTTCAGTGAGCCAAAATCAGGCGTCCCCAAACTACGGCCCGTGGGCCACATGCGGCCCCCTGAGGCCATTTATCCGGCCCCCCGCCACACTTTAGGAAGGGGCACCTCTTTCATTGCTGATCAGTGAGAGGAGCACAGTATGTGGCGGCCCTCCAACGGTCTGAGGGACAGTGAACTGATCCCCTGTGTAAAAAGTCTGGGGACGCCTGGCCAAGATCACAGCATTGCTCTCCAGCCTGGGCAATAGGAGGGAAACTCAGTCTCAAAAAAAAAAAAAAAAAAAAAAAGCATAAGAGGTACGGTGGTGCATGACTTTAGCCCCAGCATTTTGGGAGGCCGAAGCAGGCAGATCACTCGAGCCCAGGAGTTCAAGACCAGCCTGGGCAATATGGCTAAACCCTAGCTCCACAAAAAAATACAAAAATTAGGCCAGGCACGGTGGCTCACATCTGTAAACCCAGTGCTTTGGGCGGCCAAGGCAGATGGATCACATGAGGTCAGGAGTTCGAGACCAGCAATGGTAAAACCCTGTCTCTACTAAAAATACAAAAAATTAGGCAGGAGTGGTGGCACACACCTGTGATCTCAGCTACTCAGGAGGCTGAGGCAGGAGAATTGCTTGAACTCGGGAGGCAGAGGTTGCAGTGAGCCAAGATTGTGCCATTGCACTCCAGCCTGGGTGACAGGGTGAGACTCCGTCTCAAAAAAAGAGAGAGCTGGCCGGGCGCGGTGGCTCAAGCCTGTAATCCCAGCACTTTGGGAGGCCGAGGCGGGTGGATCACGAGGTCGAGAGATCGAGACCATCCTGGTCAACATGGTGAAACCCCGTCTCTACTAAAAATACAAAAAATTAGCTGGGCATGGCGGTGCGTGCCTGTAATCCCAGCTACTCAGGAGGCTGAGGCAGGAGAATTGCCTGAACCCAGGAGGCAGAGGTTGCGGTGAGCCGAGATCGTGCCATTGCACTCCAGCCTGGGTAACAAGAGCGAAACTCCGTCTCAAAAAAAAAAAAAAAAAAAAAATGCTCACACTGGCCCATACTTCTTATTTCCTGGATTATGGTTTTCACCTATAATCCCAGCACTTTGGAAGGCCGACGTGGGCGGATCACGAGGTCAGGAGTTCAAGATCAGTCTGGCCAATATGGTGAAACCCCGTCTCAACTCAAAATACAGAATTTAGCTGGGTGTGGTGACGTGCACCTGTAGTCCCAGCTACTTGGGAGGCAGAGGCAGAAGAATTGCTGGAACCCAGGAGACAGAAGTTACAGTGGACTGATATCACCCCACTGTACTTCAGTCTGGGTGACAGAGCAAAACTCCATCTCAAAAAACAACAACAAAAAAGGAGGCCGGGCACAGTGGCACATGCTTGTAATCCCAGCACTTAGGAAGAGCGAGGTGGGCAGATCATGAGGTAAAGAGATTGAGACCATTCTGGCCAACATGGTGAAACTCTGCCTCTACTAAAAATGCAAAAATTAACTGGGTGTGGTAGCATGTGCCTGTAGTCCCAGCTACTTGGGAGGTTGAGGTAGGAGAACAGCTTGAACCCAGGAGGTGGAGGCTGTAGCGAGCCAAGACTGTATCACTGCACTCCAGCCTGGGTGACAGAGCAAGACTCAGTCTCAAAACAACAACAAGAACAACAACAAAAACAGCCAGGCGCGGTGGCTCACACCTGTAATCTCAGCACTTTAGGAGGCTGAGGTGGGCAGATCATGAGGTCAGGAGTTCGAGACCAACCCGGTCAGTATGGTGAAACCCCGACTCTACTAAAGATACAAAAAATTAGCCAGGCATAGTGGTGTGCGCCTGTAATCCCAGCTATTCAGCAGGCTGAGGCAGGAGAATTGCTTGAACCCAGGAGGTGGAGGTTGCAGTGAGCCGAGATTGCGCCATTGCACTCCAGCCTGGGTGATGGGGGCGAGGCTCCCTTTCAGAAAACAACAACAAGAACAACAACAAAACACCGTAGAGCTATAGATTCCGATAGCTTGATTTGATTTATAGAAAATATGTTTGGGGGGCCGGGCACGGTGGCTCAAGCCTGTAATCCCAGCACTTTGGGAGGCCGAGGCGGGTGGATCACAAGGTCGAGAGATCGAGACCAACCTGGTCAACATGGTGAAACCCCGTCTCTACTAAAAATATAAAAAATTAGCTGGGCATGGTGGCGCGTGCCTATAATCCCAGCTACTCAGGAGGCTGAGGCAGGAGAATTGCCTGAACCCAGGAGGCGGAGGTTGCGGTGAGCCGAGATCGTGCCATTGCACTCCAGCCTGGGTAACAAGAGCGAAACTCCGTCTCAAAAAAAAAAAAAAAAAAAAAAAGAAAATATGTTTGGGCTGGGCGTAGTGGCTCACATCTATAATCCAAGCACTTTGGAGGCCAAGGTGGGCAGATCACCTGAGGTTGGGAGTTCAAGACCAGCCTAAGCAACATGGTGAAACCCCATCTTAAAAAAAAAGAAGAGGCTGGGCGTGGTGGCTCAAGCCTGTAATCCCAGCACTTTGGGAGGCTGAGGCGGGTGGATCACGAGGTCGAGAGATTGAGACCATCCTGGTCAACATGGTGAAACCCCGTCTCTACTAAAAATACAAAAAATGGCCGGGCGCGGTGGCTCAAGCCTGTAATCCCAGCACTTTGGGAGGCCGAGGCGGGTGGATCACGAGGTCGAGAGATCAAGACCATCCTGGTCAACATGGTGAAACCCTGTCTCTATTAAAAATACAAAAAATTAGCTGGGCATGGTGGTGCGTGCCTGTAATCCCAGCTACTCAGGAGGCTGAGGCAGGAGAATTGCCTGAACCCAGGAGGCGGAGGTTGCGGTGAGCCGAGATCGCACCATTGCACTCCACCCTGGGTAACAAGAGCAAAACTCCGCCTCAAAAAAAAAAAAAAAAAGAAAGAAAACAAAGTATGGTTGAAATGGCAAAGCCAAGCCCCATCATTAAATCCCTCATCGAGGCTGGGCATGGTGGCTCACGCCTATAATCCTAGCACTTTGGGAGGCCTAGGTGGGTAGATCACAAGAGGTCAGGAGTTGAAGACCAGCCTTACCAACACACTGAAACCCCATCTCTACTAAAAATACAAAAATTAGCTGGGTGTAGTGACGCACGCCTGTAGTCCCAGCTACTCCGGAGGCTGAAGAGGAAGAATCACTTAAACCCAAGAGGCACATATTGCAGTGAGCTGAGATCGTGCCACTGCACTCCAGCCTGAGCGACAGAGCAAGACTCCATCTCAAACAAACAAAAAAAGGAAATACAAAAATTTTGAGGTGGGCATGGTGGCTCACACCTATAATTCCAGCACTTTGGGATGCTAAGGCGGGTGGATTACTTAAGGTCAAGAGCTCAAGACCAGCCTGGCCAATATGGTGAAACCCTGTCTCTACTAAAAATACAAAAATTAGCCGAGCATGGTGGCTGGCACCTGTAATCCCAGCTACTCAGGAGGCTGAGGCAGGAGAATCACTTGAACCTAGGAAGCAGAGGTTGCAGTGAGCCAAGATTGTACCACTGCACTCGAGCCTGGGTGAGAGTGAGACTCCGTCTCAAAAATAAAATAAAATAAAATTTTTAACGTAAAATTTTTTTGTTAATGGATGTGAGGTTTTTATGTTGCCCAGGCTGGCTTCAAACACATACCCTTGCCTCCTGATGCTCCAAGACAACTGGCCTGAGCCACCATGGCTCCCGAAATACAAAAATTTTAAATTCTGATCAGGTCTAGTTTTTCCAGTTTTTCTTTACTTTTTTTTTTTTTTTTTTTGAGATAGGTTCTCACTTTGTTCTGTCACCCAGGCTGGAGTGCAGTGACGTGATCTCAGCTCATCGTTTGCCCAACCTCCAAGGCTCAAGTGATCCTCCCATCTTAGCTTCCCCAGTAGTTGAATTACAGAAGCACACCACCATGTCTAGCTATTTTATTTTATTTTTTTATTTTTATTTTTTATTTTTTATTTTTTTTTTGAGACGGAGTTTTGCTCTTGTTACCCAGGCTGGAGTGCAATGGCGCGATCTCGGCTCACCGCAACCTCCGCCTCCTGGGCTCAGGCAATTCTCCTGCCTCAGCCTCCTGAGTAGCTGGGATTACAGGCACGTGCCACCATGCCCAGCTAATATTTTGCACTTTTAGTAGAGACGGGGTTTCACCATGTTGACCAGGATGGTCTCGATCTCTCGACCTCGTGATCCACCCGCCTTGGCCTCCCAAAGTGCTGGAATTACAGGCTTGAGCCACCGCGCCCGGCTGCTATTTTATACATATATAAATATGTAAAAAAATTTTTTTTTGAGACAGAGTCTCATACTATCACCTAGGCTGGAGTATAGTGGTGGGATCTCGGCTCGCTGCAACCTCTGCTTCCAAGGTTCAAGCAATTCTCCTTGCCTCAGCCTCCTGAGGCTGAAGGAATTACAGGTGCTGCCACCACACCTGTCGAATTTTTTTGTATTTTTAGTAGAGATGGGGTTTCCGGCCAGGCGCAGTGGCTCACACCTGTAATCCAAGCACTTTGGAGATCAAGGCGGGTGGATCACCTAGGTCAGGAGTTCAAGACCAGTCTGAATAACATGGTGAAACCCTGTCTTTAAAAAAAAAAAAAAAAAAAAAAAAATTGAAACAAAACAAACAAACAAAAAACAGGGTTTCACTATTTTGGCCAGGCTGGTCTCGAACTCCTGACCTCGTGATCCACCCGCCTTGGCCTCCCAAAGTGCTGGGATTACAGGCATGAACCACCATGCCTGGCCTTTGTATTTTTTTGTAGAGACAGAGTTTCACCATGTTGCTCAGGCTAGTCTCAGACTCCTGGGCTCAAGCGATCCACCTGCCTTAGCCTCCCAAAATGCTAGGACTACAGCTGTGAGCCACCTATCTTTTATTTTTACTTGTGCTTTTGGTATCATATCTAAGAAACTACTGACCAATACCCAATCATGAAGATTTACCCTTATGTTTTTTGCCAAGAGTTTTATAGTTTTAATTCTTACATTTAAGACTTTGCTCCATTTTGAATTAACTTATGTGAGGGAGGAGTTCAACTTCATTCTTTTGTATGTCCTAACACCATTTGTTGAAAGGACTATTCTTTCTCCATTTAAATGGTCTTGGCACCCGTGACCACCAAAGCACAGGTTTATTTTTTGATTCTCAATCCTATTCCATTGATTTATACACCAATTTTTTTTTTTTTTTTTTTTTTTGAGACAGAGTGTCGCTCTTGTTACCCAGGCTGGAGTGCAATGGCACGATCTCGGCTCACCGCAACCTCCGCCTCCTGGGTTCAAGCAATTCTCCTGCCTCAGCCTCCTGAGTAGCTGGGACTACAGGCATGCGCCACCATGCCCAGCTAATTTTTTGTATTTTTAGTAGAGACGGGGTTTCACCATGTTGACCAGGATGGTCTCGATCTCTCGACCTCGTGATCCACCCGCCTCGGCCTCCCAAAGTGCTGGGATTACAGGCTTGAGCCACCGGCGCCCGGCCACACCAATTTTTTTTTTTGAGACGGAGTTTCGCTCTTGTTACCCAGGCTGGAGTGCAATGGCGCGATCTCGGCTCACCGCAACCTCCGCCTCCTGGGCTCAGGCAATTCTCCTGCCTCAGCCTCCTAAGTAGCTGGGATTACAGGCATGCACCACCACGCCCAGCTAGTTTTTTGTATTTTTAGTAGAGACGGGGTTTCACCATGTTGACCATGGTCTCGATCTTTCGACCTCGTGATCCACCCGCCTCGGCCTCCCAAAGTGCTGGGATTACAGGCTTGAGCCACCGCGCCCGGCTATTACTTTTTACTCTTTTATTTTAATTTTGTTATTTTATTTTATTTGTAGAGATGGGGTTTCACCATGTTGGCCAGGATGGTCTTGATCTCCTGACCTTGTGATCCACCTGCCTCAGCCTCCCAAAGTACTGGGATTATAGGCATGAGCCATAGCGCCTGGCCTGATTTTTATATTTTTAGTAGAGATGGGGTTTCACCATATTGGCCAGGCTGGTCTCCAACTCATGACCTCAGATGATCAGCCCACCTCGGCCTCCCAAAGTGCTGGGATTACAGGCATAAGCCACCGCACCTGGCATGGTCTTTAGAGAATCCATTGCCTGAGCTGGTGTTGGAGAGGCAGCACTCTGTGAGGTTATGAGCACAGACACTGGCCCAGAAGGCGTGATTTCAACCCCCAGCTCTGCCACTTAATATTAATAGTGACGTTGAACAAGTTAAAGAACTTCTCTGGGCCGGGCGCGGTGGCTCAAGCCTGTAATCCCAGCACTTTGGGAGGCCGAGGCAGGTGGATCACGAGGTCGAGAGATCGAGACCATCCTGGTCAACAGGGTGAAACCCCGTCTCTACTAAAAATACAAAAAATTAGCTGGGCATGGTGGCACGTGCCTGTAATCCCAGCTACTCAGGAGGCTGAGGCAGGAGAATTGCCTGAACCCAGGAGGCGGAGGTTGCGGTGAGCCGAGATCGCGCCATTGCACTCCAGCCTGGGTAACAAGAGCGAAACTCCGTCTCAAAAAAAAAAAAAAAAAAAAAAAAAAAGAACTTCTCTGTTCCTCTGTGATTGCTCCGTAAACTGGGATTCTTTTTTTTTTTTTTTTTGAGATGGAGTCTGATTCTGTCACCCAGGCTGGAGTGCAGTGGTGCAATCTCACTGCAACACCCACCTCCCAGGTTCAAAGGATTCTCCTGCTTCAGCCTCCCAAGTAGCTGGGACCACAGACACGCACCACAATACCTAGCTACTTTTTGTGTTTTTAGTAGAGACGGGGTTTAGTCATGTTGGCTAGGTTGGTCTCAAACTCCTGACCTCCAGTGATCCACCCACTCAGCTTCCCAAAGTGCTGGGATTACAGGTGTGAGCCACCACACCTGGCCTAAATTGGAATTGTTGAGAGGTAATATGTAAGCTCACGACAGTGTCTGGCACCTGGCCAGTCCTCTAATGGTTGTAGTCCTGATCATTATTCTAGAAAGGTTCACACAGAGTTGGTGCATGGCAGCCTTCTAGCAAGATGGGTTTCAGTACATCCCTGTTGTGTTACGAATATTGCTACCTTATTGCTGGTGTTTTTTTCTGATACAAATCCCATGGTTTCATATACTGTCCTCCTACTGTTTCTGTATAGCTTAAATTTATCCCTGTTAGAACAAGTGAAGGATTGTGGGATTGGAAGTCTAAAAAGGCATATGGTTATGCCCTTGTTAACAAACAGTATAGATTCTAGTAAGGGAGAACAGGGGGAAAAAAACCTTAGTACAAGGCCATGTGGGATGGGATTGTGAGTTCCTCGAGGGTAGGATTCTCCACAATCATAAAAATTGTTACCAACGTGTTTTGGGAGCTCACAGTGTGCCAGGCACGAGACTTTACAATCTTCACAAAGATACTGAAGTAGGTATTAGTAGTCCGATTTTCTGTTCTTTTTTTTTTTTTAATCTGGAAGTCTTTTCAGATACTTTCTTCCTATTTACCACATATATTCAGTCAGCTGCATATCAAATGGTTGGTGCCTTGTGAATTCTTACAGAATTTGTTCCTCCTCCTTCTTTTTTTTTTTTTTTTTTTTTTTTTTTTGAGACGGAGTTTCGCTCTTGTTACCCAGGCTGGAGTGCAATGGCGCGATCTCGGCTCACCGCAACCTCCGCCTCCTGGGCTCAGGCAATTCTCCTGCCTCAGCCTCCTGAGTAGCTGGGATTACAGGCATGCGCCACCATGCCCAGCTAGTTTTTTGTATTTTTAGTAGAGACGGGGTTTCACCATGTTGACCAGGATGGTCTCGATCTCTCAACCTCGTGATCCACCCACCTCGGCCTCCCAAAGTGCTGGGATTACAGGCTTGAGCCACCGCGCCCAGCCTCTTTTTTTTTTTTGAGGCAGAGTTTTGCTCTTGTTACCCAGGCTGGAGTGCAATGGCGCGATCTCGGCTCACCGCAACCTCCGCCTCCTGGGTTCAGGCAATTCTCCTGCCTCAGCCTCCTGAGTAGCTGGGATTACAGGCACGCGCCGCCATGCCCAGCGAATTTTTTGTATATTTAGTAGAGACGGGGTTTCACCATGTTGACCAGGATGGTCTCCATCTCTCGACCTCGTGATCCACCCGCCTCGGCCTCCCAAAGTGCTGGGATTACAGGCTTGAGCCACCGCACCCGGCTATTTTTTCATTTTTTAAAACAGGGTCTTGCTCTGTCACCCAGGCTGTAGTGTAGTGGTGTAATCTCGGCTCACTGCAGTCTCTGCCTTCTGGGCTCAAGCGATCCTCCCACCTCAGCTTCCCGAGTAGCTGGGACCACAGGCACACGCCGCCACACTGCTAATTTTTGTATTTTTTGGTAGAGACGGGTTTTGCCATGTTATCCAGGCTGGCCTCAAACTCCTGGGCTCAAGCAATCTGCCCACCTTGGCCTTCCACAGTGTTGGGATTTACCGGCGTCAGCCAGTGCACTCAGCATTTATTCATTTATCTATTTATCTATCTATCTATCTATCTATCTATCTATCTATCTATTTATTTATTTTTTGAGACGGAGTTTCCCTCTTGTTACCCAGGCTGCAGTGCAATGGCGCGATATCGGCTCACCGCAACCTCCGCCTCCTGGGTTCAGGCAATTCTCCTGCCTCAGCCTCCTGAGTAGCTGGGATTACAGGCACGCGCCGCCATGCCCAGCGAATTTTTTGTATATTTAGTAGAGATGGGGTTTCACCATGTTGACCAGGATGGTCTCGATCTTTTGACCTCGTGATCCACCCGCCTCGGCCTCCCAAAGTGCTGGGACTACAGGCTTGAGCCACCGCGCCCAGCTATTTATTTATTTTTGAGGCAAGGTCTCACTCTTTCGCTCAGGCTGGAGCGCTGTGGCGTGATCTCGGCTCACTGCAGCCCGCCCCCTCTTGCTCAAGAACGATCCTCCCACCTTAGCCTCCGGAGTAGCTGGGACCACAGGCGCGCACCGCCATGCCTGGCTTTTTTTGCGGGGGGGGGGGGGGGGGGCGGGACGGAATCTGTCGCTCAGTCTGGAGTGCAGTGGCGCCATCATGGCTCAGTGCACCCTCAAACGCCTGGGCTCAAGTGATTCTCCCACTGGGCCTCCAGAGTAGCTGGGACTAGACGTACGCGCCACCATGCCCGGCTAATTTTTGTGTTTTTAAGTAGATGTGGTGTCACCATGTTGCCCAGGCTGGTCTCAAACTCCTGAGCTAAAGCGACCCGTCTGCCTAGGCCTTCCAAAGTGCTGAGATTGCAGGCGTGAGCCACCGCGCCCGGCGGAGGAAGTAATTTCAACTTGTTCTGCTTGCCTCCAAATCTCCTAAAACATTACTTTGGACGAGAGAGGGTAAAAACGACATAGCCCCAGAAGCCAGCTAACCAAAAAGGGGGAATTTAGCAGAAGGACACAGGGTCCTGGCGTCTGGGGCAGGCAGACGCCCCAGCCCCCTCGGCCGGCAGAACAGGGTAGTGGGAGACCCGACCCCAGCCTCACAGTTCGGAGCCCGCGGAACCCCGCCGGGTGCACGTGGCCCGCACAGCCACTGAGCCCTGCAGCACTCGGGTCCGACTTCCGCTCTCGGCCACACGCGAGCCGCATTCCTGGGAGAACGCCTCCGATTGGTTCGTTCGGTCACGTGGCTGCCATGGGCCAATCGGCGGCGGCTGGCGCCGTGGGCCGCGCGAAAGACTGCGGCGTTGGAATCTCGGAAAAGATCATCTTTGTGTACTGGGTTGCGCCGGGGAAGGGCAGCCAATTCTTATTAACGTTCAGCGTGTCCCAGATCTTGCTAGCGACCCCACTGGTCCTTTGTGCCTGTTTATCTTCACCACTAGCCCTGCCGCAGCGCTTAGAGAACGAGACAGGACGACTGGGCCTGCCCTGCTCCTTGGCTTTCAGTCCTGCCTTATTTGCTTATTTGGGTTTCTTGTCTCCTTCTCCTCTCGCGCCTCTGGAGCGCCAACCCTTTCCTGTCTTCTTGCTCCTTCCTGGCAACCCACAAACGGCGGAGAAAAGTCTCAACTCCCCTGCAACCAGGCTTTGCCTCTCCTCCCCTCCACTGTCCTGTCCCCTCTTCCTCATCTTCCTCTTCATCTCACTGCAGTCTGGCTTCACACCACCAGCAGTGCCACTGTAACCAATCTGGTGACGTTTCATGATCTTTGCTGCTTTACTTTGAGCAGCATTGTGACTTTTTATCCCACTTGAATCAGCCAGGTTTCCAGGCCATGCCACTCCTGCTTGATCCCTCCTAATTCTCACAAGCCCTTCTCTGTGCCTCCCTGTCATGGGCATACCTTCCCTTTTCCCTGCCTGGCAAACAGAGGTGTCCCAGTGCCCCATCCCAGGCCCACTTTGCTTATCATTCACTCAGCTTCCGCGAGGGATCTCATCCACTCAGCACGTGCATTCCCTAGATGCCAGCAATGCTGGAGCCTCAATCTAACCTAGATTTGTACCACCGCCCTGAAGTCACAGATGTCTCAGGGAACCTCACAGATAACTCAGGTTCAAGATAAATTCATTCAATAAATATGTATTAAGCTGTGTGCTTATTTATAGTAAATATAATATATATATATGTATATATATTTTTTGAGGTGGAGTCTCGCTGTTGCCCAGGCTGGAGTACAGTGGTGCGATCTCAGCTCACTGCAACCTCTGCCTACCGGGTTCAAGCGATTCTCCTGCCTCAGCCTCCCCAGTACCTGGGATTACAGGCGCCCACCACTGTGCCCGGCTAATGTTTTAATGTTTTTTTTTTTTTTTTTTTGAGACGGAGTTTCGCTCTTGTTACCCAGGCTGGAGTGCAATGGCACGATCTCGGCTCACTGCAACCTCCGCCTCCTGGGTTCAGGCAATTCTCCTGCCTCAGCCTCCTGAGTAGCTGGGATTACAGGCACGTGCCACCATGCCCAGCTAATTTTTTGTATTTTTAGTAGAGACGGGGTTTCACCTTGTTGACCAGGATGGTCTCGATCTCCTGACCTCGTGATCCACCCGCCTCAGCCTCCCAAAGTGCTGGGATTACAGGCTTGAGCCACCGCGCCCGGCATCGGCTAATTTTTTTTTTTGGAGTTTTGCTCTTGTTGCCCAGGCTGGAGTGCAATGGCGCGTTCTCGGCTCACGGCAACCTCTGCCTCCCGGGTTCAAACGATTCTCCTGCCTCAGCCTTCTGAGTAGCTTGAATTACAGGCATGCACCACCATGCCCGCCTAATTTTTTGTATTTTTAGTAGAGACGGGGTTTCTCCATGTTGTCCAGGCTGGTCCTGAACTCCCAACCTCAGGTGATCGGTCTGCCTTGGCTTCCCAAAGTGCTGAGATTACAGGCCTCAACCACCGTGCCTGGCCATCTTTTATTTATTTTATTTTATTATTTTATTATTATTATTATTGTTTTGTTTGTTTGTTTTTGAGACAAAGTCTGGCTCTGTCACCCAGGCTAGAGTGCAGTGTCGGGATCTCGGCTCACTGCAGTCACCACCTACCGGGTTCAAATGATTCTCCTGCCTCAACCTCCCGAATAGCTGGGATTATAGGCACCTGCCACCACACCCAGCTAATTTTTGTACATATGTGTATATATATATATATATATATATATATATATATGTGTATATATATGTATATATATATGTATGTACATATATATATATATATGTATATATATATATATATTAGTAGAGACATGGTTTCACTGTGTTGGCCAGGCTGGTCTTGAACTCCTGACCTCGTGATCCATCCGCCTTGGCCTCCCGAAGTGCTGGGATTACAAGTGTGAGCCACCACACCCAGCCTTTTTTTTTTTTATTTTACTTTTTTTTTTTTTGAGACAGTCTCACTCCGTCACCCAGCCTGGAATGGAGTAGCACCATCTTGGCTACCTCCGCCTCCTGGTTTCAAGCGATTCTCCTGCCTCAGCCTCCCTGGTAGCTGGGACTACAGGTGTGTGCCAACACACCCAGCTAATTCTTTTATATTTTTAGTAGGGATGGGGTTTTGCCATGTTGGCCAGGCTGGTCTGGAACTCCTGACCTCACATGATCCACCCACCTTGGTCTCTCAAAGTGCTGGGATTACAGGTGTGAGCACCTGTGCCCAGCGTACAAGTTACCATTAATAAATATTTATTTACTGCTGCATGCAAGATCTTACAGTGCTGTCTATTGTGACAGGCATACAGTATGTGCTTCGTTACTATGTACTGAATGCATATGGAAAGGATGTCCAGCATAGTATGTGGCACAGAGGAAGTGCTCCATCAAAGTTAGCTCTCTTCCTCTTTAGAAGCTAGGAGGGCCTGGGAATTCAGTCTTGGCAGCCTTGCCTGGAATGAGGGAGGGAAACTGGGAACACTGAAGCCTCATCCCTCAGATCAGCTCTTCCCCAGTGATAGGTACCATCCCCACACCTCACCCCCAGTGCAAAAGCTACATAAGTGACCTACACTTCAGAGATAGAAAGCAAAAGTGAGTCTTTGCCCTTGTCCACCTCTAATCTGTCAGCTCAGCAAAGGCAGCACTGCCCAGTGATGGGGGTGGGAGGCTGAATCAGGACTGATAGCCTAGGACAGGCAGCTGCTGCAGCCATACTGGGAGATGCACAGACCAGGGTTCAAAACTTGGTTGGAGGCTGGGTGCAGTGGCTCACACCTATGATCTCAGCACTTTGGGAGGCCAAGGCTGGCAAATCTTTTGAGGCCAGGAGTTCAGGACCAGCCTGGCCAAAATGGTGAAACCCCGTCTCTACTAAAAATTAGCTGGGCATGGTGGTAAGCGCCTGTAATCCCAGCTACTACTCAGTAGGCTGAGGCAGGAGAATCGATTGAACCCCAGAGGCGGAGGCTGCAGTGAGCTGAGATTGCACCACCGTACTCCTGCCTGGGCAACGAAACGAGACTGTTATCTCACGCACAAAAACAAAAACCTGGCTGGGTGATCTTGGGGGTATGATTTGACTTTTGTGAACCATCATTTCCTTCTGTAGGCAGGGGATACAAATGGACTCTACCTCTTACGGAGGTTGTAAAGGAGACTCCCTAGATCTCTCCCTAGATCTCCTTCCATCTCTTAGAGGCACCTAGAAAACATTGATATTTGGCTTTTGCTTTGGCTGAAAGGGAGAGAGAAGCAGAGCTCTCATGGTACACTGTGGCCACCGTGTGACTAGCTGCAGTATTGCATAGGGAGGGTTCTCAGGCCCAGGAAAGCCTATCTGGACTGTTTGTTTTTTTCTGAGATGGAGTTTCACTCTTGTTGCCCAGGCTGGAGTGCAGATGCCCGATCTCAGCTCACTGCAACCTCCGCCTAACAGGTTCAAGCAATTGTCCTGCCTCACCCTCCTGAGTAGCTGGGATTACGGGCATGTGGCACCACCCCAGCTAATTTTTTGTATTTTTAGTAGAGACAGGGTTTCACCATGTTGGCCAGGCTGGTCTTGAACTCCTGACCTCAGGCGATCCACCCGCCTCGGCCTCCCAAAGTGCTGAGATTACTAGCATGAGCCACTTTTTTGTTTTTCTGAGACAAGGTCTTGCTCTGTTGCCCAGGCTGGAGTGCGGTAGCGTGGCATGATCTCGGCTCCACTGCAACCTCTGCCTCCCAGGTTCAAATGATTCTTGTGCCTCAGCCTCCCAAGTAGCTGGGAACACAGGCACCTGGGTATGGAGCTCTCCAAAGACTGAAATGGGCCCCCTACTACCAGCATCCTCTCCTGCTGCCTAGGCTACCTTGGGCCTCCAAGACCAGGCTGTCACCTTTTGGGAAGCGAGCAGCCTACTGCTGGGCTTAGGGTGCTGGTGGTGCCTTCTCTGGCTCTAGAACGTATGGTGACCTCTCAGTGTGGCATTCAAGACTCCTCACAGCTGGTGCCCTGGACACCTGCTCTGTGCTTGGAACTCAGAGTGACTTAGCCCAGACCTGTCCCGAGCCACTCTCTCTGCTTCATCCGCCCTTCTCCGTCCTCCTGGAGCCCCGTTAGTTTTCTCCCCAACTCAGGAGCGTAAAGCACACTTCCCCAGTGAGTGCGTTAAGTTCCTGAGATAGTATTCACGTAAAAAGCAACCATTTATTGAGTGCCTGCTGTGTGCCCGGTGCTGGGCTGGGGCGTACTTTTCACAAACCTCACTGGGCCGATGACTACGATCGCCCCGTTTTGTGGAAGAGTACACGGAGGCAGAGAAAGGTAACGCTGTCTACCCAAAGTCAGTCATGGGATGTGACAGAGCCCTGTCTGTGACTGTTAGGCAACCTGGTATGGTGGGGAGGGCAGACAGACCTGGGTTCAAATCCCCTCCCTACCACTCCCAGCTCACTTCCCATCTGTGAGGCTAACCTTCTTCCTCCGTAGAATGGGAGGGCAGCTTCCACAGGCCATAGGGGCTGGCTCAGAGAGGCAGGCAGCATGTGGGTGCCTAACGCAAAGGTCTAAGAAGTACGCGTGTGTGGTGGGGGTAACAGAGGAGGCAGCCAGAGCCAGTGTGGAGCAGGCCAGGGTAAGCTAGGGCCCCCTCGGGAAGGTCAGGCAGAGGAACTAGGCTGGCACCTTGCAGGCCTGCACCTGTCTAGTCCAGAAAGGCTGGAGACAGGATTAGGAACCCCCACTCAGGACCCAACCAGCAGCAAGTCGGGGCTTGAGGATCCAACTCCCATCTGTTCTCCCCAAACCCACTTTTGCTTTGTCAGTGCCTTTGACACTTGGCAGCCTTACGGGGGCCTTTCCAAATGCATATCTGATCATGTCTGCTGCTGCTGAAAACCTTGACCTCCCACTGTTCACCAGGACTCAGCCCATCACCATGGTACCTGTTGCCACAGCCCTGCCAACTCCGTCACCCTCTCAGGCCGTTGGCTCTCTTCCATCCCCTCGAAGCATCGTGGGCCTTCGAACATGCCGTTCCCATGGCTGGAGGTGTTTCTCCTCCTCCCTGCTTCATGCGGAGGTGCTGGAAGCTCTCTTCCAGGGAGGTGAGGAATTGGAGGCCTGGAAGAGGGGGAGGAGTTTGGAAAACCAGAAAGGCGGAGGTTGTTATAGGAAGACAGGGCAGGTGCAAAGCGCCCGTGCACTGGGGAAAAAGCCAGTAAAACGAATGAGAATGATGTGCTGTGTCGGAGGCCAAGGCCAGATCCTGAAGGCCTCCGATGCATGTTAAGGAGCATGGACTGACACCTGCGAGTGGGGAAGGGTTTGAGCAGGGGCAATTATAGTTTTGTCCATCGACGATTCCCCTGAGTAAGGTGGAGAATGGCTTATCAGCATCGTTCTGAAAAGCACAGTGCCCAGAGCCACAGGGTCCTTCAGGAATCACCTGATCACCACTAGCGCAGGATCTCCAAACTCAGACCTGCGCCACACACCCGGGCCGAAGCGGAGCATGCACTTCCTATGGCTGCCAGCAGGTGACACCGACACCCCACCATGTCCCCTCCAACTCTTGCGCCTGGAGACCCCTCACAGGGCAGGGAGAGTAGAGAGAAAGAGAGTCTCTTGACCTCGTGATCCACCAGCCTCAGCCTCCCAAAGTGCTGGGATTACAATCGAGACCATCCTGGTCAGCATGGTGAAACCCCGTCTCTACTGAAAATACAAAACATTAGCTGGGCATGGCGGCGCCTGCCTGTAATCCCAGCTGCTCAGGAGGCTGAGGCAGGAGAATTGCCTGAACCCGGGAGGCGGAGGTTGCAGTGAGCCGAGATCGCGCCATTGCACTCCAGCCTGGGTAACAAGAGTAAAACTCCGTCTCAAAAAAAAAAAGAGAGTCAGAGGAGGAAAGGAGAGGAGGAGGCCAAGGGCTGGATGGGGAAGGAGCTGGGAAGAGTTGAGGTGAAAGGCACGAGGACCGTGAAATTGGGGTGCTGCTGGCTTCCTGTTGTTTTTTTCCAGGGTCAGGCACAGTGTGTTGGTCTGACCACATTTTCTTCTTTTTCTTTCTTCTTTTTTTTTTTTTTTTTTTTTTTTGAGACGGAGTTTCGCTCTTGTTACCCAGGCTGGAGTGCAATGGCGCGATCTCGGCTAGCCGCAACCTACGCCTCCTGGGTTCAGTCAATTCTCCTGCCTCAGCCTCCTGAGTAGCTGGGATTACAGGCACGTGCCACCATGACCAGCTAACGTTTTGTATCTTTAGTAAAGATACACCATGTTGACCAGGATGGTCTCGATCTTTTGATCTCATGATCCACCTGCCTCAGCCTCCCAAACTGCTGGGATTACAGGATTGAGCCATCGCGCCCGGCTTATTCCATTTCTTACCCTTGCCACTCAGCATGAGGTTTCTCAGCTCCCCCGGTGGCTCCATGTCCATCGGGTCTGCCACACATTTTGTTGATCCACCTTCCAATGAGGAACCCCAGGTTGCATCCAACCGCTCCTCCTGCCTTCCCCACATGGTCACGTGGGAGGATCTGTGTGTGTATGTGGTGGTGGGGGCAGTTATATGTTCATGGCAACATTTCCAGGTTATAGGTGTATGCTTAGCTGAATGCTCCTAGACTGAGCTGGGACGGCTTCAGCCCTCAGTCCAGGAGAGCCTCTCATCTTCTTCCCAGCACCTGGCGTTCTCTGGCCTTTTTTTTTTGAGACAGAATCTCACTCTGTCACTCAGACTGGAGTGCAGTGACACGACCTCAGCTCACTGCAACCTCCCCCTTCCAGGCTCAAGTGATTCTCCTGCCTCAGCCTCCTGAGTAGCTGGGATTACAGGCGCGCACCACCACACCCAGCTAATTTTTGTATTTTCAGTGGAGACAGGGTTTCACCGTGTTGCCCAGGCTGATATCAAACTCTTTTTTTTTTTTTTTTGAGACGGAGTTTCGCTCCTGTTACCCAGGCTGGAGTGCAATGGCGCGATCTCGGCTCACCGCAACCTCCGCCTCCTGGGCTCAAGCAATTCTCCTGCCTCAGCTTTTGTATTTTTAGTAGAGACGGGGTTTCACCATGATGACCAGGATGGTCTCGATCTCTCGACCTCGCGATCCACCCGCCTCAGCCTCCCAAAGTGCTGGGACTACAGGCTTGAGCCACCGCGCCCAGCGATATCAAACTCTTGACCTCAGGTGATCCGCCCGCCTCCACCTCCCGAAGTGCTGGAATTACAGGTGTGAGTCACCCTGCCCAGCTCATTATTCAGCTTTCTCCCTTGCCAATCTGGTAGGTAGAAAGTGAGAACATACTAACGATTATTCTTGAGTTACCGATCTCCTCCTGTGCTTGTTAGCCTCTGGGTCTCCTCTTCAGTCAATTACCTGGTCACACCCTGTCCTTATTTGTGTTTCAAGGTACCTGTGTTCTTTTGGATTTTCAGGCATTCCTTAGATACTGGTCCCTGTCTCCCATGCTGTTCTCCATACAGTGTTGGGGAATCCTGGTTTATAAGCAGACAACCCCAGCCTGGAGGTCCCTCAAGGGCAGTGACAGTCCTGAGCCATCCCTGGGTCCCCACCCCAACATCAGGGCTGGGCCCCCAGGTCAGAGTATGAGAAGGGGTTGCCGGTCCCCCAGCAGATACTCTGGGGCTCATGGCTGCGGTCCTGACAGGAGGCAACATGGATATTTCAGGAGCATTGTCCTGGGTCCTGAAAGGTTTTTGGAGCCTCTCTGAAATCAGCTCACCAGCCTGGGATTTGGATTCTGAATTAGGGAAATTCATTCAACATGTATTTTTTCCATGAACGTCTATGAAGCACAGACTATTAGGCAGACGCCATTGTGGATGCTGGCCGCACAGCCCTCAGCTTTCTCAGAGCTCAGTAAACAGTGAACAAATAAGATCATCACAAAGAAACAAGGGGCTAAACTATGGAATAATAGAGAGAGGACTTCAGCCAGAGTGATCAGGAGAGGCCACTCTTAGGAGTTGACGTTTGTTCTGAGAGCCAGAAGAGCCAGGTGAAGACAGTGGCATGTGCAAAGGCCCTGGGGTGCTGGTGGGCTTGGGACGAGGGAGACACAGAAATGTTGTGGGGCTGGAGGCTAGACTGGGGGAGGGGCGAGTGAGCAGCTTGGGAGTGGTCAGGGGCCCATTCAGGCTGCATCCCGTGGTTCTTGATTCTGGTCTGGTCTCCTGTGTGATGTGGGCAAGAGGGTGGTTTGGCCTGAATGTGGAGTTTCTGAAGTGGCTCTGGGGTGGCCAAAGCTTTGGGCCAGGCAGCTCTGGCAGCTGCCGTGTAGCCAGAGGGAATCCTTTTCTTCCTTAATGTTTTTTTCTTTTCATTTCTCTTTTTGGAAACATTCTTCATCTTTATGATAGGTAATACATGTACCAGGTACAAAAACCAAAGGAAACAAAGGCGTACCCAGTGTAAGGTCCTGTCTTGCCCTTACCCCAGCCACCTGCTTCCCCTCCTGGGAAGGGAACCAGCTGCTGTGCCCGCCTGCCTGCCTGCCATCCCCAAGCCATTACATTCCCGCAAACTCAGGCTCACAGTTCACACCGATGCAGACACACACCACACATTATCCCTGCCTCGAGTTGTCCACTCAGTAGTGTAAGGTGGAGACAGTTCCCTATGAGTCCACTTAAGACTCTGAAAGGTTTTTTTTTTTTTTTTTGAGACGGAGTTTTCGCTCTTGTTACCCAGGCTGGAGTGCAATGGCGCGATCTCGGCTCACCGCAACCTCCGCCTCCTGGGTTCAGGCAATTCTCCTGCCTCAGCCTCCTGAGTAGCTGGGATTACAGGCACGTGCCACCGTGCCCAGCTAATTTTTTGTATTTTTAGTAGAGACGGGGTTTCACCATGTTGACAAGGATGGTCTCGATCTCTTGACCTTGTGATCCACCCGCCTCGGCCTCCCAAAGTGCTGGAATTACAGGCTTGAGCCACCGCGCCCGGCAAGACTCTGAAAGGTTTAAGGGGGGCCTGGAGGAGCCCCTAGCCGTATGCCTTGGGCCAGGTGGTGAGGTCAGTAGGGCCATGTCAGGCTGCACCCCGGACTGCAAGCAGCAGAACGTGAGGGTGGCACTGGGGGCCCCGGAAAGGGTTGGCACTGTGGAATGTGAGTAGAGCTGGCTGGAGAGGATGTGGAGAAAGCTGGGTGAGTTCAGCTGTTGGCGATTTCACGCCCCTCCTGAGCCACTTCTCAGGGACAGGCCCCAGCCATGCGGCCCAGGTGCTGACGAAGGTCAAATTTCGATAGCAAGAGAGTAAAAAGGAGATTTCCTCCAGAGGGGAGCCCTCTCCCCACAGAGGGAGCTGCAGCTGCCCCACACGCATACTCCAGGATTAAGGCAAATCCTACAGCAGGTGGAGGGGTGGGGAGGGCCCAGTTAGGGTGCGGGCCGTGGGGGAAGGGGTGGGCAGTGTGGGGCCGAGCGTGAACACCTGACTGCGGCCGTACCTGGGAATGGGTCTCCTTCTTCCCTTCATTCAACAAACACTTTGCTGCATCCCGTTTCTGCCAGGAGTTGACCTGGGTGGGGATTTGGCGGGGAGGAGCAAGACTGGTAACAGCTGAACTGGATCAAGGGCTACACAGCATGTGATGGGGGCCATGCAAGGAGCCTCAGGAAATGATGGCATCTGCTGGGGAGGGAGATAGTGGGAGCACGGCTTCGGGGAGTGTTGCTTTTCACTGAAAACCCTTTTGTACCATTGGAATGTTTTTTTAATTGTTGAAACCACGTACATATATTGACTCTTTTTTTTTTTTTTTTTTTGAGATGGAGTTTTGCTCTTGTTACCCAGGCTGGAGTGCAATGGCACGATCTCGGCTCACTGCAACCTCCGCCTCCTGGGTTCAGGCAATTCTCCTGCCTCAGCCTCCTGAGTAGCTGGGATTACAGGCATGTGCCACCATGCCCAGCTACTTTTTTTTTTATATATTTTTAGTAGAGACGAGGTTTCACCATGTTGACCAGGATGGTCTCGATCTCTTGACCTCGTGATCCACTCGCCTCGGCCTCCCAAAGTGCTGGGATTACAGGCTTGAGCCACCGCGCCCGGCCGACTCTTTTTTTTTTTAAAGACGGGGTTTTACCGTGTTGATCAGGCTGGTCTGAAACTCCTGAACTCAGGTGATCCACCTGCCTCAGCCTCCCAAAGTGCTGGGATTACAGGTGTAAACCACCGCACCCGGCTATCAACTCTTTAAAACTATGGTTTTTGCCGTCGAGGTGGTACATGCCTATAATCCCAGCACTTTGGGAGGCGGAGGTGGGCGGATCGTGAGGTCAATAGATTGAGACGATCCTGGCCAACATAGTGAAACCCTGTCTCTACTAAAAACACAAAAACTAACTGGGCATGGTGGCATGCGCCTGTAGTCCCAGCTACTCCGGAGGCTGGCAGAATTGCTTAAACCTGATAGGCAGAGGTTGCAGTGACCTGAGATCATACCACTGACTCCAGTCTGGAGACAGAGTCAAGACAAACAAACAGGGCCGGGTGCGGTGGCTCACCCCTGTAATCTCAGCACTTTGGGAGGCCGAGGCGGGTGGATCACGAGGTCAAGAGATAGAGACCATCCTGGTCAACATGATGAAACCCCATCTCTACTAAAAATACAAAAAATTAGCTGGACATGGTGGTGCGTGCCTGTAATGCCAGCTACTCAGGAGGCTGAGGGAGAATTGCCTGAACCCAGGAGGCGGAGGTTGTGGTAAGCTGAGATCGCGCCATTGCACTCCAGCCTGGGTAACAAGAGCGAAACTCCGTCTTAAAAAACAAACAAACAAATAAGCCTACAGTTCTTGGCTGGGTGAGGTGGCTCATGCCTATAATCCCAGCACTTTGGGAGGCCAAGGGAGGTGGATCACCTGAGGTCAGGAGTTCCAGACCAGCCCGGCCAACATGGTGAAACCCTGTCTCTATTAAAACTACAAAATTTAGCCAGGTGTAGTAGCACATGCCTGTAATCCTAACTACTGGGGAGGCTGAGGCAGGAGAATTGCTTGAACCCAGGAGGAGGATGTTGCAGTGAGCCAAGATTGTACCACTGCACTCCAGCCTGGGTGATGGAGTGAGACTGTCTCAAAACAAAACAAAAGTAAGCCAAAGCAGGTGGATCACTTGTGGTCAGGAGTTCAAGGCCAGCCTGGCCAATATGGCGAAACCCTGTCTGTACTAAAAATACAAAAATTAGCTGGGCGTGGTAGTGCACGCCTGTTATCCCAGCTACTCGGGAGGCTGAGGCAAGAGAATCTGAGACTCTGTCTCAAAAAACTAAACTAAACTAAACTAAACTATGGTTCTTTTTTTTTTTTTTTTTTTTTTGAGACAGAGTTTTGCTCTTGTTACCCAGGCTGGAGTGTAATGGCACGATCTCGACTCACTGCAACCTCGGCCTCCTGGGTTCAGGCAATTCTCCTGCCTCAGCCTCCTGAGTAGCTGGGACTACCGGCACGCACCACCACGCCCAGCTAATTATTATTATTATTTTTTGAGACAGAGTTTCACTCTTGTTACCCAGGCTGGAGTGCAATGGTGCCATCTCAGCTCACCGCAGCCTCCGCCTCCTGGGTTCAGGCAATTCTCCTGCCTCAGCCTCCTGAGTAGCTGGGATTACAGGCAAGTGCCACCATGCCCAGCTAATGTTTTGTATTTTTAGTAGAGACGGGGTTTCACCATGTTGACCAAGATGGTCTCGATCTCTTGACCTCGTGATCCACCCGCCTCGGCCTCCCAAAGTGTTGGAATTACAGACGTGAGCCACCGCCTGGCTAAACTATGGTTCTTAAAGTGTGACCCTCGCTCCTTCCCCAGACCAGCAACATCTGGGTAGCAATATAAATTCCCAGATTCCCCCCCAGATCCACTAAATACAAAATTCTGGGGGGCAGGGTGTCCAGCATGCAAGTCCACTAGGTAACTCTGATATATGCTACAGCTTCCGAGCTACTGATTTAAACAACATGACCAAAGCAGAGCTTGTGTCCTGGTGCTCACAGTCTGGGGGAAGGAGACTGTTCAGACCATCCCTCTACTACACCCACAGCAGTGACAGCCTCTGCACGACGCTCTGCCTGAAAGCTGACCTGGAATGGAGGACCTGAGGAGGCTGCCCAAGAATTGAGGATTGAGTGATATCTGAAGGGCAAGGGGGTCTCATCCACGTGGGAGGTGGTAGGAAGGGTGTCCCCAGGATGAAGTGGTCCATGGGAGGGCCCTGAAGGGGCAGGGACCGAGTGTCACGGGGCTGGAGGCCTCACCCCATTTCTGGGCGTTGACCTTGGGTACGGATTTGACAGGCACATCTGTGCTTGGGTGTGGTGACTGTCCATTAACCCCTGTGTGTGGACATCTCAGTCACAGACGTCCCCCACTTCGCGGATACCCAGAGCCTCTCCTGATCCTCGGAACTGCCAGGCTGATGAGGGTGTGGGAATGGGCTTTGCAGTAGGACAGGCAGGGCGCCTGCCCCTGAGCACCAACTCACTTTCCCCTGTATGACCTTGGGCCAGTCACTTCCACCTTCGGAACCTCAGTGTCCACATCTGGAAAATGGGGGCAAGAATGCCTTTGTGGAAGGGCTGCCAGGAGAAGGAAGTGAGATCATGCCACCTGCGCAGTAACCCATCCCTAGAAACCATTCCTTCCTAATCTCCGTGCAGCCACAGCTGTTGTTTACGGAGCACTTAGAAACCATGCCCTGAGGTGGATGTCGTCATCCCTGTGTGACTGGTTGGGAAAAGGAGGCTCAGAGAGGGTGACTTTGGTCATACAGGTTGAGTATCCCTAATTAAAAAATCTGAAACTTGAAATGGTCCAAAATCTGAAAATTTTGAGCACTGACACGATGCCACAGTGGAAAATTCCACATCTGACGTACTTGCTTTTTGTTTCTTTCTTTTCTTTTTCTCTTTTTTTTTTTTTTTTTTTTTTGAGTCTTGCTCTGTCACCCAGGCTGGAGTACAGTGGAGCAACCGCAGCTCACTGCAGCCTTGAACTCCTGGGCTCAAGTGTTCTTCTTGCCTCAGTCACCCAAGTAGCTGAGACTACAAATGTGCACTACCACACCCAGCCTTTTTTTTTTTTTTTTTTTTGTGGAGATGGGGTTTTGCCTTGTTGCCCAGGCTGGTCTTGGTCTTGAACACCTGGGCTCAAGCAATCTTCCTGTCTCAGCCTCCCACAGTGCTAGGATCATAGGCATGAGCCACTGCACCTGATCTACTTTTTTTTTTTTTCAGGCAAGGTCTCACTCTGCTGCCCAGGCTGAGTGTAGTGGAGCGATCTTGGCTCACTGCAACCCCCTGGGTTTAAGCAATTTTCCTGCCTCAGCCTTCTGAGTAGCTGGGATTACAGGTGCACACCACTGTGCCCAGCTAATTTTTTTTTTTTTTTTTTTTTTTGAGACGGAGTTTCGCTCTTGTTACCCAGCTGGAGTGCAATGGCCCAATCTTGGCTCACTGCAACCTCCACCTCCTGGGTTCAGGCAGTTCTCCTGCCTCAGCCTCCTGAGCAGCTGGGATTACAGGCACATGCCACCATGCCCAGCTAATTTTTTGTATTTTTAGTAGAGGCGGGGTTTCACCATGTTGACCAAGATGGTCTCGATCTCTCGACCTCGTGATCCACCCGCCTCGGCCTCCCAAAGTACTGGGATTACAGGCTTGAGCCACCGCGCCCGGCCTACCCAGCTAATTTTTATACTTTTTTTTTTTTTTTTTTTTTGAGACGGAGTTTCGCTCTTGTTACCCAGGCTGGAGTGCAATGGCGCGATCTCGGCTCACCACAACCTCCGCCTCCTGGGTTCAGGCAATTCTCCTGTCTCAGCCTCCTGAGTAGCTAGGATTACAGGCACGCACCACCATGCCCAGCTAACTTTTGGTATTTTTAGTAGAGACGGGGTTTCACCATGTTGACCAGGATGGTCTCGATCTCTTGACCTCGTGATCCACCCACCTCGGCCTCCCAAAGTGCTGGGATTACAGGCTTGAGCCACCGTGCCCGGCCCTTTTTTTTTTTTTTTTTGAGACGGAGTTTCGCTCTTGTTACCCAGGCTGGAGTGCAATGGCGTGATCTCTGCTCACTGCAGCCTCCACTTCCCAGCTTCAAGAAATTCTCTCACCTCAGCCTCCTGAATAGCTGGGATTACAGGGACATGCCACCATGACTGGCTAATTTTTGTACTTTTAGAAGAGACAGGGTTTCACCATGTTGGCCAGGCTGGTCTCAAACTCCTGACCTCAGGTGATCCACCCACCTTGGCCTTCCAAAGTGCTGGGATTACAGGCGTAAGCTACTGCCCCTGGCTAATTTCTGTATTTTTTGTAGAGATGGGGTTTCACCAATTTGCCCAGGCTGGTCTTGAACTCCTGAGCCCAGGTGATTCATCCACTTTGGCCTCCCAAAGTGCTGGGATTACAGGTGTGAGCCGCCATGTTAAGCCCTCTACTTCGCTTTCTGATGGTTCAAGGTACACAGAGTTTTTTTTTTTTTTCCCCGAGATGGAGTTTTTGCTCTTGTTACCCAGGCTGGAGTGCAATGGCGCGATCTCGGCTCACCGCAACCTCCGCCTCCTGGGTTCAGGCAATTCTCCTGCCTCAGCCTCCTGAGTAGCTGGGATTACAGGCACGCGCCGCCATGCCCAGCTGATTTTTTGTATTTTTAGTGGAGATGGGGTTTCACCATGTTGACCAGGCTGGTCTTGATCTCTTGACCTCGTGATCCACCCGCCTCGGCCTCCCAAAGTGCTGGGATTACAGGCTTGAGCCACCGCGCCCGGCCACAGAGTTTTTTTAATGCTCAAAATTATTTATAATATTGCCGGACTCTGTTACCCAGGCTGGAGTGCAATGGCGCGATCTCGGCTCACCACAACCTCCATCTCCTGGGTTCAGGCAATTCTCCTGCCTCAGCCTCCTGAGTAGCTGGGATTACAGGCACATGCCACCATGCCCAGCTAAGTTTTGTATTTTTAGTAGAGACGGGGTTTCACCATGTTGACCAGGATAGTCTCGATCTCTTGACCTCGTAATCCACCCATCTCGGCCTCCCAAAGTGCTGGGATTATAGGCGTGAGCCACCGAATTTTGCATTTAGACTTAGGTCCCATCTCTAAGACATCTTGTTATGTACATGCAAATATGACAAACTCTGAAAAAATCTGAAATCTGAAACACTTCTGGTGCCAAGCATTTCAAACGGAGGATACTCAGCCTTGCAGCACCTCCCCTCCCATGCCGTGTGTAGGACTACAGGCGCCCACCACCGTGCCTAGCTAATTTTTGTATGTTCAGTAGAGTCAGGGTTTCACCATGTTTGGCCAGGCTGTCTCGAACTCGTGACCTCAGGTGATCCTCCTGCCTCAGCCTCCCAAAGTGCTGGGATTACAGGGGTGAGCCACTGTGCCCGGCCTCAGTGCTTTTTCTATGGGCCCCTGTCACTGGCTAGAATTCAGGCAGACCAGGGAGGCCAGGCCCCAGCTGCTGCCATGCAAGAGGCAAGCTGCAGCACTAGAGCTTGCACTGGGGAATTAGCAGTATCTGTGACATTCTGACATGGGACATCAGGAATGTGGAATGTCCCCCAGTAAGCGTGTGCCTGCCAAGCACGCTAGCAGGGAGGGAGTGCAGGGTGGGCAGCTGAGCCCCTCCAGGCCCTCAGGACCAGGCAGCAGCTGGCCCTCTCACTCTAAGTGACCCGGGTCTGGTCTCCAATGTGCACATGGCCTTCTGGAAACCTGGGGTTCAGCCTAGCTCCTTCCTGGAGCCCCATTCTTGTGACCCTGGACTTCAGCTTTTCCACCATTAAAAGGAAAGCATACTCTTTATCTGGCGAGGCTGTGGCGGGGAGAGTGTGCTGGTTGAGCCTGGCACTGAAGCAGGGGCACGGTGGGAACATGGAAAAATGGGGCTGTTGTTCCACATCCCCTTAGAATTGTGTCCTCACACACGATTCTAATCTCCCAATCCTCCCCTTCCCAAGGTCAGGTCCAAGGGATCTGCTTCTCCTGTGATTGGCTGGACAGGCAGACACAGTCAATGAACAGTGACCCTATATGTATAGACCCTATATAGATAGTCTCCTAATGGGAGACTCTACATTGAAGAGTGGGACTCAGTCAGAATGTTTGGGGCCTGGGAACTTTGGGAGGCCAAGGAGGATTGCTGGAGGCCAGGAGTTTGAGACAACATAGCAAAACCCCATCTCTACAAAACACAAAAAACAATTATCCATGTGTGGTGGCATGGACCTGTAGTCCTAGTCACTTGGCAGGCTGAGGTGGGAGGATTGCTCGAGTCCAGGAGTTTGAGGCAGCAGTGAGCCGTGATCACGGCATCATTGCACTCCAGCCTGGGCAATCGAAAGAAAGAAAGAGAAAAAGAGAGATTGAGTGAGTGAGAGAGAGAGAGAGAGAGAGAGAGAGAGAGAAAGAGAGAGAAGGAAAGGAAAGAAAGCAACCAGGAAGGAAGGACAGGGAGAGAAAGAAAGAGAAAGCTTTGGGAGGCCGAGGCGGGTGGATCACAAGGTCGAGAGTTCAAGACCATCCTGGTCAACATGGTGAAACCCCGTCGCTACTAAAAATACAAAAAATTAGCTGGGCATGGTGGCGCGTGCCTGTAATCCCAGCTACTCAGGAGGCTGAGGCAGGAGAATTGCCTGAACCCAGGAGGCGGAGGTTGCGGTGAGCCGAGATCGCGCCATTGCTCTCCAGCCTGGGTAACGAGCGAAACTCTGTCTCAAAAAAAAAAAAAAAAAAGAGAGAGAGAGAGAGAGACAAAAGAGAGACAAAGAGAGAAAGGAAGAGAGAGGGGAGGGAGGGAAGGAGGAAAGGAAGGAAGGAAGGGAGGGTGGGAGGGAGTCTGGGGGCTTTCGGGAGTTAGTTGGGGTCTTTGAGTGCCGGAGGGAGCATAAGCCCAGGCTGCTTTTGGAAGCTGCCTCCGGAGCCACTGGCAGGGGAGGGAGCAAAAGGAAGGCTGGAGATCTAGGGCTGGGAGGGGCCACTCAGGGACACAAAGGCCCCAGCACCAGATCCCAGGGAAGCAGCACAGCCCAATCCACGGGCATCCACATCACATGTCCCCCGCCCAGGCCTACGTACATCTGCGCTGTGCTCCATCCTCAACACTATGCCCCAGGATGCAGGCGGGACAGGCACACCCTACTCATGGGCAAAGACAGTGATCATCAGAGAGGTGGCAGTGCTGGCCTCAGGAGTCATGGCTGCACCCTGGAAGTGCATTAGGAAATAGGATTCTTTTTTTTTTTTTTTTTTTTTGAAACTGAGCCTTGCTCTGTCACCCAGACAGAGGGTGCAGTGACACAATCTCGTCTCACTGCAACCTCTGGCTCCCGGGTTCAAATGAATCTCCTGCCTCAGCCTCCTGAGTAGCTGGGACTACAGGCACACGCCACCATGCCCTGCTAATTTTTATATTTCTAGTAGAGATGGGGTGTCACCACGTTGGCCAGGCTGGTCTGGAACTCCTGACCTCAAGTGATCCGTTTGCCTCAGCCTCCAAAAGTGCTGGGAGTACAGGCTTGAGCTACCACGCCCGGCCTGGAACAGGGTCTTGAGAAAAAGTGGTCAGGTGACTCCCTGATTCCTGCCCTGTAGGAGGTACGGTTTTGGGGGTAAGATGAGTAGTTCTGTTTGGGACACTGTCAGCTTGCGGTGAGAGGTATGAGGAGCCCAGAGTGGGGATACACCATCATGAGCTGCTGCTCAGTCTTCCAGGGAGGCCCTACGTTGAGGATCCAGCCTCAAATTCCTATATGTGACCCCTCTGACCACATATCTGTTTTCAGCCACCACTCCCTGTGAGCCCGTGGGGGCAATCCAGGTGGCCCCCATAAAGGCTGTCCTGGTTGGGTAGTCCTGTCCCAGCCTCAGGCCTGTAGGAGAAGGTCAGGAGAGTGCCAAGCAATGGGTCAGACACCATGCCTGGGCACCCCCCATGGCCCACTCAAGGCTCAGGGCCTGGGGAGTAGCAGTACATGCCAGGATGGGGCCAGGGAAGGTTCTAGGCTCAGAGCCCTGAGAAGCTGCTCCCTCTGAGGACCTCTGAGAACAGGGCTGTCACGGCTCCCCAGTGGAGGACCAGGCAGGCAGGGACAGCTGCAGCCCAGGCGGGCGGCAACCAGCTGCTGCCTGGGAGACTGGCCAGAGTGGGGCGGGCACGGCCCCCATGAGCCCCCAGCCTGAGCCCGCGGAGCGTGGGAGCAGGCCATGGCCTGAGGCTGGGTTTCAGGTTTTCATGCTGTGTTAACGGTCAGCTTGGTTAATGCTGAGCAGATGGGGGAGGGGGGCTACCAGCTCCCTTGGGGACAGCTGCAGGGCACACATGCACGCACACGCATGTGCAGAGGGTACAGGAGTTGCACTGTGGATGGTGCAATGCAGACTCAGCCCATTAACACTCATTCACTCTTGTGTCGCAGACACAAGATGGTGCTGGTGGGACAGACGGACCCAGGCAGGCCCACACTGGCTCCTGGGGCAGCTGGAGGTGGCAGAGCCGACAGCCTGGCCCAGGGCCCTCAGTCCTCATCCCACAGGCAGAACTTTCTGCTGGGGAGATCCCTCCCCTCCATGTTGCTCAGGGAAGACCCAGGCACACAGAGCTTATTTCAAAAAAATAATTTATAAAAGGCCGTTTGCTCCTGTTTTCGGCAGGCTTCCAGCTTCTCTGGGTTCAGGGACCAATGTTCCGTCACGATGCTGGGGCAAGCAGCAGCAAGGGGAGGTGTGGGGAAAGGGGGTCAGAGGCCCAGAACCTCCTGCTGGTGTTTGGAGGCAGGACGTTTAGCATAGCAGCTTCCAGCCAGGCTCAGCCAAACCTGAGATGGGGACCGAGCGCCAACGTCCAGGAGGCCGAGCAGAACCTGACATTCGGGCCGTCAGGACACAGGCATTGCCGCTCCAAGGGCAAGGGCAAGGGCAAAGCCTTGAGACTTGAGCTGAGCTGTAGGTTGGAAACCCAAGGCCAGAGCAGGAACCCTTACGAACCCCAGGACCAAGGAAGGATCTACCCAAAGCAGAACCAGAGACCTGGGACAGCACCCTGGGGTCAGGAGCCCCGTGCTGCCAAGGTCAAGCACAGCACCAGGCTGTGGCTGAGCCCCAAAGCCCAAGGCCACCAGCCTATGTGCCCACACAGCCTTGAGCTCATGTGTGCGCTCCAGGGAAGGGGAAGGAGCTGGATCCCAATGGCAGGGGGTCGTGGCTGAAGACAGAATCGCTGGAGGAGCAGGTGCTGCTGGCATCCCCACCCGAGGGGGAGTAGGGTCCAAAGGTCAGGCGGAGGTCAAGGTACTGTGGGGAACACAGCTGGTCAGCCTCTGCAGCACCCAGGATGGGCAGGGCACATGTCCTCGCAGTCAGGCCGGGCCTTGAGGCCTGGAGGGGAGCAGGCAGAGGGAGGTGGTGGGTGGGAGGGGAATGTACCTCCTCAGAGACGGCCAGCAGGACCTTGTCCAGTGCCTCCACCAGCTGCTTGAAGGTGGGCCTCTGGGAGGGTGCGGCGTGCCAGCACTCACGCATCAGCCCGTACCTAGGAGAGGTGGGGTGGAGGGCCACAGGGAGCCTCAGGCCTTGTGGGGGAAGGGGAGGACTGGGGAGTTGTCTGAGTGGGGAGTTTGATGAGGGATAGGCAGGGTCATCAGTGGAAGCCAGGCCAAGACGCTCCACTAGGAGGAGGAGGAAAAAGATGAGGAGGGGGAGGAAGGGAGGAGGAGGAGGGGGAGGAGGAGGAGGGGGAGGAGGGGGAGGGGGAGGAGGGGGAGGGGGAGGAGGAGGAGGGGGAGGAGGGGAGGGGGAGGAGGGGGAGGGGGAGGAGGGGGAGGGGGAGGAAGGAGTGGAAGGAAGAGGGGGAGGAAGAGGAGGAGGAGGAAGAGGAGGGGGTAGGAGGAGGGGGAAGGGGGGGAAGGAGGGAGGGAGTACATGGAGGAGGGGAGGAGATGGAGGAGGAAGAGGAGGAGGGGTAGTGCTGTCCTCCTGGCTGGGGCAAACCCTGAGGCCATGGTCAGGGCGAAGGAGGAGGATTGGAAAGTCGGAGGCAGGGGCAGGATGAGGTCTCACAGTTCTGGGGGGCAGTGTGGGGGCCGGTCCATCCGATGTCCCTCCCGCAGCAGCGAGAACAGCTCCTCCACCGGGATGCCAGGGTATGGGGAGCCCCCGAGGGTGAAGATCTCCCACAGCAGGATCCCAAAAGACCACCTGGAGACAGGGCCGGGGCTCAGCGTCCTCCCTACAACCAAGGTTAGGATGGGGGAACCCCACAGGTACAACCCACCACAGCAGGTGAGGAATGGACTCCCCTGAGTCTGGTACCACTTGGGTCCCAGGCCAAATCTGAAGGAGCCCTTGAGCACCTGACTCCTGGGGCCATGTGACTGGGCAGTGTCTTGCCGTTTTTGTGGGGTAGGACAGTGACTGCTGGCAGGACTCACACGTCACTCTGGTGTGTGTACACTCGGTCAAACAAGGCCTCGGGCGCCATCCACTTGACAGGCAGGCGGCCCTGGAGAGGAGGGGAGGCCTCAGTGCAGAGTCCCACAGGTCCCCAAACCTGCCAGCCCCAGGTCCAGCCCCCCTCTACCCCCATCCAGATGTGCCCATCTCCCTCACGTTGCTGGTTTTCTTATAGTAGTCAATGTGGTGGACACCCCGGGCCAGCCCAAAGTCAGCAATCTTCATCACATTGTCCTCTGTCACCAGCACATTGCGGGCAGCCAGGTCCCGGTGAATACACTGCGGCGGAGGCGGAGCCTGGGTGCCCTGGGACTCCCGGCTGGGAGCTGAGCACACACCACCCACCAGCAGGCCTGGGGGCAGGGGCCCTCCACCCACTTTACAGACAAGGAGGTTGAGGATTAGAAAGGGGGAGCACCCTCTCCCCATCCCCTCTCCCCTCTCCGAGCCTATGGGTGAGGCAAGTGTGAGGAACAGGTGGGGAACTCGGGAAGGTGTGAAAGCCTAGGGACATTGAGGTGGGGTAATGACAAAGGGCAGAGAGGGAGAAGTTGGGGACGTTTAATGCCACAGGCTGAGAGAGTGGAGATGGAGAGCGACAGGGGCCCACAGCCCCACCGCCTATACCTTCCGAGACTCCAGATACTGCATGCCTCGGGCCACCTGGTAGGCGCAGGAGACCAGGACTGGGAAGGACAGCGGCCCCTCACTGCTTCGAGGACCATCAGGGCTGAGGTCGGGGCCTGGGGGGCGCCGGGCCCGCAGGAACTCCCTCAGGTTTCCCTTGGCGGCACACTCCACGATCACATACAGGGGCCCTATGGAGGGAGCGCACAGAGAGGCTGCCAAAGCTGTGGCTCTGAGCCCTAACAGCCCGGGCCACCAGCCCCGGCTCTGCCCCACCTTCCTGGGTGCAGACACCCAGCAGGTTGATGATGTTCTTGTGTCGGCCAATCAGCTTCATCACTTCCATCTCCGAAACCAGGTCTGCCAAGTCCTTGTCGGAAGCATTGCCTGCAAAGGCGGCAGACGGGGTGAAGAAGCTGCCCTCCAGCTACACGAGGGAGACTGCAGAGGCAGGGCCAGGTCACGGAGCACTGGACATAGGGGTCACCTAGGCCACAGTCCTTTCTAGGCTGTGTGGCCTTGAAAAAGTCTCCTAGCATCTCTGAATCTCAGGGTCATCTTGTGGGAAATGGAGCAGTGGGTCACACCCTACCTGTCACAGCAGTTTCAAGGAGGCAATTACATCAAGGATCTAAGAGGCAGGCCTAGGGCTGGGTGCAGTGTGGCTCACACCTGTAATCCCAGCACTTTGGGAGGCTGAGGCAGGTGGATCATGACGTCAGGAGTTCGAGACCAGCCTGACCAACATGGTGAAACCCTGACCCTACTAAAAATACAAAAATTAGCTGGGCATGGTGGTGCCTGCCTGTAGCTACTCAGGAGGCTGAGGCAGGAGAGTTGCTTGAACCCAGGAGGCAGAGGTTGCAGTTTGCTGAGATCACACCGCTGCACTCCAGCCTGGGGGACAGTGAGAGATTCCATCTCAAAAAACAAACAAACAAACAAACAAGGCAGGCCTTCCAGTGGGCAGGTCCAGGAAACAGGAGAGAGGAGAAGAGCTGGGAGCAGGAAGGAAGCTGCCTCTGGAGGGGCTGGCAGTAGTCTCTGCATGGGCTCAAAGGTCCTGTGTGTGGAAAGCAGGCTGGCGCTCTGGGGTCTGTTTGACTAGGGTCTGGCATCCAACTGGCCTGGAATTCCAGGAGCTGCTGGCAGGCAGGGTGTAGCCAGGGGAGCTTGGGAAGAAGGCTGCTCTGGCTTCTCTGGCTGGACCCTTGGGGCTGACCTGTGGCCCTGGGCCAATGACATAACACCCCCCACCCACACACGCCAATCTCACCATGCACATTTCTCAATCCCTGCCTCCCAGGGAGCACCAGGTGGCCCCAGCTGTGTAGAGAGGAGGGGAGGAGCAGAAGAGGAGTTGAGGGCATTCTTGCAGAGGGGGCTGGGGAACTGGAACAAAAGGCCCTGATTGGCAGGGTGCAAGACTGGCCTGCAAGAGCACCCTGGGGCTGGACTGGGTGCAAGCAGAAGGGCTGTCCTCCTACAGCAGTGGATGCAGGGGATACACCTAGGGAGGGTCTAAGGGAGGCTGAGCGTGTGTCTTGGGAGAACCACAAGAAGGAGGTAGAGGGTCTGTGAGGCTGACAAGGAGATGTGAAGTCAAGGCTGACACAGACCAATGCTGACAGGGGATATCAAGCCTGTCACACCAAATTCTTATCATCATCGTCACCCCAATGGTGATTTATTGGGCCCTGACTGCAAGCCAGGCATTTTCCCCAATCCTTGAGCTGGGAGGTAGGGACTGTTATTTACTCTACATGACACGAGGCGAAATTGAGGCTCAGAAGTCACTTGCCAGGGTCAGGAGCGGAGCTGAACTGCAGGCTTAAGGGTGGGATCCTGCAGCCTCTCCCAGCTCCAAGGTTCACCTGGTAGCACCGTGAGCCCCAGTGCCATAGCACCTCCTCCAGGCTGCCACATTCACCTTTTCTTTTTCTTTTCTTTTCTCTCTCTCTCTCTCTCTTTTTTTTTTTTTTTTTTTTTTTTTGAGACAGAGTCTCCCTCTGTTGCCCAGGCTGGAGTGCAATGGCATGGTCTCAGCTCACTGCATCCTCTGCCTCCTGGGTTTAAGTGATTCTCCTGCCTCAGCCTCCCAAGTAGCTGGGATTACAGGTGCCCACCACCACACCTGGCTAATTTTTTTGTTTTTTTGAGACACAGTCTTGCTCTGTCACCAGGTTGGAGTGCAGTGGCGTGATCTTGGGTCTCTACAACCTCTGCCTCCTGGGATCAAATGATTCTACTGCCTCAGCCTCCTGAGTAGCTGGGACTACAGGTGTGTGCCACCATGCCCAGCTAATTTTTGTATTTTTTTTTTGAGACGGAGTTTCGCTCTCGTTACCCAGACTGGAGTGCAATGGTACGATCTCGGCTCACCGCAACCTCCGCCTCCTGGGTTCAGGCAATTCTCCTGCCTCAGCCTCCTGAGTCGCTCGAATCACAGGCATGTGCCACCATGCCCAGCTACTTTTTTGTATTTTTAGTAGAGACGGGGTTTCACCATGTTGATCAGGATGGTCTCGATCTCCTGACCTCGTGATCCACCCGCCTTGGCCTCTCAAAATGCTGAGAATACAGGCTGGAGCCACCGCGCCCGACCTTAATTTTTGTATTTTTAGTAGAGACAAGATTTCATCATGTTGGCCAGAATGGTCTTGATCTCTTGATCTCATGATCCATCTGCCTCAGCCTCCCAAAGTGCTGGGATTATAGGCGTGAGCCACTGCATCTGGCCTAATTTTTCTATTTCTAGTAGAGATGTGCTGGTCTCAAACTCATAACTTCGTGATCCACCCGCCTCAGCCTCCAAAAGTGCTGGAATTACAAAGGCACGAGCGATTGCATCTGGCCTATTTTTATTTATTTATTTTTAGATAGAGTCTCACTCTGTCGCCCAGGGTGGAATACAGTGACTTGATCGTGGTTCATTGCAATCTCCAACTCCTGGGTTCAAGGGATCCTCCTGCCTCAGCCTTCCTAGCAGCTGGGACTAAAGGTACATACCACTACACCCAGCTAATTTTCTTACTTTTTTTGTAGAGATGGAGTCTCACCATATTGCCCAGGCTGCCTCAAACTCCTGGATTCAAGCAATCCTCCTACCTTGGCCTCCCAAAGTGCTGACATTACAGGTGTGAGTCACTGCACTCAGCCACACTCACCTTTGAGCATCTTGACGGCCACAGTGCTGGCTTGGTCAGGCTGGGCAGGGTCCATACCAAAGGCCTCTGCACGTATTACCTGCCCAAAGCAGCCCTCGCCAAGGGGCTTCCCAAGCACCAGCCTGGAGATGGAGAAAGAGCATGCCTCAGACCTCTGAATCACTCCTGCTAAGGGTGGGTTGCAACCCAGCGCCCATGTCCCCACCCTCACACAGTTCAGCGCACCTGTCCCGGGGGAACTCCCATAGTGGGTCGAGAGGTAGGTCTAGACTCACGGGGCCGGCGAGCAAGGCAGGGCCGCTGCAGGAGAGACGTACACCTCGCACCAGGGATAAGCTTGACTTGCCGGAGGAGCCTGACTCCAGGGAGAACTGCAAAGTGGGAGACTTGGTTCTGCCTGCTGGAGTCAGGCTGCAACACACAAGGTGGGGGATGCGCCCAGTACCTGTCGGGCCAGAGGGAAGCGGGACAACTTCTGCACAGTGGCAGGCTGGTGGGGGTGCCGGCCGTGGAGTGCCTGCCCTCGATACAGCCCAGCTAGCAGCAGGAGTACAGCCAAGGCCAGGGAGCCCGACACGTACAGAATGATGTCCGTATACCTGGCCTCAGGCGCTGCTGCAGTCCACGTGAGGTCCTCCTCTGCCCTCGCACATGAATATACACAGACAGACAAACTGGTCAGTGGCGAGACTGGCCGCCCCATGCGCCCCACTCAGGCCCTCCCAGCTCCCAACATGCATGGGGACACAAACAGAGGAAGCTGTAGTTATGCCCAGTCCCAGGCTCCCATACCTCAGCAGAGGGTCACATGGACAGCCACATGTGGAGAGGCACAAAGGGGGTGTCATACAGCTCAAAAACACAAATCCACACACTGCCTCACAAGCCAGACCCCACAGGCCAACCGAGACTGACCACCCGACAGGCCACGGCCCCTACTGCTGGACCAGAGGGGCATCTTGCAGCATCTCCTGGCCCCTCAGGTGCTCACCTGGCAGCACCGTGAGCCAGGCTGACTGGTAGGAGAGGCCGATGGAATTGCCTGCGAGGCAGGTGTACTCGCCCGCGTCCTCGGCGGACACGTTCCGCAGGTACAGGACCTCCACCTCTGAGCTATTGATGTCTGCGGTCTGGGGAGGCGGACACATTCTGGGGTCACAGCAGGGCCTGGGGCCACACTGTGGCCAAGAGGGAAGCTGGGGACCCCCTCAACCCCAGGTGGGAGAAGAGAGGGGCCCAGCCTGTAGCAGGAGCTGTACCTTTAGGACTTGCACATAGGGGAAGCCGTCGGCCCCGAAGCTGCTGCCGTTGATGACAATGTGCTTCAGCCACTGGATGTGGGGCTGGGCATCGCTGTACACCTTGCACAGCAGCTCCACGTCACTGCCTACCACGGCTGTGGTGTTGGCCGGGAGCCCAGCCTGCAGGATGGGCCGGTGCGGGGACCGTTCTGGGGACCAGGCGAGGTGGTCAGCCCTGATTACCGGCACCCATAGAAGCACCCTGTTTGCCTCCCTCCAGCCTTCCTCAAGTTCAAGGGAGGGACCTTTCTGCAGCTTCTTGTCCTGCTTACTCTGCTTAAACCTTCCCTGGCTCCCCACTGCTTCGGGTCAAGGATGACATCTCAGCCTAGCATTCAAAACCCTCCGCCACCTGGCTTTCCACATAAATGCCACGCCCTAGGTATACGCTGGCCTGCAGGTGCAGGGCGTTCGGTATACTTAGGCCCTCAGTTCAGGCTGTGTCCTCTGCCTGGATGTCCTTCTTGCTTTTCCTCTTGGCAGACCTCTGCTCCTCCAGTGCCACACTAACCCCTGTGCTTTCCCGTGACCCACCTGGTCACTGAGCTGCTTGACTCATTTGAGTCCATCCTGCCTGCCAGGCTAGGCCCCACCAGAGGGCACAACGGAGCCCAAGACAGGTCAGGCCTCCCCAGCTCCCTGCCCCGGGCTCACCCAGCACATCTAGCAGGTAGCTGTAGCGGATGCTGCCCACAGAGTTCTCCACCAGGCAGGTGTATGTGCCGCGGTCCGAGGGCACCACGCTCTCCATCACGAGGCTCCAGTGCTGGTGGCGCAGCTGCAGGCAGAGGGAGTGTGCCCGTGGGACCACCAGACCACGTCCACCAAGGGGGGCCAGGGTACCAGGAGCCTAGATCCTCATCCTGCACACAGGGCTCTTCTCAAGCTCTCTAAGGCCCTGAGGACATCAGGCCCAGGCCAAGGACTATGGGACAAAGGAGAAGGCTCCCCAAAGTGCCCAAGCCATGGGTCTTTTGAGTTTTAGCCCCTCTCCCTGGCTGCGCCACTCTAAGCCAGCCCTTGCCTTCTCTGAGACTCAGTTGCCTCATGATAGCATGGAGCTGACCCTGTAGGGTCTCATCAAGATGGTGAGATGCTTAGGCTTATTGATACCATACCAGTCAGTGATTCTTCTTACTTTACAAATGGACTTGCTGAGGCTGAGAGGTTAAGTCACTTGTCAGAGAGTGGCAGAAGAGGAACCTGAACCAGAGCTGGCCAAGTCCACAGTCTAGGGCTCCTTCTGGGGTCCCACAATTGCTTTCCTCATTCCCCTTATTTATAGGTATGCTTGTAGGTATGAGGGGACTGATGAAGGAATGAAAATGGGGGAGCAGAAGGTCTTGGAACCCAGAGACTCACCCTAATGCCTCCAATGCGATTCTCCCCATGAAAAGCCTGTCCATCCTTAAGCCAGCGGATGGTGGGCATGGGGTTGCCTGCAGCTGGGCAGCGGAACTTGACGGTGTTCCCGGCAGGTACTGCATGCAGTTTCTTCTCCATGCGCTGGGGGTGTGTCCAGTAGGGTGCTGGGGTCGGAGGGAAGGCCCTTAGAATGACTGTGTTCCTACACAGGCCTCTTCTCAGTGACCGGATGGGCAGTGCGGATGCAAGTCCTTGAAGACTTATACTGACCTTGCTGGGGGTAAATGTGCCCATTCGAGGAGTTCCTAAGGGATTTGGGGTCCTCATCATCATTGTTGGAGGTCAAGGAGTCTATATCAGGGACAGAGGGAGGTGTCTGAGGTCCAAGAAGGGCAGGTCTCTCTTCCTAGGCATCCCTTAACTCACTGCTAGTCTCTTACCATCTATAACCAAGGTGAGATTCTGCAGGACAATCATGGAGCCTCGTCCCAGGCAGAAGTAGCGGCCAGCATCCTCAGGTAGGAAGCTGGCAATCTGTAGGCGGCCTCTCCAGCCCCGTACACGGCCAGCAGGTGCCAGGCGACTGCCCTCCTTATACCAGTGGCCACCATGCTCAGCTTGCCCACAGCACAGCTGCACAGGCTGCCCAAGGGCTACTGTCAGCTCCTGCTCTTGCTGCTCCAGGCTGGGAGCCAGGCAGGGCTCTGTGGGCAGAGGGCAGAGGTCAGCAGACCCTGCAGTCCCATCCGAGGTGGCCTCCTGCATCCAGAGAACATGCCACACATGCAGGGCACAAGCACCTTGCAATGCATGCTGGAGAGACCAGCATCCTTGAAACTCTCATGACCACATGCTGCGGATGCCACACCCAGGGCAAATGCCACACTCTTGCGGCATGTCACACACACGGCATTTAGTGCACATGCCACTGCCCAAGACACACACACACATACACACACGTGCACACATGGCACATGCCATTGGTGCCACATACAGGGCTCATGCTACACCTCTGGGCATATCACACTCACAATGCATATACCACACGTGCTGCCTGGACCTTCTAGGTCACACATCCAGTGCACAGAACACACACACACACACACACACACACACACACACACACACACACAGGCAAGGAGCTCACCGCCTGCTCTGCAGCCCAGCTCAGAGCCCTGCACCCTGCAAGGCCAGTCCTCTCTCGCAGACACAGAGATAGATGGACGCTTGCTGGAAGCCAGGCACTGACTGAGTCTCAGTGATTGGGCCCTGCCCTGCTGCCACCTTCTCAGGGCCTGGGCAGGGATCCTTTCCAGCTTTACTCAGCCCAGCAGCCCTCTCCTGGTGCCCACTCTTCCCACCCCTGCCACCCTCTCCCGCCTCAGAAGCCATACCCAGCTCCACTTCGTCAGAGGCCTCCAGGGACAAGGCTGAAGGCACAGGCACACTCAGCAGGAACCCCAACAGGGCCGACAGCAGCCGCATCTCCTTCCCACGGCTCTCAGGGACCCAGGCTGGACTTCCCAACAACTGCCTTCCTAAAATGGGGAGGGAGGGAAAAGAGCTGTGGCTACACGTGCACCTTCGCGGGTGCTTTTCCTTTATTTTGCAGATGAGGAAACCAAGACAGGAAGTGGTCAGCAGATGTGTCCAAGTGCCCGGCCAGGCTGTGGCAGTGCCGACTGGAGCCAGCTCTGCTGTGGCCAGAGCCCAAGGCCTCCTACAGTAGGCGGTGCAAGGGGGCTGGGCTGGGCTTCCTGCTCTCCTTGAGTCCTGCTGGGACCCTGGCACACGTTCACAGAAAGCAGTTTTGGGATTCTTTTCTCAGAGGGAAGTAGAGAACGGAGACTTATCTTCTGCATGCTCTTGGCGCACATACTTTACTTCTTGCTGAATAAATGAATTGATGGCCAAAGAGGCAAAAAAGAAAGTGAAAAATAATACAACGCCAAACTTCAGCATCTGGATGTTATCTGATCTGATCCCTGCTCCTTAGCGCATTACTGACGTTTCCAGGGCTGGGTGCTCACAAGGCAAGCAGGACCACATCCCTGGATACCCCTGCTTGGTATGCCCCAACTCCATCTGAGGCATGCATGGTTTTGTAAAGAATATAGACCTTAATTCTCCATCCACCAGAGCCAAGTTCAAATGCTGACTCTTACCAACTTGTAACTCCTTGCCTCTGTCCCTCTCTGGGCTACTATCCTCATTGGAATGCTTTGAGGATAAAAGAGATAAGATAATGTGTGTTGGAACTGGGCACACGGAGTGTTGGAATGTTCTCCTCCCTATGCCTGGCCCTAGAACTGTTCACTATTGCTCTGGCTCTGCCCTCAGCCAGTCGCCTCTGGTTCGGGTGCTGTTCCTGTCGGGCTGTGATGTACACATACCACAGCCGGCTATCCTTTTCCAGATGCTACGAAGGACACTTCTGTTCCCCAAAATGGAATGCTCAGAACTGAGTCTCAGCTGAGACAAAGGAATATGGTGACCACTGTAGTTCTGGGAGCCTACAGGCAGCACTGGCATCTCTCAATTTACCCTATGTGGGAAGCCCATTACACCTCCTTCTCCTTGGTCACTGCCACCCCACATCCAGTCCATCTGGCTTCCCCTGCCCCTACTCAGGGCAGGTCATGGTCATCTCTTGCATGGGCCTTTGGAAACATCCTCTCCCGGGGCTCTTCAACCTTCATCTTCCAGCAGGGTTTTAGAACACTTCAAGTCTGCCATGTCGTGCCCCCAGGTAGCCCTTAATGGCTACCTGTGCCCAGCAGGATCCAGCTCAACATCCTAGGCTTCCCTCTCTACCACCGCCTATCTCTTTAGTCACACGGTCTGCTCCTTCAGGAGCCCTGAAACCACTGGCTTTCAAAACTGGGCACATGTGCTCTCTTGCCCATCCCTCTGTGCCCCTCATTCCTCTTCTCTATCTGCCTCAAGATACTTCTGTCTCTGAGCCCACCTCAACTCCCAAATCCATCCAATTAGCTCCTCCTTGGTAAAACTCCCTACAAAGCTCGGCTTGGCAGGGACGGCAGCTCTTTGGGTACACAGCTTGGGCTGGGAGTGGGTGGGGAGGCCCGGGGGTTTTATTCCCACCTAGGCTGCCCTGACGTCAGAGTCCTTAGTCGAGTCACCCGTGGCTGCTGACTGCCCGGCACGTGGGAACGGAGGGCCAGCCTTAGGCATCAGACAGTTCTGGGTTCTCATCCAGCCTCCTGCACATGCGCTGGAGGCCCCCGGGCAGTAAGTGACTGAACCTTTCGGGACCTCGGCTCCCTCATCTCTGCCGCGGGCTCGAAGACAGCCTAGCGGCCGACGGACAAGCGCGCGCTCGTCTTCCCCTGCCCCTGCCGGGTCAGCCTTGGGGGAGGTGCACATGAGCGGGTCCCGAGGGTAGCTGCACAGGGCCTGCCCGCCCCCGCCTCGGTGGGCAATGAGTAACCAGCTCGGCGGCCAGGGTGCTCTTTGGACGGAACGGGACAAAAGGCCCTGTGTGCGCTGCGGGTTACTGATTTACCGCCCCCTCCACCTCCTGCCGCCCGGCGGACGCCCAGGTCCCCAGCGCCGGGAGGGGCAGTCCCCGCAGCCCAGTCGCTGCTCGCCCCCTGGCGGCTGGGAGCGCAGCCCGGGCTCGCAAGGGTTCCGGCTCACCTCGAGGCAGCGTGACTCCGCGCCCGGCAAAGGGTCCAGCTCACCTGGCTCCTCGGCCACCTCACTCCTAGCTTCAGCCCGCCGCGACCCCTGCACCCGGCAGGGTCCGCAGACAGCCTGAGAGCCCCTCCGCCAGGAGCCAGGAATGTACTCGCGACGGCGGCGTGGCCGCGGGCGGCCCCCATCGTGCCCCGCCCCTGTCCCGCCCCCTACCCCGCCCCTGCCCCGCCCCTGCTTCCCTGCCCCGCCCCTGCTTCCCCGCCCCTGCTTCCCCACCCACCTCCTGCCACGCCCCCATCGGGCCAGTCCCGCCTGGACCCACTCGAGCCGGAGAGAGGCGCAGCCAGGGGTGGCCCAGAGCCCCGCCCACCTGGAGCCCCGCCCCCAACCCGGTCAGCCCACTCCCGGGACCCCGCCCCAGCCTATACACACCCCCTACAAACGCTCCATTCAGGCTCCGCCTCTTTTGCCCTACCCAGGCCCCAGCCCAGGCTTCCAAATTCTAGTCCACTACCCAGCTCTACTCCTTGCTCTTCATCCCTCAGGGAATGCCTGGCTCCCCTGTCTTCTGCGCAACCTTCGGTGTGATACTTAGAACACAAATCTGACTGTGTCAACCACTCCCTTAAGTTTTCCCGTAGCTTCCCATAAATCTTTATACATAGATTATTGCCGTGACCCAAGTCTCCTGGCTCCTACTTTACTACCCCTGTGCAGTTTCACGTATCATTCCCTCTTCCTGGAATGTCCCTTGGCATGGTTAATTTCATATTATTCTCAGCTCACTTCCTCCAGGAAGCCCTCTGAACTTGCAGGCTCCCCTTAGATGACTTCTCCACTGTGAGGATGGAGAAAGAAAACAGAGTGAAGTGGTTCACAGCGCAGACTGCAGGGCTGGACATCATAGGCTCAAATCTCAGCACCATCACACAAGGCCTTGGTCTGCACTGTCTTTTCAGTAAAACAGGCAAATGATAGATAGGATCACCTTCAAGAAGTTGTTGCAAAAAGTGACATGTCAGCAGTATGTGTAAGCCTGGCATGCTCCGCTTGCTTCGTAATATTAGCTGTAATTATTTAGAACCTGCTATTTCTTCATCACTCTTGCGAGAATTGTAAGTGAACAGTGAATTATGTAAACAGCTGTGGAATGGTTGGGCACAATGACGGGTGCCTGTAGTGCTAGCTACTAGGAGGCTCAGGTAGGAGGATCGCTTGAATTCAGGAGTTCGAGACCAGCCCTGGCGACATAGTTGCCCTGTCTCTATTTTTCTTTTTCTTTCTTTCTTTCTTTTTTTTTTTTTTGAGACGGAGTTTCACTCTTGTTACCCAGGCTGGAGTGCAATGGCGCGATCTCGGCTCACCGCAACCTCCGCCTCCTGGGTTCAGGCAATTTTCCTGCCTCAGCCTCCTGAGTAGCTGGGATTACAAGCACGCACCACCATGCCCAGCTAATTTTTTTGTATTTTTAGTAGAGACGAGGTTTCACCATGTTGACCAGGATGGTCTCGATCTCTTGACCTCGTGATCCACCCGCCTCGGCCTCTCAAAGTGCTGGGATTACAGGCTTGAGCCACCGCGCCCAGCAAGCCGAAAGCCTACGGCACCCGGTATTCCCAGGCGGTCTCCCATCCAAGTACTAACCAGGCCTGCCGTAGACTCTATTTTTCTTTTTTTTTCTTTTTTTTTTTTTTTTTTGAGACGAAGTTTCGCTCTTGTTACCCAGGCTGGAGTGCAATGGCACGATCTCGGCTCACCGCAACCTCCGCCTCCTGGGTTCAGGCAATTCTCCTGCCTCAGCCTCCTGACTAGCTGGGATTACAGGCACGCGCCACCATGCCCAGCTAATTTTTTGTATTTTTAGTAGAGACGGGGTTTCACCATGTTGACCAGGATGGTCTCGATCTCTTGACCTTGTGATCCACCCGCCTCGGCCTCCCAAAGTGCTGGGATTACAGGCTTGAGCCACCGCGCCCGGCGACTCTATTTTTCAATAGAGGAACTGTGCCCTCAGACCTCACCAGTATAGTTCCAGTGTCTGGCATACAGTAGGTGCTCCCAGATAGCTCCATGCTCACCCGGCTGACTTACTACAGGTAAGTAAGGACTTCTCTCCTGAGCATCTAGACTGGGGCTACAGGCAGTCTCTGATCTCTGCCCATTTCTCACCTGAATCTCAAGCCCTATGCTTCTCTTAAGGCATCTTGAGAAGGAAGGAAATGGGATGGGGGCACCTGTGGTCCCAGCTACTCGGGAGGCTGAGGCTGGAGGATTGCTTGAGCCCCGGAGGTTGAGGCAGCAGTGAGCCACGATCACACCACTGCACTTCAGACTGGGCGACAGGTTACAGAGCAAGACCCTATCTGAGGCTCTAGCTAGTGGAGACCCTGCCTTAAGAAGCTACTTCCGCCGGGCGCGGTGGCTCAAGCCTGTAATCCCAGCACTTTGGGAGGCCGAGGTGGGTGGATCACGAGGTTGAGAGATCGAGACCATCCTGGTCAACATGGTGAAACCCCGTCTCTACTAAAAACACAAAAAATTAGCTGGGCATGGTGGTGCGTGCCTGTAATCCCAGCTACTCAGGAGGCTGAGGCAGGAGAATTGCCTGAACCCAGGAGGCGGAGGTTGCGGTGAGCTGAGATCGCACCATTGCACTTCATTCAACCTGGGTAACAAGAGCGAAACTCTGTCTCAAAAAAAAAAAAAAAAAAAAGCTACTTCCTTTCTCATTGTTATGCAGAGAAGTCTAGTTCTTTCGGCCCTCGCTCCCAAAAAGATAGTGGCATATCTTTGCATAACTATAAGGCCCATTAAGGTGACCTAAAAAAATTTTTTTTAAGCAAAAGAATGGTCTCCTCCAGAAAATAAATCAGAAAGTAATTGGGAGCAAATATGGTGGCTCATGCCTATATATAATCCCAGCATTGTAGAAGGCTGAGGTGGGAGGATTGCTTGAACTCAGGAGTTCGAGGCCGGCCTGGCCACATAGGGAGCTCTCATCTCTATTAAAAACATATGTATATTGACCCGGCGTGGTGGCTCATGCCTGTAATCCCAACACTTTGGGAGGCCAAGTCTGGCAGATCACCTGAGGTCGGGAGTTTGAGACCAGCCGGACCAACATGGAGAAACTCCGTCTCTACTAAAAATACAAAAACTTGGCCGGGTGCGGTGGCTTAGGCCTGTAATCCTAGCACTTTGGGAGGCCAAGGCGGGCGGATCATGAGGTCAGGAGTTCAAGACGAGCCTGACCCATATAGTGAAACCCTGTCTCTACTACAAAATACAAAAAACTTAGCTGGGCATGGTAGCACGTGCCTCCAGTCCCAGTTACTCTGGAGGCTGAGGCAGGAGAATCACTTGAACCCGGGAGGTGGAGGTTGCTGTGAGCCAAAGATTGCACCACTGCACTCCAGCTTGGCAACAAAGTGAGACTTTGTCTCAAAAAAACAAAAAAACAAAAAAACAAAAAACCAAAAAAAATTAGCCAGGCATGGTGGCGCATGCCTCGAATTCCAGCTACTTGGGAGGCTGAGGCAGGAGAATTGCTTGAACCAAGGAGGCAGAGGTTGTAGTGAGTTGAGATCACAGCATTGTACTACAGCCTGGGCAACAACAGCAAAACTCCGCCTCGAAAAAAAATTTTATACCTATCTATCTATCTATCTATATGTACACACACATATATATGTATATTATGACAATTTTTTTCTTTTTCTTTTTTTATTTTTTGAGACGGAGTCTTACTCTTGCCAGGCTGGAGTGCAGCGGCGTGATCTCGGCTCACTGCAACCTCCGACTCCCTGGTTCAAGCGATTCTCCTGCCTCAGACTCCCAAGTAGCTGGGATTACAGGCATGCACAACCATGCCCAGCTAATTTTGATGTTTTTAGTAGAGACAGGGTTTCACCATGTTGGCCAGGATGATCTCGATCACCTGACTTCGTGATCCACCTGTCTCAGCCTCCCAAAATGCTGAGATTACAGGCGTGAGCCACCACGCCCAGCCCTATAAAAATTAAAAAAAAAAAAAAAAGGTTACCGTTTTATTTTTTTATTTTTATTTATTTGTTTATTTAATTTTATTTTTCAGACGGAGTTTCGCTCTTGTTACCCAGGCTGGAGTGCAATGGCGCGATCTCGGCTCACCGCAACCTCCGCCTCCTGGGTTCAGGCAATTCTCCTGCCTCAGCCTCCTGAGTAGCTGGGATTACAGGCACGCGCCACCACGCCCAGCTAATTTTTTGTATTGTATTTTTAGTAGAGACGGAGTTTCACCATGTTGACCAGGATGGTCTCGATCTCTCGACCTCGTGATCCACCCGCCTCGGCCTCCCAAAGTGCTGGGATTACAGGCTTGAGCCACCGCGCCCAGCCTATTTGTTTATTTTTTTAAGATGGGGTTCCACCATGATGGCCAGGCTGGTCTTGAACTGCTGACCTCAGGTGATCCACCCACCTCGGCCTCCCAAGTGCTAGGATTGCAGGCGTAAGCCACCGCACCTGGCCAGCTGGTTATCTTTTAAAAACAGTTTGTCCTGATTTACTTCTCTAGGGTCCTGCCTTGCTGGAGCTCCCAGGATAGATAAGGCTCTTTGCCCTGAGAGCTGCCTGTTCAGAGGGGACCTTGCCAGATCTCCCGGCCTCCTGGAGGGGTTCAGCTCCCCGCCTCTGGCCGTCTGCTGGCTCCCCTTGTGAATGTGGTTGTGGGGGCAGGGAACAGGGTGAGCCGCCAGCTAGAGCTGGACCCCACATGACTTTCATTCACCTTCCAGGGCATTTCCTGAGTTTACCGGAGCCAAAGGCAAACTAACAGTTTTCATAGCCCAGGTCTTGCAACCTCCTTGTCTCCCGAGATGCCCAAATCCCTCAGACCAGCAACCCTCTGAGGTCCCCAGGATATGTTCCCCATCTCCCTGGTCTGCCTCCTCTCCCTGCACTCATAACCCTTCACACTGACCCTCAGCAGAGGCTGGTGCTCTCTCCCAAAGCCATTCCCTCATTCATTTGAATGATTATTTATTGAAGGTTCATTAGGTAGCATCCACTGTTTTAAATACAGGGTATAAAGCCCTGACTTGGACCCCATTTTTTTTTTTTTGCAACAGAGTCTTGGTCTCTCACCCAGGCTGGAGTGCAGTGGTGCAATCTGGGCTCACTGCAACCTCTGCCTTCTGGGTTCAAGTGATTCTCCTGCCTCAGCCTCCTGAGTAGCTAGGATGACAAACGTGTACTACCACACCTGGCTAATTTTTGTATTTTTAGTAGAGATGGCATTTCACCATGTTGGCCAGGCTAGTCTCAAACTCCTGACTTCTAGTGATCTGTCCATGTTAGTCTCCCAAAATGCTGGGGATTACAGATATGAGCCACCTTGCCTGCCCTGGACCCTACTTCTACCCTTCAAGGAGCTGCTGACATTGTAGTGGGGACAGAGAGATAAGTAATCAGTTACAGCCCAGGAGACACGCTGAGCGAGTCAGGGAGAGCACCCAAGCCTTTCGTACTGTTTCACTCGGTTGCTGACATCAATCTTTGACCAGTCACATTTGCAGTCTCTTTCTCAAAGACATTCAGACATGGCCAGGCGCAGTGGCTCACACCTGTAATCCCAGCACTTTGGAAGGCTGAGGTGGGCAGATAACTTGAGGTCAGGAGTTTGAGACCAGCCTGGCCAACATGGTGAAACCCCATGTCTACTAAAAATACAAAAATTAGCTGGTGTGGTGGCATGTGCCTGTAATCCTAGCTACTGGGGAGGCTTTGAGGCAGGAGAATTGATTAAACTTGGGAGGCGGAGGTTTCCTTGAGCTGAGATCACATACTGCACTCCAGCCTGGGCAACACAGCAAGACCCCACCTCCCCTCAAAAAATAAAAAGACATTCAGACACACACACACACACACACACACACACACACACACACACTCTTGCTTAGCAGAGGCAAGAGCCTGTCATCCTAAGATCCTACTGTTAGCTTGCCTCTGCCTCAGTTTCTCCACCCAGAAAATGCTCATGCTCCAGCTTCTTTCTTCCTAGGAGTGTTGAGGGAAAGGAACATGTTCCTGTTCCTGAGCTCCTGACTCTTGAACTCTTGTTATGTGCCAGGTACCCATGCTGGGTGTTGTACATGGATTATATCCTTTCATTCTTCCACCAAGCCAGATGGCATAGGAATCCTTAGCTCTGATTTGCAGATGAAGAAACAAGCTCAGGGAGATGGGATTACTTCTTTGAGGTCATCTAGCAAGTGAATTGCAGAACTTGAACCCCTATCTTCTGGGGCAAAGATGGAGGGCTCGAGCTAACTCTCCACAGACTGGGGTCATTGATGCTACTCCATCCTTAACTGTGGCCTAGGAAGGTGGAGATTCACCCAAAGGTGAGTGTGTCGGGGAGGGAGGTACAGGGTTTGGGACTGGGCACTGTGCTCCTTACTCTCTTGGCCAGCAGCCTTGAGGGGACACCCATGAAGTACCAGGCCCCAGGTAGGGGTTTGCAGATTTTGTGCCTCTAGAATGCCAGGCTGGGCCAAGAGGGTCTCCTGAGGCCAGGTCCCACCCTCCCACCTGCCTGGGGGCAGAGTCGTTGGGGGGTGGAGATGGCAGACGTTGCCTGGTGCCAATGATGTTGCTCTTGGATGGCAGCCGGGCCCAGGGAACACTGGGGCTCTTGTGCAGAAGGGCTGCTGCTAAAGCCAGCCCAGCCCCTGCTCAGGCCCCACTCCAGCCTGGGCCTGGCCCTAACTCTGGACCCAGTCTTGTTCTTGTTTTTTTTTTCCCCAAGACCGAGTCTTGCTCTGTCGCCCAGGCTGGAGTGCAGTAGCGTGATCTTGGTTCCCCGCAACCTCCACCTCCTGGGTTCAAGCTATTCCCCTGCCTCAGCCTCTCAAGTAGCTGGGAAGACAGGCATGTGCCACGATGCCCAGATGATCTTTGTATTTTTTTAGTAGAGACGGGGTTTCACCATCTTGGCCAGGCTGGTCTAGAACTCCTGATCTGAGGTGATCCACCCACCTCGGCCTCCCAAAGTGCTGGGATCACAGGGGAGAGCCACCACACCCAGCCCAGTCTTGTTCATTCTTTCTTTCTTTCTTTAATTTAATTTTTTTTGTTGTTGAGATAGAGTCTCATCCTGTTGCCCAGGCTAGAGTGCCATGGCACAATCTTGGCTCACCGCAACCTCTACCTCCCGGGTTCAAGCAATTCTCCTGCCTCAGCCTCCTGAGTAGCTGGGATTACAGCCATGCACCACCACATCTGGTTTATTTTATATTTATTTTTTTGTGATGGAGTTGCACTCTTGTTGCCCAGGCTGGAGTGCAGTGGCACGATCTTGGCTCACTGCAACCTCCACCTCCCGAGTTCAAGCAATTCTCCTGCCTCAGCCTCCTGAGTAGCTGGGATTAGAGGTGCGCACCACCATACCTTGATACTTTTTGTATTTTTAGTAGAGACGGGGTTTTACCAAGTTAGCCAGGCTGGTCTCTTGACCTCAGGTGATCTACCTACCTCAGCCTCCCAAAGTGCTGGGATTACAGGCATGAGCCACTGCGCCCGGCTTCTTTCTCCATTTGTTCTCCTTCCTTTTTTTCTTGACCCCCACTCCTTTTCTTCTTCCTTCCTCTTCCCTTTCCTCCTCGTCTTCTTCGTCGTCTTCTTCTTTTTTAAACAGTTTTTATTTTGAGAACATTTTAAAATATAGAAAAAGTACACAGGGTCATACCATACCCGGCTGCTCAGAACTGACAATTGCTCATTACCATTTTTAAAAAAAATTGAGGCCGAGCGCGGTGGCTCACGCCTGTAATCCCAGCACTTTGGGAGGCCGAGGCGGGTGGATCACGAGGTCAAGAGATCGAGACCATCCTGGTCAACATGGTGAAACCCCGTCTCTACTAAAAATACTAAAAATTAGCTGGGCGTGGTGGCGCGTGCCTGTAATCCCAGCTACTCAGGAGGCTGAGGCAGGAGAATTGCCTGAACCCAGGAGGCGGAGGTTGCGGTGAGCCGAGATCGCGCCATTGCACTCCAGCCTGGGTAACAAGAGCGAAACTCTGTCTAAAAAAAAAAAAAAGCCGGGCACGGTGGCTCAAGCCTGTAATCCCAGCACTTTGGGAGGCCGAGGCGGGTGGATCACGAGGTCGAGAGATCGAGACCAGCCTGGTCAACATGGTGAAACCCCGTCTCTACTAAAAGTGCAAAAAATTAGCTGGGCATGGTGGCGCGTGCCTGTAATCCCAGCTATGCAGGAGGCTGAGGCAGGAGAATTGCCTGAACCCAGGAGGCGGAGGTTGCGGTGAGCCGAGATCGCGCCATTGCAATCCAGCCTGGGTAACAAGGGCGAAACTCCGTCTCAAAAAAAAAAAAAAAAAAAAAAAAAAAAAAAAAAAAAAAGAAAATTGAGACGGGGTCTCAGTATGTTGCCCAGGCTGGTCTTGAACTCCTGGACTCAAGCAATCTGCTTGTCTCAGCCTCCAAAGTGTTGGGATTACAGGTGTGAGCCGCTGTACCCAGCCCCCTTTACCATTCTTTTTTTTTTTTTGAGACAGAGTCTCGCTCTGTCACCCAGGCCAGAGTACAGTGGCACGATCTCAGCTCTGCAACCTCCGCCTCTCAGGTTCAAGCAATTCTCCTGCTTCAGCCTCCTGAGTAACTAGGTAGGCGCCTGCTACCACACCCGGCTAATTTTTTGTATTTTTAGTAGAGACGGGGTTTCACTATATTGACCAGGCTGGTCTTGAACTCCTGACCTCGTGATTCACCCAGCTTGGCCTCCCAAAGTGCTGGGATTACAGGCGTGAGCTACTGCGCCCGGCCCACATTACCATTCTTTTCCAGCCCTTTTCTACCTTGGCTTCTCCACAGGCTCCAGGGAGGTCTAGCTTGGCTGGTCAAAATGGAGGTGACATTGATAGCAAGAGAGTGATTAAAGTTTGAGTGTCAGAGTCAGACAGATCTGGATTTTTTTAGAGACAGAGTCTCGCTCTGTTGCTCAGGCTGGAATGCAGTGGCACAATCTAGGCTCACTGCAACCTCCACTTCCTGGATTCAAGCGATTCTCCTGGCTCAGCCACCCAAGTAGATGGGACTACAGGTGTGCGTCACTATGCCCAGCTGATTTTTGTATTTTTAGTAGAGACAGGGGTTTTGCCGTGTTGGCCAGAGTGGTCTTGAACTCCTGGCCACAAGAGATCTGCCGACCTCAGCCTCCCCAAGTTCTGGGATTACAGTCGTGAGCCACCTTGACAGATCTGGATTTGAGTCCCGAAAACTGTCTTTGTGGTCATGGACAAATCACTTAACCTCAAGCCTCAGTTTCATTTTCTGTGAAATGGGAACAATCTTTCTTCCATGAGGACTCAGTGTGATGATTCATGTCAAGAACAATGGCAATGCCTGGCTCATAACCCATGCTCAGTGAACAATAGCCAATCTGAATATTTGCAGTTACGGGCCTGGGACCCACCCGAAAGCACAGACAACACACTCTTGTGACTGAGAGGGACAGACTGTGAGAATAACCCCTCTTCAGCCCTCACTTCTTATTTCCCACCCGTCCTCAATTCTGGACACATCTGTCTCCAATTTATACTCTGCACTTGATCTTAGCCAAAAGTCCAAGAAGCCATCCAATTTATACTCTGAAAACAGCAAGCCTGTGAGCTGCAGGTTGCCCAGGGCATTTTTGTGGAGGCCGAGAGTTTAGAGCTGATGACAGCCTGGGAGAGCTCTGGGGAGGCCTCCAGACCACGATGGATGGAGGGGAACGAGGGAGGAGGGATCTGAGCGAGGTTAGTCCTGGCTATAGTCCTGGCTAACCTCCCTCGGATCTGACTAACCTGGGCTAGTCCTGGGGCTTCCCAGAGTCTCAGTAGCACCCCCGGTCCCCTTATCCACTGATCCCAGATACTAGAAACCTGTGGCCTGGCTTGCTAGGACAGGGGCTTTCGGGGTTTGCTGGACTCAGCTCTCTCTAGACTTGGGCCTACGAGCCTCCCACCCACTGGGTGCTGGCATGCACATTTGTTTGGAGGAGGGCTGACAGCTGGAAGTGGCAGAGGCTGGGCTGGAAGGGTGAGAGAGTTTGCGGTCTCCAGGGAAGCAGGAAACAAACTCGTGCTCTTCTCCACTTTGCCCCGTGCCCTCCTGGACCATGTAGGGTTTTGTTGGGGTGCGAATAACAGAAAACCTAAATGACCGGGGCTGAAATGAAACAGTGTACCATCTCTCACCTAGCCCCACGTCTAGAGGTGGGTGTCGGTGGGTCTGAAGTCAGGGTTGAGGACTCTCTGTTCTCTAGGTTTTTCTCTTATGGTTGCAAGACCGTGGCTTCAGCTGCTGCCATCATTTTGTGCTTGAGGCAGGAGGAAGGAAGAAGTTCCAGAGAGTTGAGTTTCCACCCAGCAACTCTCGATATCGTCTCCTTGGCCAGACTGTGATCCACCGCCACCCCTAGCTGCAAAGGAAGCCAGGTAGTATATTCATTCTGCTGAACACCTTGCCTCCCCTAATAAAATCAGGGGCTTTTGGCCGGGCGCGGTGGCTCAAGCCTGTAATCCCAGCACTTTGGGAGGCCGAGGCAGGTGGATCACGAGGTCGAGAGATCAAGACCATCCTGGTCAACATGGTGAAACCCTGTCTCTACTAAAAATACAAAAAATTAGCTGGGCATGGTGGCGTGTGCCTGTAATCCCAGCTACTCAGGAGGCTGAGGTAGGAGAATTACCTGAACCCAGGAGGCGGAGGTTGCGGTGCGCCATTGCACTCCAGCCTGGGTAACAAGAGCAAAACTCCATCTCAATAAATAAATAAATAAATAAATAAATAAATAAAATAAAATCAGGGGCTTTTAAAAAGAATCGGTGACCAGGTCCCGAAACAAAATTTTTTTTTTTTTTGAGTCTTACTCTGTTGCCCGGGCTGGAGTACAGTGGCATGATCTCAGCCCACTGCAACCTCTGCCTCCCAAGTTGTGGAAATTTTCCTGCCTCAGCCTCCCGAGTAGCTAGGATTACAGGTGTGTGCCACCATGCTGGCTAATTTTTTGTGTTTTTAGTAGAGGCAGGGTTTCACTATGCTGGCCAGACTGGTCTTGAACTCTTGAACTCAGGTGATCCATCCGCCTCTGCCTCCCAAATTGCTGAGATTATAGGCATGAGCCACCGTGCCTGGACCCAAAATGACTTCTTTAAACTATAGATCTAACCAAGTCACTACTCAGCTGTTATATTTTTTCAATTATTTATTTGAACAGAGTCTTACTCTGTTGCCCAGGCTGGAGTGCAGTGGCACAATCTTGGCTCACTGCAACCTCCGTCTCCTGGGTTCAAGTGATTCTCCTGCCTCAGACTCACAAGTAGCTGGGACTACAGGTGTGAGCCACCATGCCCAGCTAATTTTTTGTATTTTTAGTAGAGACGGGGTTTCACCATGTTGACCAGGATGGTCTCGATCTCTTGACCTCGTGATCCACCCGCCTCGGCCTCCCAAAGTGCTGGGATTACAGGCTTGAGCCACTGCGCCCGGCCTTTTTTTTTTTTTTTTTTTTGAGACAGAGTCTTACTCTGTGGCCCAGGCTGGAGTGTAGTAGCACGATCTCAGCTCACTGCAAACTCCATCTCCTGGGTTCAAGCAATTCCCTGCCTCAGCCTCCTGATTATCTGGGATTACAGGTGCCTGCCACGAGGCCTAGCTAATTTTTGTATTTTTAGTAGAGACAGAGTTTCACCATCTTGGCCAGGCTGGTCTTGAACTCCTGACCTCGTGATCCACCTGCCTTAGCCTCCCAAAGTGCTGGGATTACAGGTGTGAGCCATTGCGTTTGGCAGGCCCCCCCATCTTGATGGGAGCAATGATGAAGTCACATTGCAAAAGGATACAGGCACAGGGAGGCAAAGATTATTCATGGGAGGCCACTGTTGAAACAATCAACTGTGCTCCACAACTCACTTACTTCTAGTTCCTTTCACTAACCTCCTCCCACCCCAGTAACCTGGCTCCTTTGACCTTCATGACCACTAGAGAATCATCTCTCTCAGTAAGTCATTCGGGCCAGGTGCGGTGGCTCACGTCTGCAATCTCGGCATTCTGGGAGGCTGAGGTGGGAGGATCATTTAAGCTCTGGGGTTCAAAGACCAGCCTGGGCAACACAGTTGGACCCTATGTTTAAGAAAGTAATTAGCTGGGTATGGTGGTCCGCACCTGGAGTCCCAGCTACTCAGGAGGCTGAGGTGGGAGGACTGCTCGAGCCAGGGAAGTTGAGGTTGTAATGAGCTGTGTTTGCACGACTGCACTCCAGCCTCTGCAACAGAGTGAGACTCTGTTTCAAAAAACAAACAAAACAAATGTCTTTCTGTGAAATCCCAGCAATGGTCCCTATCAGACCATAACCATTTTTATTCATTTGTTAATTAACGTATTCAATCACCAAGTAGTTATTAAAACATAACCACAGTCCTATGCTAGGCACCAGGGACACAATATCATAAGACCCAATTCCTGCCCTCAAACAGCTTCTAGTCTAAAAGAAGAGACAGGGAACTAGATCATCATAACACAGCATGTTAAGGGCTATGCTAACATGCACACCACTGCACTCCAGCCTGGGCGACAGAGCCAGACTCCGCCTCCAAAAAAAAAAAAAAGGCCTGGGGGATATTAGTTTCAGGTGAGTTAGATCCAGGCTCTCATCAGAAATGAGTCTCGGCCGGGCACGGTGGCTCAAGCCTGTAATCCCAGCACTTTGGGAGGCCGAGGCGGGTGGATCACGAGGTCAAGAGATCGAGACCATCCTGGTCAACATGGTGAAACCCCGTCTCTACTAAAAAAAAATACAAAAAATTAGCTGGGCATGGTGGCGGGTGCCTGTAATCCCAGCTACTCAGGAGGCTGAGGCAGGAGAATCGCCTGAACCCGGGAGGCGGAGGTTGCGGTGAGCCGAGATTGCGCCATTGCACTCCAGCCTGGGTAACAAGAGCGAAACTCCGTCTCAAAAAAAAAAAAGAAATGAGTCTCTCCTCATCTGGAGTACAGTAGCACCATCTCGGCTCGCTGCAATCTCCACCTCCCAGCTTCAAGCGATTCTCCTGCCTCAGCCTCCTGAGTAGCTGGGATTATAGACATGCACCACCAGGCCTAATTTTTATATTTTTAGTAGAAAGCGGGTTTCACCATGTTGGCCAGGCTGGTCTTGAATTCCTGGCTTCAAGTGATCTGCCCCCTTGGCCTCCCAAAGTGCTGGGGTTACAGGTGTGAGCCACTGTGCCCCGCCTCCTCTGCGTTGACTTAGTTCGGAAACAGGCTGTCCTTATGTGCTGGACACTAACAGCTGAAGACTATGACTGACTACTCAGTGGGGTCGCAGGCTCACTCCTGGAATCAGGGAGCAGGGTTTGTCCCTCTGAACCACAGGGTCTGAGAATGGAGCAGGTTTGTCACCCAAAGGAGAAAAGTCAAAGGGGTGTGGAGCAGGCCTGATATCAGGTGTGCTCCTAGGCAGGTGACTCAGTTCCAGCCCTCAGAGAGGGCCTCCTGAGGCAAATGTCCTGAGGGAAGGGCAAATCGGCCTCAGGAATGAGCAGATATGCTAAGACCAAATCTCTCTCCAAGGATACTTCTTGGTTGTGTGTAAGCTCTGGAAAACTCTGTCCCTGACTTTCTCCTGTGAAATCAAGTCTTTTCCATTGTCCTGAGGGTTAACTGAAATAGCCAATACAAGGGCTCATGAAATCCCCGTTCTCTTCCCATTAAATCAAAACATTAAGGTCTCAGGGCTGGTCTACCTTGCCAGCAAAAAAGGAGTGGACTCCACCTAGTGTCTATTGGGGTCATTGCACTGTAGAATTGATCATTTACAGAACGTCAAAGTTTCTTCTAAGTTTTGACATCCCTAGATAGATGAAGCCGCATATATGAACAGTAAGCTTGAGAGAGCCAGGCCAGGGATGGGTCTGCCCCGTCTCTGTAATGTGGGCTTTGCACAGGGAAGAGAGGTGAGATTAGGTGGATGGTCAGGAGTGTTCTTCCTGTTGTGTTTTACACTAGTGACAGCTCATCAGAGTCTGGTTTTGGGGCGGGGACAGCTCATCTGTAAGGGACTGCTGTGAGGAAAGAGCTTTCTTCTTCTTCTTTTTTTTTTTTTTTGAAGTTCCACTATGTTACCCAAGATGGACTTGAACTCTAGGGCTCAAGTGATCCTCCTGCTTCAGCCTCCTGGAGTAGGATCCCAGGATAGCAGCTGGGATTACAGGCTCGTGCCACCACACCTGGCTTAGGGCTTAGGGAGGAACCTGCTTATTGCTACTTCTTTAGGATTTGAGCTGGGAATTGCGGTTTCTTCCAGCTTTCGCTTTGCAAGACAGTATCAAGGCCTCAGGCCACACATAACTGGTGGCAGTGCTCAGATCAACACTTGGGGACCCTGAGTTCCAGGCCAGTGTCCCTCATGCCACCCCTCATTGGCTGCTGTATGAGTACATGTATAGATCTGTGTCTGCACTGGTGGGCTGTCACAGTCAAACAGTTGCTCTGGATCTAACTCTGGGCTAAGAGCATGATTCCCCTTCCTCTTGATTCCATTTCATGCGTGATTCAATTTCTTCCCCTCAGGTAGTGACACCTGAGGGATGTCATTGGCCAAAGAGCCTTGGGCCTGGGATAAGCAGGGGCTCTCCAGCAGTGGAAGGTCTTTTCGCTGGACCCTAGGAAAGAATCACTTCTAGCCACTATGCTTTTTCCCCCTCCTCGGTCAGATCCAATTAGGATTCTGGCATTTCGTAAATCACTGAATCTTATTACATGGGGCTATGCCAGATGCCATCTGCCTGTGGCCTTATCCCTGCTCCAGGGGGACTCAGGGCTTACTTCAGGCCAACATACAAAGAGCAGCAGCTATAATTTATATAGCATTTATCATGTGTAAGGCACAATTTGTTTCATATCTATCTATTAATTTCCACAAGAACCCTATGAGGTAGGTACTAATATCCCACCCTGAGGCAGCTCTGCGAAGGCAGAACTGGGATCTGAAACGTGGCTGCTTGCTTCCCAGAACCTGAGTTTTTGCCACTACACTAGACTGCCTCTCCAGAGCTGATGCCTCCCTGAGACCCGTCCAAGGCACTGGAGCCACGAGCAGGGGCTCCCTCTCATGCTTGCCTGCTGTATTACGGGTTCTGGGCACTGACTTCTGAGACCATAGGCTACAAAATTCAAACCTGTCTTGAGGATGCTAAGAGTAAGAGGGGCCCTGATTTCAAGTCAGGAACTATGGATTTCAAATTCCTGGGTGCCACCAGAATGGCCAGTATTAAAGAAAACTGACACCACCAAGTGCTGACCAAGATGTGGAGCTGCTGGAGCCCCCCCACACAGCTGGTGAGGATGGAGTCAGTAGAACCACTTTGGAAAACTGTTTGGCAGTGTCCAGGCAAGCTAAACCTATGCCTACTCTATGATTCCATGCCTGAGTATGTGTACCAAGCAACATGCACAAAATTCTTCACAGCACTTTTATTTATAATACCCTCAAACTAGAAACAACCCACTGGGCCAGGTGCAGTGGCTCACGCTTGTAATCCCAGCACTTTGGGAGGCTGAAGTGGGTGGATCCCTTGAGCCCCCAAGACCGGCCTGGGCAACAGAGACCCCATTTCTATAAAAAATTAGCTGGCATGGTGGCATATGCCTGTGGTCCCAGCTACTTGGGAGGCTGAGGCGGTAGGATCACTTGACACAAGGAGGTCAAGGCTGCAGCGAGCCTTGATAGCACCACTGCACTCCAGCCTGGGTGACAGGGCGAAAACGCCTCAAACACAAAAACAACAAAACAAAAAAGAAGGATGGCCAAATTGTGCTGTATTCAAATAAAGGACCACTACACAGCATGAAAAAACGGATTTTTTTTTTTTTTTTTTTTTTTCTTTTTGAGACGGAGTCTCACATCACCCAGGCTGGAGTGCAGTGATGTAATCTCAGCTCACTTGTAACCTTCACCTCCCAGGTCCAAGCGATTCTCCTGCCTCAGCCTCCTAACTGGGATTACAGGCACCTGCCACCACGACAGGCTAATTTTTTGTATTTTTAGTAGAGACAGGGTTTCACCATGTTGGCCAGGCTGGTCTTGAACTCCTGACCTCAAGTGATCCACCCGCCTTGGCCTCCCAAAGTGCTGAGATTACAGGCGTGAGCCACTGCACCTGGTTGAAAAAACTGAACTTCTGGCTGGGCGCGGTGGCTCAAGCCTGTAATCCCAGCACTTTGGGAGGCCGAGGCGGGTGGATCACAAGGTCAAGAGATCGAGACCATCTTGGTCAACATGGTGAAACCCCGTCTCTACTAAAAATACAAAAAAAATAGCTAGGCATGGTGGTGCGTGCCTGTAATCCCAGCTACTCAGGAGGCTGAGGCAGGAGAATTGCCTGAACCCAGGAGGCGGAGGTTGCGGTGAGCCGAGATTGCGCCATTGCACTCCAGCCTGGGTAACAAGAGCGAAACTCTGTCTCAAAAAAAAAAAAAAAAAAAAAAAAAAAAAGAAAAAATTGAACTTCTGAGACATACAGTAACATGGACGAATTCCACAAACACAGTATTGTGCAGAATGTATGTGTAATTCCCTTTCTATAAAACTCAAGAGCAAACTAATCTGCAGAGGTCAAAATAGTGGTTACTTCTAGGGGATACTGACTAGGAGGGGAAATGAGGGAACGTTCTGGGGACCTGGCAACGTTCTGTATCTTGATCTGGAGGGTAACCGCCCCAATGTATACAAATTGAGGATTCATCATATTGAAGTCTAAAAGTGGTGCACATTACTGAATGGTGTATCTCAAAAAGTTAGGAAAAAAAAAAAAAAGAAATAGTTGAAACAATTTCTGGGTATGGTAGACAATTGTTTTTGTTCCCCCCTCCCCATGCCTCCATTCCCCCTTAATCCAGAAAGCCCTCCAGCTTTCTTCTGGAGTTGCATCACTCCTTCTTTTTTTTTTTTGAGACACAGTCTCACTCTGTTGCCCAGGCTAAAGTGCAGTGGCGCGATCTCAGCTCATTGCAACCTTTGCCTCCGGGTTCAGGTGATTCTCCTGCCTCAGCCTCCTGAGTAGCTGGGATATCAGGCACATGCTACCACAACCAGCTAATTTTTTTGTATTTTTAGTAGAGATGGGCTTTCACCATGTTGGTCAGGCTGGTCTCAAACTCCTGACCTCGTGATCTGCCCGCCTCAGCCTCCCAAAGTGCTCGGATTACAGGCATGAACCACTGCACCTGGCCCCTACTCCCTTTCTGTGTTTTGGGTGGAGCTGACCCGGCTGTAGGCACATGACCCAGGCCCCAAATCAGAGTGCCATTTCCCTAGCCACAATGATTACTTCAGGGATGAGAACAGGACTAAACCAGCTAAGGCAATCCCAGTAATTTTGTTGGAACTAATGGAAAAAGGTGTTCTTTCCACTGTTGTTACTAACATACCAGGATAGAAGCCTGGGGCTGCCAGTGGCCACCTTGCCACCTATTAGAGAGCCTGCCTGAGGGCACACGGAGGAAAGCGGAGGGACAGAAAATTCTTCCTGATGAACCCATCTCTGAGTCTGCGTCCAGCTATCACTGTACTTTAATTTTTCATTACGTGAATCAATACATTCACTTTTTAAGCTAACTGCTTGGATTTGGGTTTCTAGCAGTTTAATAATGAGAGTCTAATATACTGGGAATGAGACAAAATTATGAGAAAAACGGAGGGACTTGGAGTATGAACGCTGAGCCTTGATCCATCTGCTTTGTGGCTGCTCACGCTGTGAGACCACGGCACTAGCAGGAGGCTGGTGAGGCAGGCTGCAGGGGCCACGTGGGAGGGACTCTTGTCCTCACTTGTAAAGGGTTCCAGAGCCAGTCTAGAGAACCAGATTCTCCTCTCCATTGTTGCTTCTTAGAGGCGGGACCTTGGGCAAATTATGACACCTCTTTTAGCCTTGTTCCTTCTATGATTTTTATTTATTTGTAGAGATGGGATTTCACCATGTTGACCAGGATGGTCTTGAACTCCTAGCCTCTTGCGATCCACCTGCCTCGGCCTCCCAATCCTGGGATTACAGGTGTGAGCTACCGCACCTGGCCTCCTCTATATGGAATAGCAGCTCTCAGCTCAAAGGCTGTTATACAGATCAAATGTTAGTTTCCCAATCTCTCCAGCTTTTTTACACCCTTGGCTGAATCAGCTCGTGCATCCTGGGCATTCTTATCATTGTCATAATGATCTTTAACCATGTGTGTACCCCCAAGGGCAAGAAAATTTTCGGGCCGGGCGCGGTGGCTCAAGCCTGTAATCCCAGCACTTTGGGAGGCCGAGGCGGGTGGATCACAAGGTCGAGAGATCGAGACCATCCTGGTCAACATGGTGAAACCCTGTCTCTACTAAAAATACAAAAATGAGCTGGGCATGGTGGCACGTGCCTGTAATCCCAGCTACTCGGGAGGCTGAGGCAGGAGAATTGCTTGAACCCAGGAGGCGGAGATTGCGGTGAGCCAAGATCGCGCCATTGCACTCCAGCCTGGGTAACAAGAGCGAAACTCTGTCTCAAAAAAAAAAAAAAAAAAAAAAAAAAAGAAAATTTTCATCTCTAGAACCCCTTACCAACAAGGCTGGCCACACAGCTGGTAGGGACTACCAAGTGGCCTTGCAGGCCAGAGGCTTACAGTATGATAGCCCACTCACCCACCATCCTTCATTCCCTTGCTTAGTAGATGGGGCTGAATCTGGCATATTGGGTGGCTTAGAAGAAGTCGGGGGGAAATTGCTGAGGCAGTCTGATCTTGGGAAGCTGAATGCTGCGAACCTCCCCTGGAGCTGGGTAGAGACTTTCACAACTGACCAGAAGCAGGGGCTGAGTGGTGCTGAATGGGAGCTGAGGCTGCCTGGGCCCCTTCCTCAAACTTGGCTGTGAAGGATGGGACAAAGAGCTCCTGAGGCCATATTTTTTAAATTTAAAAAATTATTATTTTTAGAGACGGAGTCTTGCTCTGTTGCCCAGATTAGAGTACACTGGCATAATCATAGCTCACTGCAGCCTTGAACTCCTAAGTTCAAGCAATCCTCCTGCCTCACCCTTCCAGGTAGCTAGGACTACAGGAATGCACCACCACACCCAGCTATCTTCTTTTAAAATTTATTTGTATACCTTTTTTTTTTGAGACAGAGTCTCCCTTTGTCGCCCAGGCTGCAGTTCAGTGGTGTGATCTTGGCTCACTGTAACCTCCGCCTCCCAGGTTAAAGTGATTGCCCTCCTTCAGCCTCCTGAGTAGCTGGTGTATGCCACCATGCCCAGCTAATTTTTGTATGTTTAGTAGAGACGGGGTTTCACCATGTCGGTCAGGCTGGTCTCCAACTACTGACCTCATGATCCACCCACCTCGGCCTCCCAAAGTGCTGGGATTACAGGTGTGAGCCACTGTGCCCAGCTATACTTTTTTTTTTTTTAATTTTTTAAGATGGGGTTTCACCATGTTGGTCAGGCTGGTCTTGAACTCCTAACCTCAGGTGATCCACCTGCCTTGGCCTCCAAAATGCTTGGATTACAGGCGTGAGCCACCATGCCTGGCCACTTTTTTTTTCTTTTTTTTTTTTGAGATAGAATCTTGTTATGTTGCCCTGGCTGGAGTGCAGTGGTTATTCACAGGCACGATCCTAGCATACTACAGGCTGGAACTCTTGGGCTTGAATGGTCTTTCTGCCTTAGCCTCCTGAGCAGTTGGGACTACAGGTGCATGCTACCACACCTGGCCATAACATTCCTTCTCAGCTCATTTTTTGGTCGTGGAAAATGCTCTTTCAAGAATCACCAGGCCTATGATAAGTCCCGTGGAACAAACCTATCACTGCATAAGAGCTGAGCGGGAAAAAAAAACATCTCTCTTCATACAACTCATTCATTCATTCACTCAGTAAAACTTTATGATACACCACTATGGACATCAGAAAGTAGAGATAAGTAAGGCTGGGTCTCTGCCCTGAGTGATGAGCCTGGAAAGCCACACTGGACACAGTTTCCACACTGGCCTCCCTGTCTCCTTTCCTGACCCCACTGTATTCTCTTACACAACAGTCAGAATAATTCTCTCAAACACAAAGCAGATCCCCAGCTTAAACCTTTTAAAGACCTTCATGAGGCCCTGTGTGACAGGGGAAGCAGGAAAAGGTGGATGAGATGAGGCTGTATTGAGTTCAGGGCATCTTGGAGACTTTCACAGGGTGCTTGACTCTGTCCCAACTCCTAAAATGCCTACTGAGGACCCGGGGGTCTGAGTGGGGTGGGGGTTAGGGGTCAAGACAGACATACTAGATGCAATAGTAATATAGCTCAAAACCCTAGATTTGTTAAGTTGCAGTCTGGCTCATGGGAATAATTCTTTATTTGGATGCTTCAGTGACCAAGAGACAGAGCATTAAGCACACACATCCACACACACAAACATTCACACACAATATGTAAAGCAAAGGCATTTCACAGGTGAAGGGATAGGGAGTGGGGGAAGGAGGCCACGAGAGCAGCTAGGGGCTTCTTGGACACAATGAAGAGAAGCCTCTGATGGTGACACTCGCAATGCTTGCTTCAAAGCTACAAGGAAAAATCTATCTCTGCGGAGTCAGTCCCAGGCCATAAAACACAGCAAAGACAGATCAATCTGGGTGTGGGGCCTGGAGAGCATCTGTTCCTCACTGTAGAAACCTGCATCAGCTCTCCCTTTCTTTCTCTAGGACCCAGAAATCGCCTGGTGGATGATGGGGAAGGCTAGCACCACAGCAACCTGGGCGAGGCGGTCTGCTGCACAAGGGGAAAGAGAGGGTTAATAGGGCCAAGGGTAGCAACGAACCTCATAGTTGGCTGGCATGAGGCAGTTTGCCTTTAGGGGCAGAACCCTCCGGGAGACATGCACGTGGGTCCCTTTCCCATGTGGCGTTGGGTCAGAGAACCTCTGATGGAGGAGGGGAAAGGTCCCATTCTCACTGGAGTGTCCCACGACCCCAGTGGACACAGAGGCCTCCCCCAGCCCCAGCTTGTCGCCAGGTGCTGTAGATCCTTAGCACCATTCAGGAACTGTGCAGCAGGGCAGGAGGGGTAGCAAGGCTCCACCAAGACTGTGTCATTGCTCCAGGAGGAGACTTCACAGTCGGCAGAAACCTGCACACCTGGCCGTATCTTGTCTGAGGCTCAGGAAAGCCTGCACTTCGTGGGGGAAGGCGGAGTGTTGTATTAGCTCCAAGCTCCCATGTAGCAGCGATTTCCTCTGTTTCCTGCCCTGGCCCAGGTTTGGTATGAAAGTTCCAGGTTTCACTGGCAATGTCTAGGGCCCAGGGAAATCTCTGTTCTTTAGTTGCAGGAACTGGCCCAAAACTGACCTTCAGAGGAAAGACAGGTGGCTAGGCTGTGGCTAGCACCTATGGCTGAGAGGGGTTGGGGAAGGGGGAAAGCCGTCCTCCAGACTGCCACCCCGTGAGACCACAAGTTTCTCAATACCCCTGCCTCCCCTATCATGACCTACAGGACCCCTGCCAAAGGGGAGCAGCAGGAGTGAATCAGCCTGGACCAATCAGAGGTTGTTTGTGGCCCAATCCTGCCTCAGGCCTGTGTACTTTCCTGGTGAGAACAAGGAGTAAGAGGGAGCCAAGGGCTGAGCAGTCACAGGAAGCTGGCTCATGGCTGGCCCAACATGGGACGCTGGGCAGAAACACCTCTAGTCTTCCAAGGTGGTTGAGTCTTTCTGAATGGGTTGCCTTTGCATTGGAATCTGGCCCAGGGATGATGCCACTGTTTTTGGTGACCTGTATTTGAGAAGGAACAAAGGAAGAGGGTCAGTGTGTGGCAGCTGTACCGGCTTACTGCAATGATAGCAGTGCCCGTCTAGGGCCTTGGAGTAATAGGCAAGGCAGCTTTCCTTCACTGACATCCACTGTGGGCTGGCAGAATGCCAGATGCTTAGCTTCAATCATTCCATCCTCATGGCAATTCTGCAAGGTGAGAAACAACACCCTCATCTTATATACAAGGAAACTAAAGTTCAGAAAGTTGAAGTGGCTGGCCCAAAGTATGTTTTGTTCTTTTTTTTTTTTTTTTTTTTTAATGGATTCAGTCTTGTTGCCCAGGCTGGAGTGCAATGGCATGATCTTAGCTCACCACAACCTCTGCCTCCCGGGTTCAAGTGATTCTCCTGCCTCAGTCTCCTGAGTACCTGGGATTACAGGCATTAAGCCACCACACCCGGCCCAAAGTAAGTTTTTAAGTGGTAGATTTAGGACTGTAGCCCATGCCTTTTCACTATATCAAACCACTGCCTACAGGGCCCTATACAAACTCATTCCATTTGGTAGTGGCAGAATAAAATGAATGGGCTTCAGAGTAAAACAGGCTTGAATCCTAGGTCTAACTCCAAGTAACGAAGTGACCTTGGGCAAGTCAATTAACCTATCTGATAATTAGGGTTTCTTTGGTTGTAAAAGGTGGGGTTGGGAGGGGGTATCCTAATTTCAGACCTCTTATTGAGAATTTAATGAGACTGACTCAGGTGTTCAACAAATCATAGCTTTATCCTTACAGAAGAATTAGAGACTTTTAAAAATTTTGAGACAGGATCTCACTCCGTCTCCCAGGCTGGAGTACAGTGGTGCCATCGTAGCTCACTGTTGCCTCAAACTCCTGGGCTCAAGCTCTTCTCCCACTTCACCCTTTCAAGTAGTCGGGACTACAGGCGTGTGCTGCCACACCTGGCTAACTTGTATTTTTTGCTGACAGGGTGTCACTACATTGCCCATGCTGGGAGAATTACAGGCTTACTGACTTGCCCAAGGTCACATAGCTGGAAAGTTTAGCAAGAGCACAGTGAAGAACACTAGCGCTTTCAGGCCTGGGTAGCCCCAGGGCAGGGCTCTGGTTGGCTCCAGGTTGTCTATTGTACCTGCCATCAACCGAACTGCAAGGGAAGTGTGCATGCTGAAACAGTGCGTGCGCTCCAGCTGAGCTGCTGGGGCTTGTCTCAAGGCTATCCTTAAAGAGTCCCCCAAAGTAAAAAAAAACATCCACAGATAAAGAGGATGATCTGCAATGTGAGAAAGAGACTCCAGGCAGAGTAGAGAGAACTACGGACATCTTCTTAGACCAACACCCTGCGTTTCCATCACTTTTAAAATCATTCAGCTCAATGAGCAAAGCAAAACGAACGACCAAAGTCAAAGCAATTATTTCAGCAGACCTGCCCGCCTGAAACTCAGTTTCCTTGTCTGTCACATGGGGATTCTGCTACCCATCTTAGAAAGTTATGCTGGGGCCAGCTGCAGTGGCTCACACCTGTAATCCCAGCACTTTGGGAGGCCGAGGCGGGCGTATCACTTGAGGTCAGGAGTTTGAGACCAGCCTGGCCAATATGATGAAACCCCTTCCCTACAAAAAAACAAAAACAAAAACAAAAATCAAGGTGATGTTGTGGGACACTGCTCATAACACACATTTCCCTTCAGGGAGGAAGGGACAGAACCATGTAGACCCTCCAGGCCAGGTCCTAGCCTCTTCATATTAATGGTGCCATAACCTACTTCACATCACCACTTAGAATGCTGATTGTTTCTATCTATAAAATGGGATAATTATCTCTTCCTCTCAGGGTTGGAAGGATTACCTGAGAAAATCTGCTTGACATATGGCCTGCAATAGAAGAGGGGCACAATGACTGTTAGTCATTTTCAAGATTACCATGAACAGGTAACTCCCTGTTTACCTGGTTCCTTCAAAACCGTTATCACAAGCTGCAATTACTGGTTGTTTACTTGCTTAGCTTCCCATCAGGTTGTAAGGTCATGAGAGCAGAGTCTGGGTCTGTCTAGGCCACCATTCAGAAGATGCTCAGCAAATACGTGATTAATGAATGAGAGGGCCTGATCATATCTGATAATCACCTATAGCGGGAACTCTTGCCAGCAAAGGGTAGGCTAGTGGAAAACCACTTCTTCAGTCAGAGTGCTACAGACCAGGAAAGCCAGGTGTTCTTAGGGTTCTACCAAATAAATCATGTATGCTTCTCTATTAAAACCTTGAGCCCAGCAGGTCCAAAGGCTGAGCAGAAACTGGCGGAGAAATACGTATAGAGGAGACACTTGTTCCTGTTAGATGACTTATCTTCTGTTCACTGAGAAAAGGCTGCCAGGATTCCGTTTCAGCTGAGAACTACCTGGCTTTGTTCTGACGCAGAAGTCCTGAGCTCCTGCCATAGATCCTAGAATTTCAAAAAATGGTTACTTACTGGTTCTGGTGTTTGAAGCCACTGACGTGAGCTTGGTACTGTTCTATGGAGTTCAGCACTATCTTACACGTTTTGCAGGGGTAGCCCTTTCCAGCTGAAACACATCAAAATCAAGATCTTAGTTATCCACTACGAAGGAACCTGAAGACGGCTGCTTTTCAGACTGCACAAATGTCCTTCTGAGGACTGACAGGTGAGGCGAGGTGAGGTTGCTGGCCCTGACGAGAACTCAGAGGTCACAGGGCTCAGGAGGCACAGACTGTGTGCCTATGTGCTTCCTGGGGTTGGGAACATCCTAATTCCCGTGTTCCCAGTCCCAGCATAGAGCCTGGCCCAGACTAGCTGTCTGCTGAGTGATAAAAGAATGACAGAACAAAGAGGTGACATTTGGTGTAACTGTCTTTTCTACCTTGACTGCGCTAAGTGGCCTCATTAAGGATGCCCTTCACTGAGCGATCTCTGGGAAGGTGCCACTCTCCTAGGGCTTGCAATAACAGTAATTAATGAGAACACTGGTTATGAAAATCAGTCTGTCTTTCTACCTTGGAATTCACAGAACCCTCTCTCACTCTATTCCAATGACAAAGTGGCTTTTCCCACATAGTCTATTAGTCAGTGAAGAGCCAGGATAGGTAACTAAACTCCTGCTTCTGCTTTCATGTGACCTTGGCCAGATTCCTTCTTTTTTTTTTTTTTTTTTTTTTGAGATGGAGTTTTCACTCTTGTTACCCAGGCTGGAGTGCAATGGCGCGATCTCGGCTCACAGCAACCTCCGCCTCCTGGGTTCAGGCAATTCTTCTGCCTCAGCCTCCTGAGTAGCTGGGATTACAGGCACGCGCCACCATGCCCAGCTAATTTTTGTATTTTTAGTAGAGACAGGGTTTCACCATGTTGACCAGGATGGTCTCAATCTCTTGACCTCGTGATCCACCCACCTCGGCCTCCCAAAGTGCTGGGATTACAGGCTTGAGCCACCGCGCCCAGCCTGATCCCTTCCTTTCTTATCCTAAGTTTTTATTTTTTATTTTTATTATTATTTTTAAAGATGGGGTTTCACCATGATGGCCAGACTGGTTTTGAACTCCTGACCTTGGGTCATCCACCCACCTTGGCCTCCCAAAGTGCTAGGATTACAGGTGTGAGCCACCACGCCCGGCCTCTATCCTAAGTTTTTCTTAACCTCAAACCAATGACACTGTAACTTTTTTATTTTTTTGAGATGGGAGTTTTGTTCTTGTTGCCCAGGCTGGAGTGCAATGGTGCGATCCTGGCTCATCACAACCTCCACCTCCCAGGTTTAAGCAATTCTCCTGTCTCAGCCTCCCGAGTAGCTGGGACTACAGGTGCGTGCCACCATGCCTGCTTAATTTTTGTATTTTTAGTACAGATGGGGTTTCATTATGTTGGCCAGGCTGGTCTTGAACTGATCTCAGGTGATCTGCCCACCTTGGTCTCCTCACAAAGTGCTGGGATTACAGGTGTGAGCCATTGTGCCTGGCCCCACAACTTATAATCATAGTACTTATTATAAACACAGCTGCTATTTACCAGATGCCTGATAAATCATGTGCTTCTTGCTTATACCCATTACTGGAGATAGTTAAAAAAAAATCATATACTTCATATAATTTTGTTTGTGCCTCATAATGATCCTGTGAAAATCATTTTATAGATGAGGAAAATAAAAGACAGTCAGATGTCCAAGAACACAGAGCTAGTAAGTGGCCAACTTCAGCTTGGCGGATTACAAACGCTGTCCTCCTAATATGCCAGAAGCCAGCTGCGCAAGACGAGGAGCTGCACACGTGATTTCAAGGGTCCTTCTGGCTCTGACACTTTTTGAACCATTTGCCACCCTGAAGTCTCACAGCTTTTGAATGAGATCACCTAGGTTCAAATCTCAGTCCTACCATTTCTTAACTGTGGAACCACAGGCAAGATTCTTAATGTCTCTGAGGTCTGGCTTCCTCATTTGTAAAAGTGGGGCTTCTTTGAGACTCAGGTTCCTCACCTATAAAATGTGATTGATATTAGCATCAACCTCATAAGGTTATTGTAATGATTTAAACAAAAGCAGCCAGGTGCAGTCGCTCATGCCTGTAATCCCGGCACTTTGGGAGGCCGAGGCGGGTGGATCACAAGGTCAGGAGTTCAAGACAAGGCTGGCCAAAATGGTGAAACCCTGTCTCTACTAAAAATACAAAAATTAGCTGGGCGTGGTGGTGGGTGCCTGTAATCCAGCCATTCTGGAGGCTGAGGCAGAGGACTGCTTAAATCCAGGAGGCAAAGGCTGCAGTGAGCTGAGATCGCACCACTGTACTACAGCCTGGGTGACAAAGCAAGATTCTATCTCAAAAAACCTGGCATACAGTAAGAGCTTGAAAACGTGAGCTTGTCTTACTATCACGGTTTCCCTCTTATGGGCTCCATAGTTATGCTGGCAAAGAGGGATCAGTGTAGGGTATTTTTTTTGTTTTTCGAGTTGAAGTCTCACTCTGTTGCCCAGGCTGGTGTGCAGTGGCACAGTCTCAGCTCATTGCAACCTCTGTCTCCCAGGTTCAAGCGATTCTCCTGCCTCAGCCTCCTCAGCAGCTGGGATTACAGGTGTGCACCACCATGCCCGGCTAATTTTTTGTATTTTTAGTAGACATGGGGTTTCACCATGTTGGCCAGTCTGGTATTGAACTCCTGACATCGTGATCCACCCACGTCAGCCTCCCAAAGTGCTGGGGATTACAGGCATGAGCCACTGTGCCCAGCCTAGGGTATCTTTTAAACAGCCTTCCACGGCAGCTGCAACTATTGAGAACACCAACAAACCCTCAAGTTACCAATGTTCCCAGTTATGTTTATTTCCTTTGTATCTTCAGGTATCCCTTTAAAATATTTAAGGGGAAATTACCGTAATCAGAATTCAGTAAATTCTTTTTTTTTTTTTTTTTTGAGACAGAGTTTCACTCTTGTTACCCAGGCTGGAGTGCAATGGCACGATCTCGGCTCACCGCAACCTCCGCCTCCTGGGTTCAAGCAATTCTCCTGCCTCAGCCTCTCGAGTAGCTGGGATTACAGGCACGCACCACCATGCCCAGCTAATTTTTTGTATTTTTAGTAGAGATGGGGTTTCACCATGTTGACCACGTTGGTCTCGATCTCTTGACCTCGTGATCCACCCGCCTCGGCCTCCCAAAGTGCTGGGATTACAGGCTTGAGCCACCGTGCCTGGCCACAAACAATTTATTACTTAAGCTATTTTTAAAATGTATAGGTCATTAGTGTTACGTATATTCACACTGTTGTATAAGCAATCTCTAGAGCTTTTTCATTTTGCACAACTGAAACTCTGTACCCATTAAACAACAACTCCCCATTTCCCACTGCCCCTGTCAAGCACCATTCTACTTTCTGTTTCTGAGTTTGACTACTCTAGGTACTTCATTTATGTGAAGTCATACAATATTTGTCCTTCTGTAACTGGCTTATTTCACTAAGCACAATGTCCTCAAAGTCCATCCATGTTGCAGCATGTGGCAGAATGTCTACAGGGTTCAATCTTAGACCCTCTGTTCTTTTCTCTCTAAACTATCCAAGGTATCTCATTCATTTATATGACTTAATTACCATCTATTAGGTTAAAACAAATAAAATTATCAATAGTCAACAGTTTTTTTTTCTTCTTTTCAAGATGGAGTCTTGCTCTGTCACCCAGGCTGGAGTGCAGTGGTGCGATCTTGGGTCACTGCAAACTCCACCTCCCAGGTTCAAGCAATTCTCTTGCCTCCTGAGTAGCTGGGATTATAGGCTTGTACCACCATGCCTGGCTAAGTTTTGTATTTTTAGTAAAGATGGGGTTTTGCCATGTTGGTCAGGCTGGTCACGAACTCCTGACCTCTTGATCTGCCTGCCTTGGCCTCCCAAAGTGCTGGGATCACATGGCCCCCGGCCAAGTCAAAGTTTCTAACCTATAAAAATGATAATTTCATATGGATCCACCTAATATGATAAAAACATAAATTCCTCTAATCCAGATCTCTCCTTTGAGCTCTAGACCTGTATAGACAACTGCCTCTTTAACATCTCTTGATGTTTCACAGGAACCTTATACCTCTAGCGAATAAAACCTATTTGCTTAAGATTAAATCTGGGCATCATCCCTGACTTCTTCCTTTCTTTCATCTTCCACCTTTGATGGCCAAGTCCTGACAATTCTACTTCCTGCATACCTGCTGAATCCCTTTATGTCTGTCCATCCTCTCCACTGACACATTAGTCCAAACTTTTCTTCTATGAACTACTCCTATAGCCTCATAGCTGATCTTCCTCCACTACCCTTTCACCCTATTCCGAGCCTTTCCAAACTTTCTTTTTTTTTTTTTTTTTTTTTTTTTGGACACAGGGTCTAGCTCTGTTGCCAGGTCAGAGTGCAGTGGCGTGAACATTGCTCACTGCAGCCTTAACCTCACAGGCTCAAGCAGTGCCCCCACCTCAGCTTCCGGAGTAGCTGGAACCATAGGCATGTACCACCACACCTGGATAATTTTTCTATTTTTTTGTAGAGATGGAGTTTTGCCATGTTGCCCAGGCTCCAAACCTCTTTACAGTGGAACCAGGATGATCTGCCCATAATGCTCAAACCGGCAACAGCTTCCCAGTGCTCTTGGGGTAAAAGCCCATCTCCCTAACATGACCCACAAAGTCACAAGTGGATGCCTGCTCATCTCCTCTGCATCACTGTGTATCCACACTAGCCCACTTGCCCTCTGGAGGGCCTTTCTTGATCCCTGCTCCCCCATCTAAGTCATCTCCCCTCATTTTATGTGCCCACAGTCTTGCATTTGTCTCTTTCTACAGCCTGTCACAGTTTTAACTATCTGCTCACTGCCTGTGTTCTGTGCTAGACTATAAGCTCCAAAAGAACATAAACAGAGACACGGGTTGGCGTGGGAGAGGCTTCCTTGCTCGGGAACCGCATAGAAAATTCTCAGGGAGATTCTTCATGCAGCCACTATGTCAGCAGACCCAGATGTTTCCCTTTCTTCATATGATGAAGATCAGGGATCCAAACTTACTCGGAGAGTTAAAGAGGCACCATTCGTCCCCATTGGAATGGCAGGTTTTGCAGCAATCGTTGCATACGGGTTATACAAATTGAAGAGCAGGAGAAATACTAAAATGTCTGTTCATCTGATCCACATGCGTGTGGCAGCCCAGGGCTTTGTTGTAGGAGCAACGACTACTGGTCTGGGCTATTCCATGTATCGGGAATACTGGGCAAAACTTAAGCCTTAGAAGACATGCTAGGCCGGGCGCGGTGGCTCAAGCCTGTAATCCCAGCACTTTGGGAGGCCGAGGCGGGTGGATCACGAGGTCGAGAGATCGAGACCATCCTGGTCAGCATAGTGAAACCCCGTCTCTACTAAAAATACAAAAAACTAGCTGGGCGTGGTGGCGCGTGCCTGTAATCCCAGCTACTCAGGAGGCCGAGGCAGGAGAATTGCTTGAACCCACGAGGCGGAGGTTGCGGTGAGCCGAGATCGTGCCATTGCACTCCAGCCTGGGTAACAAGAGCGAAACTCCGTCTCAAAAAAAAAAAAAAAAAAAAAAAAAAAAAAAAAAAAAAAAAGAAGAGATGCTGTCTTGGTCTCGTTGGAGGAGCTTACTTTAGTTAGACATCTCTTTATTGAAGTTACATGTTGTTGAAAATACACTAACTTGTATGGGTTTAGATGGTAAAATGGCATTTTGAATATTGGCTTCCTTTCATGCAGGCTTGATTTGCCTGGTGTGACCGCATTACTAGTGGCTAGTTTACTAACTAGGTCATTCAAGGAAGTCAAGTTAACTTGACAGAAACATGTCACCTAAATGCACTTGATGACGTTGAAATGTCCACCTTCTTAAATTGTTCAGCTGATCTTAGTTCTAAAGAAAATGACAGGCCAACCCTGAAGTACTCCCAGTTTGCTGCAGAATCTCAGATGTTTTGGATGTTTTATATAAGAGTCCTATTTGCTCCAGTTAATGTTTTGTGGACAGGCTGGCCCTTTTAGAACTCTGTCCAAAAAGTTCACGGAATATAACTTGTAAAGCTTCCCACAACTAACAATATGTATATGTGCATGTGTTTAAACCAAATGTAGAAAGCTTACAGAAGAGCTGCATAATAGTAGTATTTATTAAAGAATCTCAGTTGTAAACATGAGAATAATTTATGGATTCTAGTTTAGTTCTTATGTAACTGTGAATTATATATTTGCTGCTGTTATATTAGAATAAATTTTAACTGTCATCTTGAAATAGAAATATGTATTTTTAGCACTCATAGCAAAGGTAAATGAACACTTTTTAAATGTGTGCATTGCTTATTTTTTCCATAAGAATTGTAAACATTAAACTGAACAAATGACTATAATGGATTTGGTTAATGACTTACGAGCAAGCTGGTTTGGCCAGACAGTATACCCAAACTTTTATGTAGTACAGAATGCTATTACACTGTGAAATTCTCTTGTCTAAACTGAATTTACATTCCATCATGATAACATGGTATATGTATTGTTATTAAAGTAAGCGACCCATGCCAAAAAAAAAAAAAAAAAGGAACATAGACAATACCTGTCTTTTGCTACATATATACCACAGTGCCTGGCACATTGGCACATGTTCGGTAAAAGTTCAACAAAAACTTACCGACTATATATGAATTTAGTAAGAGTTGAACACTTCTCCTGCATATAAGGGCTGAAGAAACTGGGAGATCAGCATGGGGCTCAGAAAGCAGGTCTACTGAGTGGGACACAAGACCCTAATTAGGGAGAGAAAGTGACGGGGTGAAACAGAGGAGGATTTCAGTAACCTGGAGGGGACTTTCAATGCTCTGGGGGCAAGAAGGATTTGCCTGAATGATGTGTAGGTTTTAGTTCTGGCCTTCTTGGGTAAATATGAGAGAAATGCAAGCCTGGAGTATAAAACCACTCTAAAGCTTATTTGATCTGCTTGGTAGATTACGTATTTGCCCCTGGTGGCATTTGGACACCGTGGGTAATCTTATAATAGATCCATACTTGCCATGAGACACTTGTCAGGGACCCTCTGGAACTATTATCTGGATCTAACACAGAACTAGACCCAGGTTTCAATGTGGGTTCTGGCTCTGCCACTCTTTAGTGTGAAATCCTGGGAAAATCACTTCATCTTTCTGGTTTTAATATCCTCATCTGTAAAATGGGGTAATCAAAGTTGCTCAACAGAATTAATGTCAGGATTAAATCAAGTAATAAGGCTGTGCGTGGTGGCTCACGCCTGTAATCCAAGCACTTTGGAGGCCAAGGTGGGCGGATCACCTGAGGTCGGGAGTTCAAGACCAGCCTGACCAACATGGTGAAACCTCGTTTAAAAAAAAAAAAAAAAGAATTAAAAAAAATCAAGTATAAAAAAAATCACCTATAAAATGTGGTTGATATTAGCATCAACCTCATAAGGTTATTGTAATGATTTAAACAAAAGCAGCCAGGTGCAGTCGCTCACGCCTGTAATCCCGGCACTTTGGGAGGCCGAGGCAGGTGGACCACTTGAGGCCAGGAGTTCCAGACAAGACTGGCCAACATGGTAAAACGCTGTCTCTACTAAAAGAAAAACAAAAACACCTAAATTCTTTGCTAAGGTAGAATCCTTGTCAGTTGAAGTCACTGCCTGCATAATCTAGGTCAAGAGCCCACCTCTGTGAGTAAAAAGGGGGACAGAGCGAGGCTCAGTGTAGCTGTTAGACATCCTATACTTGGAAAGCCTCCTGCCAAATATGTTCAGAGCTGGAGGCAGGAGGAAGGAGTGTAAGGTTTGGAGCCACACAGAGCTAAAGACCCATACTGATGTCAACATTTTTCAACATCAAGGTCTTATCAGCTGTATGAACTTGAACCAGTCACTCTTGAGTCTCAACCTCTTTATTTGTGCAGTGATAGAAATCATATCTATTTATAGGGATGTGTGGAGATCAAAAGGGTATATAATACCCCTGCCCCTCAGCCTTGTTTTTTTTTATTAAAAAAAGTATTGATTTTCTTCAAAACCAAGTCCTCTTGAAAATCTATGACCCCAAAGTGAAGGTGTAGAACACCTGATTTTATTTATTTATTTATTTTATATTTTATTTTTTAAAATTTATTTTTTATTTTATTTTATTTTATTTTTATTTATTTATTTATTTTATTTTATTTTATTTTATTTTATTTTTTTTTTTGAGACGGGGTTTCGCTCTTGTTACTCAGGCTGGAGTGCAATGGCACGATCTCGGCTCACCGCAACCTCCGCCTCCTGGGTTCAAGCAAGTCTCCTGCCTCAGCCTCCCTAGTAGCTGGGACGACAGGCACGTGCCACCATGCCCAGCTAATTTTTGTATTTTTAGTAGAGACGGGGTTTCACCATGTTGACCAGGATGGTCTCGATCGCTTGACCTCGTGATCCACCCGCCTCGGCCTCCCAAAGTGCTGGGATTACAGGCGTGAGCCACCGCGCCCGGCCTTATTTATTTTTTGAGACAGAGTTTCACTCTTGTTACCCAGGCTGGAGTGCAATGGCGCGATCTCGGCTCACCGCAACCTCCGCCTCCTGGGTTCAGGCAATTCTCCTGCCTCAGCCTCCTGAGTAGCTGGGATGACAGGCACGCACCACCATGCCCAGCTAATTTTTTTTTGTATTTTTAGTAGAGACGGGGTTTCACCATGTTGACCAGGATGGTCTCGATCTCTTGACCTCGTGATCCACCCGCCTCGGCCTCCCAAAGTGCTGGGATTACAGGCTGGAGCCACCGTGCCCGGCTGATTTTTCTTTTTCTTTTCTTTTTGTTTCCAGACAGGGTCTTACCCTGTTGCCCAGACTGGAGTGCAGTGGCGTGATCTCCCAAGCTCAAGTGAGTCTCTTGCCTCAGGCCTACTGAGTAGCTGGGATTACAGGTGCACACCAACATGCCTGGCTTATTTTTTTTGCATTTTTAGTACAGACAGGGTTTCAGCATGTTGGCCAGGCTGGTCTTGAATTCCTGACCTCAAATGATGCAGCTACTTCAGCCTCCCAAACTGCTGGGATTACAGGGGTGAACCACTGCACCTGGCCAAGAACACCCAATTTTAAAGTCATGTTATTTGGCTTGATTGCTACCTGCATTTCAAGTTGATAATATACAAGTTAGTTTTAGAGTCTTTATTTGTTCTACATAAGAACCAAAAAAAGAGAGAAAAAAATGAAACTTAAAAGAGAAAGAGATGGAGGTCTTTCTTTTTTTTTTTTGAGACGGAGTTTTCGCTCTTGTTACCCAGGCTGGAGTGCAATGGCGCGATCTCGGCTCACCGCAACCTCCGCCTCCTGGGTTCAGGCAATTCTCCTGCCTCAGCCTCCTGAGTAGCTGGGATTACAGGCACACGCCACCATGCCCAGCTGATTTTTTTGTATTTTTAGTAGAGACGGGGTTTCACCATGTTGACCAGGATGGTCTCGAACTCTCGACCTCGTGATCCACCCGCCTCGGCCTCCCAAAGTGCTGGGATTACAGGCTTGAGCCACCGCGCCCGGCTCTCTTTTTTTTTTTTGAGACAGAGTTTTACTCGTTTCCCAGGCTGGAGTGCAATGGCGCGATCTTGGCTCACTGCAACCTCTACCTCCTGGGTTCGAGTGATTTTCCTGCCTCAACCTCCAGAGTAGCTGGGGTTACAGGCATCTGTCACCACGCCCAGCTAATTTTTTGTATTTTTAGTAGAGATAGGGTTTAGCCAGGTTGGCCAGGCTGGTCTCGAACTCCTGATCTCAGGTGATCTACCTGCCTCAGCCTCCCAAAGTGCTGAGATTACAGGTGTGAGCCACCACGCCCAACCAGAGACAGAGGTCTTTCTATAATACTTTCCTCTATGTATTTAAAAACTTGAAATAATTAGCATAAAATGAACATTCCATTCAGTACTAATTTTTAATTTTTTTTTTTTTTTTTTTTTTTTGAGACGGAGTTTCGCTCTTGTTACCCAGGCTGGAGTGCAATGGCACAATCTCGGCTCACCGCAACCTCCGCCTCCTGGATTCAAGCAATTCTCCTGCCTCAGCCTCCTGAGTAGCTGGGATTACAGGCACGCGCCACCATGCCCAGCTAATTTTTTGTATTTTTGGTAGAGACGGGGTTCCACCATGTTGACCAGGATGGTCTCGATCTCTTGACCTCGTGATTCACCCGCCTCGGCCTCCCAAAGTGCTGGGATTACAGGCTTGAGCCACCGTGCCCGGCTTAATTTTTAATTTTTAATTTTTTTGAGACGAAGTCTTGCTCTGTCACCCAGGCTAGAGTGCAGTGGTGTGATCTTGGCTTACTGCAACCAGGTTCAAGCGAGTCTCCTGACTTAGCCTCCCGAGTAGCTGGGACTACAAGTGCAAGCCACCACGTACAGCTAATATTTTTTTTTTCTGAGATGGAGTCTGGCTTTTTTGCTCAGGCAGGACTGCAGTGTCGAGATCTCAGCTTACTGCAACCTCCCATCCAAGCAATTCTTGTGCCTCAGCCTCTGGAGTAGCTGGGTAATGGTGTGTGCCACCACACCTGGCTAATTTTTGTATTTTTAGTAGAGAAAGGGTTTCACCATGTTGGTGAGGCTGGTCTCAAACTCCTGATCTCAAGTGATCCACCTGCCTCAGCCTCCCAGAGTGCTGGGATTACAGGTGTGAGCCACCGCAACCAGCCAAATTTCTTTTTTTTTTTTTTAAGACAGAGTTTCACTCTTGTTACCCAGGCTGGAGTGCAATGGCGCGATCTCGGCTCACTGCAACCTCCGCCTCCTGGGTTCAGGCAATTCTCCTGCCTCAGCCTTCTAAGTAGCTGGGATTACAGGCACGCGCCGCCATGCCCAGCTAATGTTTTGTGTTTTTAATAGAGACGGGGTTTCACCATGTTGACCAGGATGGTCTCGATCTCTTGACCTCGTGATTCACCCGCCTCAGCCTCCCAAAGTGCTGGGATTACAGGCTTGAGCCACCGTGCCCGGCCTCTTTTTTTTTTTTTTTTTTTAATGGAGACGGGGTTTCACCATGTTGGCCAGGCTGGGCTTGAACTCCTGACCTCAAGTGATCTGCCTACCTTGCTACCTTGGCCTCAAAAAGTGCTGGCATTACAGGTATGAGCAACTGCGCCCGGCCCGTTTTAAATTTTAATCAGTAAGTTATTCCTGAGGCAGGGGGAGACATGTTGCTCGTTCAAATTAAAAAGGACTCAACAGGGCCAAATTTATGTCAAGAAAACGAAATCAGAACCTTTGGGAAAGCAAGGTAATATATTTTTTTTTTTTTTGAGACGGAGTTTCGCTCTTGTTACCCAGGCTGGAGTGCAATGGCGCGATCTCACTGCAACCTCCGCCTCCTGGGTTCAGGCAATTCTCCTGCCTCAGCCTCCTAAGTAGCTGGGATTACAGGCACGCGCCACCACGCCCAGCTAGTTTTTTGTATTTTTAGTAGAGACGGGGTTTCACCATGTTGACCAGGATGGTCTCGATCTCTCGACCTCGTGATCCACCCGCCTCGGCCTCCCAAAGTGCTGGGATTACAGGCTTGAGCCACCGTGCCCGGCCGCAAGGTAATATTTTTACCCTACCAAGTCTTTCTAGACTAGACACTAGGATGCTTATAATTATTATTACGGTATGAGACTTTGGGACCAGAATCTTTGTGACTCAGGGTCAATATTTTCTGTTGAAAACACTGACATTACCTTTTTATTACCAAAGATATACAATCAATTTCCAGTTTCCACACATTTATGAAGTAACTTTCTCAAGTTCTCTTAGTGCCCCAAATTTCAGGGATAGCTATATGAAGTCTCACAAAAATCTACATATTAGCGCCGGGTACAATGGCTCACGCCTGTAATCCCAGCAGTTTGTGAGGATGAGGCGGGCGGATCACCTGAGGTCAGGTGTTTGAGACCAGTCTGGCCAACACGATGAAACCCCATCTCTACTAAAAATACAAAAAGTAGCCAGGCGTGGTGGCAGGCATCTGTAATCCCAGATACTCAAAGGCTTTGACAGGAGAATCACTTGAACCCAGAAGGTGGAGGTTGCAGTGAATCAAGATTGTATCAGTGTACCCCAGCCTGGGTGACACAGCGAGACTCTGTCTCAAAAAAAAAAAAATCTACTTATTAGTAAATATTATATGTAATAGTAATAGGCAGCAAAATCTACATATTAATAAAATTTCAATACAACTGTTTACTTTTCAGAAAGATATCTTTACCATAAAGAAGCTACTCTATTTCTTAATTTATAGAACCAGTTTTTACCCAGAAATCTAAGTAAAATGAATTAGTTAACTTCACTTGAGGTCTTTCTGTTCTGGAGTAATAGATTATACTATGCAATTATTACAGTAGCAATGCCAGCACAGCCCACTCACCATCTGCAGATTTGCCTTCTATGGTTTCAGTTATCTGAAAATCATATCCAAAAATATGAACTAAAAAATGCCACCAGGCGCAGTGACTCACGCCTGTAATTCCAGCACTTTGGGAGGCCGAGGCAGGTGGATCATGAAGTCAAAACTTCGAGACCAGCCTGGCCAACATGGTGAAACCCCAACTCTACTAAAAATACAAAAATTAGCTGGGCATGGTAGTGGGCACCTATAATCCCAGTTACTTGGGAGGCTGAGGTAGGAGAATCACTTGAAACCAGAAGATAGAGGTTGCAGTGAGCCAAGATCACACCACTGCACTCCAGCCCAGGCAACAAGAGCAAAACTCTGTCTCAAAAAAAAAATAATTGTGGCCGGGCGCGGTGGCTCAAGCCTGTAATCCCAGCACTTTGGGAGGCCGAGGCAGGTGGATCACGAGGTCAAGAGATCGAGACCATCCTGGTCAACACGGTGAAACCCCGCCTCTACTAAAAATACAATACAAAAAATTAGCTGGGCATGGTGGTACAAGCCTGTAATCCCAGCTACTCAGGAGGCTGAGGCAGGAGAATTGCCTGAACCCAGGAGGCAGAGGTTGCGGTGAGCCGAGATCGCGCCATTGCACTCCAGCCTGGGTAACAAGAGCGAAACTCCGTCTCCAAAAAAAAAAAAAAAAAAAAAAAAATTGTGGCCGAGCATGGTAGCTCACGCCTGTAATCCCAGCACTTTGGGAGGCCAAGGTGGGTGAATCATGAGGTCAGGAGATTTGAGACCATCCTGGATAATACAGTAAAACCCCATCTCTACTAAAAATATAAAATAATTAGCTGGGCATGGTTGCACAAGCTACTTGGGAGGCTGAGGCAGGAGAATTGCTTAAACCCGGGAGGCAGAGGTTGCAGTGAGCCTAGGTCACACCACTGCACTATAGCCTGGGTGACAGAGCAAGACTCCATCTCAAAAGAGAGAGAGAGAAAAAAAAAAAGCCAGGCTGGGCATGGTGTCTCATGTCTGTAATCCCAGCACTTTGGGAGGCCAACATGGGTGGATCGCTTGAGCCCAGGAGTTTGAGACCAGCCTGGGCAACATGGCGAGACTCTGGCTATACAAAAAATAAAGCAGTAGCCGGATGTGGTGGCGCACACCTGTAGTTAAGCAATTTGGTAGCTGAGATAGGAGGGATGCTTGAGCCTGAAAGGCTGAGACTCCAGTGAGCTGTAGCTATGCCACTGCACTCCAGCCTAGGTGACAGAGCAAGACCCTAACTCAAAAATAAATAAATAAAAAAATAAAAAATAAAAAATTCTAGAAATAAACAATTTGCAAGCTTTGTTTTGTTTGTTTTTTGAGACAGAGTTTCACTCCTGTTGCCCAGGCTGAAGTCCAATGGCACGATCTCGGCTCACAGCAACCTCCGCCTCCCCGCAACCTCCGCCTCCCGGATTCAAGCAATTCTCCTGCCTCAGCCTCCTGAGTAGCTGGGACTACAGGCACGCACCACCATGTATTTTTAGTGGAGTTGGGATTTCTCCATCTTGATCAGGCTGGTCTCAAACTTCCAACCTCAAGTGATCCACTCGCCTCGGCCTCCCAAAGTGCTGGGATTACATGCGTGAGCCACCGCACCAGGCCACGATTCACAAGTTTTTTAAAGTGCTGGCCATTCCGAGTAGAGTGATGAAATCTCAGGCTATCCCATTCTACCCTGTTCAGGATGCAAATCATCCCTTTGTTCACCACACTGTATATTCTATCTTCTCATTAGTCCCTTAGCCAACTTGGTTCTCAGATAGGAAAACATAGTATATACAGAGGGTTTTGTATTATCTGCCATTTCAGGCATCCACGGGGGGTTTTGGAACGTATCTTCTATCCCTTGACCCTAGGAGGCGAATGTTGCACTCAGCCAAGATCACGCCACTGCACTCCATCCTGGGTGACAGAGCGAGACTCAGTCTCAAAATAAGGAAGACCACCTTTCCAGTCAACTTTAAGGAATGTTTATTTTATTTTATTTAGATTTTGAGACAGAGTCTTGCTCTATCTGTTGCCCAGGCTGGAGTGCATGGCATGATCTCGTCTCATTACAACCTCTGCCTCCCGGGTTCAAGCTATTCCCTGCCTCAGCCAGCCAAGTAGTTACAGGTTCCCGCCACCATGCCCAGCTAATTTTTGTATTTTTAGTAGGGATGGGGTTTCACCAAATTGGCCAGGCTGGTCTTGAACTCCTGACCTTGTGATCTACCTGCCTTGGCCTCCCAAAGTGCTGGGATTACAGGCATGAGCCACCACGCCTGGCCCAGGAATGTTCATTTTAAAACAGCATTAAAAGTACCAAAATATACAAATACTTTGAGCAAGACTCAAATGCATGCTTAATAAAAGCAGGCTGGGTGTAGTGGTTCATGCCTGTAATCACAGCATTCTGGGAGGCCAAGGTAGGAGGATCACTTGAGCCCAAAGAATTCATGACCAGCTTAAGTAACATAGAGAGACCCTGTCTTTTTAAAAAAAGATAAAAACAAGGAATTCAACCTTTACCAATGAATGGTGAATGGATCCTGCAAGTCAAGAGAAGATTTCCATGCTTTCTCTCTTTCTCTACAGATGTTCCTTGACTTACAATGGGGTTACATCTGGATAAATCTATTACAAATTGTTGCCTAGCAATGCAAGAGAAGTAAGTACAGTCTCTACTGAATATCTATAGCTTTCACACCTTCATAAAGTTGGAAAATCATAAAGTTCGACCATAGGAAGTTGGGGACCATGTGTATGTACAGTTTTATTAGTTTTTCTTGGTACCAGTATCTCTTTAATATAACCACAACCAGAGAATGGGCGAGGCAAAGTTTTAATGTAGGGGTCTAAATTCTGCTGATAGGCAGCAACCTTTTCTCTCTTAGGGTTTCACCTATGCGGAGGTATAAAATAAGAACTATCAGAACACGAGGTTCTGATCCAGTCTGCTGAGGGTCCTTGACCCAAATCTGGCTTGTAGACAGGTTTCACTTACATAGGGTTTAAAAATAATTTTTTTGGCCAGGCGTGGTGGCTCACACCTCTAATCCAAGCACTTTGGAGGCCAAGGCAGGTGGATCACCTGAGCTTGGGAGTTCAAGACCAGCCTGACCAACGTGGTGAAACCCTGACTTTTAAAATAAATAAATAAATAAAATAAAATAAAAATACTTTTTTTTCTTTGGCCGGGCGTAGGTGACTTAGATCTCACTTTGTCTCCCATGCTGGAGTGCAGTGGCATGATCTCAGCTCACGGCAATCTCTACCTCCTGGGTTCAAGTGATTCTCCTGCCTCAGCCTCCCAAGTAGCTGGAATTACAGGAGGATTAGATCAGAACCTTACACCTGTAAATCTCAGAACTTTGGGAGGCCAAGGTGGGTGGATCGCTTGAGGTCAGGAGTTCAAGACCAACTTGGCCAACATGGTGAAACCCTATCTCTACTAAAAATACAAAAACAATTAGCCAGAAATTAGCCAGGCAGGGTGGCACACGCCTGTAATCCTAGCTACTCAGGAGGCTGAGGCACAAGAATCGCTTGAACCCAGAAGGCAGAGGTTGCAGTGAAATAAGATCGCACCACTGCACCCCAGCCTGGGAGACAGAGTGAGACTCTGTCTCAAAAAAAAATTTTTTTTTTTAAACATGGTCTGGCTCTCGCTCAGGCTGAAATGCAGTGGCACAAACATAGCTTACTTCAGCCTTGACCTGCCAGGCTCAAGTTATCCTCCCACCACAGCCTTCCCAAGGTGCTGGAACTATATAGACATGTGACACCACGTCCCCTAATTTTTTTAAAGTTTTAGTAGAGATGGGGTCTCGCTATGTTGCCCAGGCTGGTCTCGAACTCCTGGGGTCAAGTGATCCTCCTACCTTGGCCTCCCAAAGTGTTTGGATTACAGCATAAGCCACCATGCCTGACTGGGCTTAAAAATTTTTAGTTACGCATTTAAAAATCAGAGGGATTTCTATATAAATCTGGCTTTCCAGAGTCTTTTGAAAACCTGAAAGATATGGCAACAACCATCTACAAGTGACTAGGAGTGGCATTCACTCTTCAGCTGTCCACATCCTCTTCCTGGCTCTCACTCATTTAAATTTCTCGTCTGGCTTCTGTAGGCATCTGAGTTTGCAAACCCTACTTAACAAGACCTAGGGAGGAAAACTACGTTGGCTGGTCCAGAGAGCCCCAGTGGCCAAGCCCTGGTCCAGCTCTGGATGTGAGCTAGGCCCCCTCACCTGAAAAGTCAGTGACAGCAGGGTCCGCCATCCGCCCATAGCGCGCCATTAGTTTGAGCTTGGTCTCCTGTTTTCTGTGTTTCTTGCCCACATAATGTTGTTGAGCCATGACAGGGTCGTTGAAAGTCGCATGGCAGAGGCTGCAGAACTTGTCTGGGTCTATCATCTCTCTATTCTGGTGCAAGGCTAAGGTGGAGGCCATAAGGAAAGGATTTGTAAGGCGTTTCGATAGAGCTGCGGTGAGAGAGTTCAAACAGAAACAATGAAAAAACCCAGAAGGCGCCAGACTTTTGAGTATGCTGAATAGAAAGAGAGGCTGTGTCACCTGTTAATCCCACTTGCAGATGTGGCGCTGCCTATGTGAATGGCACAGTGAATGCATTCTCTAATTGGGAAAACTGGGAAGATTTGAGGGAGCCCAAAAACAGGCTATTTCATTCAGCAGCTTTAACTACTTTAATAAGCACACAAATCCTGACTTTCTCATATTCTTAGGAGACTCTAAACTTCTATCAAGTTGCCAAATTACAATAGACTAGATGCTACTTGTACTCTTGCAGGGATACTTCAGCATTTCTCAGAACTTCACAAGTGGGACAACAAGTTTGGGAGTTTAATTCTCATCCTCAAAGTAACACAGTTGCAGAACTGGGAACCAATGCATAGATATAGAAATCGAGGCTTGAGTTCCTGGAGCTCATACAGGGTCATTTAGAAAAGGTAACCATGTGGCCAGGTGTGGTAGCTTACGCCTGTAATCCCAGCACATTGGGAGGCTGAAGCAGGAGGATCTCCTGAGGTCAGGAGTTTGAAATCAGCCTGGTCAACATGGTGAAACCCTAGCTCTACTAAAAATATACAAAAAAATTAGCTGGGTGTGGTGGCACACACCTGTAATCCCAGCTACTTGGGAGGCTGAGGCAGGAGAATTACTTGCACCCGGGAGGTGGAGGTTGCAATGAACCAAGATGGCCCCACTGCACTCCAGCCTGGGCAACAGAGCAAGACTCTCTCAAAAAAAAAGAAAAGAAAAAAGGTAACTATACTAGGGATGCCTTTTAGGCTACATTGCATTATAGGCTGAGCAGGGAGAGAATAGGACTGTTAACATTTAGTTATGTGTTTTGTACATACATTTTCTCCTTTGGTCCTCAGAACTACCCCGATGAGATAGGTATCACTTTGCCACATTATTCAGAAAAACTGAGGCTCAGATGAGTGAAATGATTTGCCCAAGGTGACCCAGTTACTGAGTGAAGCCAGGTCTGTGAGCCTAAAGCCTATGCTCTCTTTGCTATGCTAGGCTGCCAAAGTGTGACACGAAGACCTAAAGGCTATAGCTCATATTTTCTTTTTCTTTTTTTTTTTTTTTGAGACGGAGTTTCGCCCTTGTTACCCAGGCTGGAGTGCAATGGCACGATCTCGGCTCACCGCAACCTCCACCTCCTGGGCTCAAGGCAATTCTCCTGCCTCAGCCTCCTGAGTAGCTGGGATTACAGGCACGTGCCACCATGCCCAGCTAATTTTTTGCACTTTTAGTAGAGACGGGGTTTCACCATGTTGACCAGGATGGTCTCGATCTCTCGACCTCGTGATCCACCCGCCTCGGCCTCCCAAACTGCTGGGATTACAGGCTTGAGCCACCGCGCCCGGCATTAGCTCATATTTTCACCTTCAGAAAATATCCCTGATTCTGGTCAATGAATTCAGTTAATCAGAGCCTGGTGTGGGCATACATGTGAGCCTCTTGTGCATCAACCTACGTCTTGATGCTGACTGTGGGCTGTGCTGCTGCCTCATAAAAGTGGATGCCAAGACTCACTAACAAGTCCATGTGGCTAGAATGGTGTCAACCTAGCAATTATTGCTTTAAAAATGTGGGGCCCAGGCTAGGCGCAGTGGCTCATGCCTGTAATCCCAGCACTTTGGGAGGCCGAGGCAGGCAGATCACGAGGTCAAGAGTTTGAGACCAGCCTGGCCAACACAGTGAAACTCCATCTCTACTAAAAATACATGGCATGTATCTTTAGTCCCAGCTACTTGGGAAGCCGAGGCAGGAGAATCACTTGAACCCAAGAGAAGGAGGTTGCGGTGGGCTGAGATCGCACCACTGCACTCCAGCCTGGTGACAGACGAGACTCCATCTCAAAAAAAAAAAAAAAAAAAGTGTGGGGCCCAGAAGCCCCCACCAGTGGTGGAGGAGGGATGGGACTCAGCAGGACTCTCAGATGAGATAGCTCAGATGCTCTTCCATATCCATACCACTTCAACTGGGGAAGTTTTGAGGATTTTGGGCAAGCCAGAAGAAATCTGCTGGCCTTTCCCATAACGGTTTTTCAGCATAGGAAATCTCAATTTCTCTGCCTGTTGATTTTGTTTCAGCAAGTCATTAAAAAAGTAATGTACATGTTGTAGAATATTTTATAATATGAGAAAATATTCTGTTTGTGGTGTTAGGTATGAAAAAAGCATATTACGGGCCAGGTGTGGTGGCTTGTGCGTGGAATCCCAGCACTTTGGAAAATTGAGGAGGGCAGATCATCTGAGGTCAGGAGTTTGAGACCAGCCTGGCCAAGGTGGTAAAACCTGGTCTCTACTAAAAAAATACAAAATTAGTGGGTGTAATGGCGAATGCCTGTAATCCCAGCTTCTCAGGAAGCTGAGGCAGGAGAATCACTTGAACCTGGGAGGCAGAGGTTGCAGTGAGCCGAGATTGTGCCATTACACTCAAGCCTGGGCAAAAAGAGCAAGACTCCATCTCAGAAACAACAAAAAAACTCAAGTTACATATCAATCTGCCTCTTATATACTCAATTTTTTTTCTGTTTGAGACAAGAGTCTCACTCTGTCACCAGGCTGGAGTGCAGATCTTGGCTCACTGCAACCTCTGCCTCCCGGGTTCAAGTGACTCTCCTGCCTCGGCTCCTAAGTAGCTGGGATTACAGGCATGCACCACCACACCTGGCTAATTCTGTATTTTTAGTAGAGATGGGGTTTCAACATGTTGGTCAGGCTGGTCACGAACTCCTGACCTCAGGTGATCCACCCCCTTGGCCTCCCAAAGTGCTGGGATTACAGGCATGGGCCACCAAACCAAGCCTACTATTTTCCAACTTTTCTAAAATGAATGTAGATTTTTTTTTCTTTTTTTTTTCAGGACAGAAAAAAGATTTGGGTTGAATGTAGATTTTTAACATCAGAAAAGAGGTATAGTGGTTGTTAAGAGAAAAAGGTCATTCTTTAAGATACTGAAGAGAAGTATCAGAAGTGAAAGGGTAAGTAAGTCTAGAAGAACTATTTAAAGCACATTCAATAAAATGAGAGCTATAGAGTCCTTTCTCAGAAAATAACCTGAAATATGATAAAGTGTTCTACAGAGATGTTCACTGTAGTGTTATTGGTAACACCAAAAAAGTAGGGAGATTAAATGTTCAGCATTAGAGGAATGTTAAATGTGGTATGATGCAGTCACCAAAAATGCTTATAAAGAAGTTTTTAGTAATATGGGGAAATAAAAATGTCATATTAAATACAAAACATATAGAAGGTAATTGTATGGCCAGGCATGGTGGCTCACACCTGTAATCCTAGCACTTTGGGAGGCAGAGGCAGGTGAATCACCTGAGATCAGGAGTTAGAGACCAGCCTGGGCAACATGACGAAACCCCATCTCTACTAAAAATACAAAGATTAGGCCAGGCATGGTGGCTCATGCATGTAATCCCAGCAATTTGGGAGGCCGAGGTGGGTGGATTACCTGAGGTCAGAAGTTTGAGACTAGCCTGACCAACATGGTGAAACCTCATCTCTACTATAAATACGAAACTAGCCAGGCGTGGGGTGTGTGCCTATAATCCCAGCTACTCGGGAGGCTGAGACAATTGCTTGAACCCAGGGGGCAGAGGTTGCAGTGAGCCGAGATCACGCCACTTCACTCAAGCCTGGGCAAAACAGGGAGACTCCGTCTCAAAAGAAAAAAAAAAAAAGGCAACTGTACACCCCCTACATAGTAAGATCATTGTTTGAGGCCAGGAGTTCAAGACCAGCCTGGCTAACATGGTGAAACCCTGACTCTACTAAAGAATATCAAAATTAGCCAGGTATGGTGGCATGTGCCTATAATCCCAGCTACTTGGGAGGCTGAGGCAGAAGAACTGCTTGAACCCGGGAGGCAGAGGTTGCAATGAGCCCAGATAGTGCCACTGCATTCCAGCCTGGGTGACAGAGTGAGACTTCGTTTTAAAAAAACAAAAACAAGCCGGGCGCGGTGGCTCAAGCCTGTAATCCCAGCACTTTGGGAGGCTGAGGCGGGTGGATCACGAGGTCGAGAGATCGAGACCATCCTGGTCAACATGGTGAAACCCCGTCTCTACTAAAAACACAAAAAAGTAGCTGGGCATGGTGGCGCGTGCCTGTAATCCCAGCTACTCAGGAGGCTGAGACAGGAGAATTGCTTGAACCCAGGAGGCCGAGGTTGCGGTGAGCCGAGATCGTGCCATTGCACTCCAGCCTGGGTAACAAGAGTGAAACTCCGTCTCAAAAAAACAAAAACAAAAACAAAACAAAACAAAACCCACATGTGTACTCCATATGGGTATTTTGAAACATCACCAACATATTTAATAGTGTTTCTCTCTTGGTGGTAGGATTTGGGTGATGTTTTACTTTTGCAATTGTTTTTTTCTTATTTTTTTCTTGGGACAAAGTCTCACTCTGTCACCCAGGCTGGAGTGCAATGGCATGATCTCAGCTCACGGCAACCTCCACCTCCCAGGTTCAAGCTTTTCTCTTGCCTCAGCCTCCTGAGTAGCTGGGACTACAGCCTCGTGCCATGATGCCCAGCTAATTTTTGTATTTTTAGTAGAGACGGGGTTTCACTATATTGGCCAGGCTGGTCTTGAACCCCTGACCTTGTGATCCGCCCACCTCAGCCTCCCGAAATGCTGGGATTACAGGCGTGAGCCACCATGCCCAGCCTGCAATTGTTTAAACTGAAATTATTCATAATGAATATGCATTGTTTTTATAAACACATTAAGGTTATTTAAAGTAGTTTATGTTTATATGCACATATACACGGAGTTAACCTATGCATAAAACAAATACATACACATACACGTAACAAAAGATTATAGGAGAATCAGTACTCCGAAATGTTAACAGTGATTATCTGTGAATGGTAAAATTATGGGTAACTTTTCTTTCCATTTATCTATATTTTCCAGATCTCCTACCATATGCTTGTATTACTTTTACATTAAAAAATGTTTAATTTCAGAAACACAGTTATAAACTCGTATAATAAGATGGAAATGTGCTTACACTGTAAAATTAAATGAAAAGTAAAAACAGGATATAAACGGTACATGAAATTATGATCACAACTATATAAAAACAAATCGGTATGTGGCAAAAGCTGAAAGTGAATATGGAAAATAATTTGAGTATGAAGTTTTAGGGACGAGGCATAATGCAGACAATTTTCCCATTTGTGGAAAGATTAGTCTGTGACCTTATACATTTTTTTTTTTTTTTTTGAGACAGGCTCTTGCTGTGTCACCCAAGCTGGAGTGCAGTGGCGCGATCTGTCTCAGCCTCCCAAGTAGCTGAGACCACGGGCTCGAGCCACCACACTCAGCTAATTTTCATATTTGTAGTAGAGACAGGGTTTCACTGTGTTGGCCAGGCTGGTCTTGAACTTCTGACCTCAAGTGATCTGCCCACCTCCACCTCTCAAAGTTCTGAGATTACAGGCATGAGCCACCAGGCCCAGCCTATGTCCTATATTTCTTTTTTCCTAACAACTAGACTACCAGGGATGTCCTATGTTTTTAATATACATTATCATGTCCTCACAACCGATGAAGTAGATGGTATTATTATCATTTTATAGGTTAGGCAATTCAGACAGAAAGTCATACACACAATAAGTAACAGTGTCCGGCTTTAAACCTGGGACTCTGTGACTTCAGAGTCTGCATTCTGCTGTTTCATACCATTTATATCTAGATGTAGGGTGATATAGATGTGTAATTATGAGTGGTCAGGTGTGGCTCATGTCTGTAATCCCAGCACTTTGGGAGGCCAAGATGGGAGGATCACTTAAGGCCAGGAGTTCAAGACCAGCCTGAGCAACATAGTGAGAAGACATCTCTATTAAAAAAAAAAAATTACGATTTTTTTCCACTCTACCTTCAAAGCCTTCCAAAACACTGTTGTCAGTAAACAAAAAAAGGATATAATAGTATTACTAATAGTGTAGTCTATTTCTTGGTCCAAAATAGAGAAGCAAAAATTACCAAGAAAACAATGAAATGAACATCAAAGAACTTTCACTCTTGACTAATTAACTGCAGTTAGCCAAGGTTAAAACCCCAGAAAGTCAGGAGTTAATGAGATGAAAGTGAGGGCTGAGCCCTAGTAGTGACAAGTTAAAGAGGGCTATTTCAGAAGTCCCTGTACAGAATGAATTCACGGCAGCTACAGATTGCTGGGCAGTAGTAGCGGCAGTGAAGTATTCAGCTTTGAAAGTTAAGTCCCTGTCTTGAGGAGAACAGGCAGCTTTTGAGGATTAAAGTGAGTAGGCCATAACCTGAGCATGTGAAAAAGACGAGAATTTAACTTTCAACTTGGAACATGCAGTAATAAGGGCAGGTGGATGCTGGGATGGAAAAATCTAAGTGGGAGAGGTAGGAGATAGAATGCTCTCATGGTATGTGTGGCCTGGAGGACTCTGGCAATCCTGAGTTACAATTATTAGGGAAAAAGCTCAGGCTATAGAGAAAATCATGTAACCAAAGAAAGGGAGGCTAGGTGAGCACAATTCTGAGGTTGCATTTCAATGAAGCTGGGTCTACTTGGAGATTTTTTTGTTTTGTTTTGTTTTTGAGGCAAAGTTTCACTCTTGTTGCCCAAGCTGGAATGCAATGACACGATCTCAGCTCACTGCAACTCCCACCTCCTGGGTTCAAGCGATCCTCCTGCCTCAGCCTCCCGAGTAGCTAGGATTACAGGCCTGCTACCATGCCCAGCTTATTTTTTGCATTTTTAGTAGAGACCAGGTTTCACTATGTTGGTCAGGATGGTCTTGAACTCCTGACCTCAGGTGATCCGCCCACCACGGCCTCCCAAAGTGCTAGGATTACAGGTGTGAGCTACTGTGCCTGGCCTACCTGGAGATTTTTAAGGGCTCTCATAAGCAATTTAACCTCTTCAAGTCTGTGGCCCCAGTGAGCATTTCTGTGAGCCCCTGGCAATGGTGCCCTGAGGACAGGAGGAATATAGCACTACTCAGGAAAACCAGTACCTTCCATCTTAGTGGATTGCTGCTTCAGCTTTAAGTTCTTTGCATGGGTCTTCCCCAGGTAGTGCGACTGGGCCACGACAGGGGAGGAAAAGGTCATGTTACAGATGGGGCAGCACTGGTTCTTGTCTTTGCTTCTGCTGCTCTTCTGGTTGGAGGAAAGAACACAGGTCTGATCACACCACTGCCCCACCAGAAAACCTTCAACGGTTTCCCACTGCCCGTAAGAGAATAGGGATTAACCCCAACCTACTTTCTAGATTCTTCTCCAGCTACTTCATCCCAGGCTCTACTCATCATCCCCCACTTTATTCTCTGATGCTTCCTTGCTTTGCTTGGGTCATTCCTACTGTCTAAAATGCTTTTTCTTCCTTTCCTGCCTAGCAGTGTGTCTGCTTAGCCTTCAAAACCCAATTTAAATATCAGCTCTTCTTCTGGGGAACTTTCACTCCAAAAAAAAAAAAAAAAAATCATTCAGTAAACTACTATCAAGTCCTTTCGTCTGTGTATTCCAGGAAGAACTAACCCTGCTCCTCTTCTGTATTCCCAGAGTACATTAAATAGACCTCTGTCATACCACTTGCCACCATAAACTGACAGTGTCGTAGCATAGGAGACTTTTCTGTGAACTCAAGTGTGACACTGGGACAGGGACTATTTGACTCATCTTTGTTTCCTATCCTTCACACCCAGCTGGAGTCTGGCAGACAGCAGATGCTAAGAGTTTGCTGAACAAATGGACCATTGGGTTTTGTGGGGGTTTTTGAGACAGGGTCTCACTGTCAACCAGGCTATAGTGCAGTGGTGTGATCTCGGCTCACTGCAACCTTCACCTTTGGGGCTCAAGTGATTCTCCCACCTCACCCCTGCAAGTAGCTGAATTACAGGTGCATGCCACCACACCTGGCTAAGTTTTGTAAAGACGGGGTTTCACCATGTTGGCCAGGCTGGTCTCAAACTCTTGAGCTCAAGCAATCTATCCACCTCAGCCACCTAAAGTGCTAGGATTACAGGCAAGAGCCACTGCATCTGGCCTCCCATTGGGTTCTACTTGTTGATTATGATTAGGCTAGAAAACCATGTATTTCAAGACTGCATTAACATCTCTCTGAGAAAGTATCTGAATAGGGTATTTACTAGGTATTTGTCAACCTTGGCACTACTGACATTTTGGGCTTGGTAATTCTCTGTTGGTGGTATAGGGGGTAGGAGGTGGGCAGATGCTGCAATTTCTTTTGTTTGTTTGTTTCTTTTTTATAGAGACGGGATTTCTTCATGTTGGTCAGGCTGGTCTTGAACTCCTGATCTGTGATCCATCCGCCTCGGCCTCCCAAAGTCCTGGGATTACAGGCATGAGCCACCGTGACCGGCCCACAGGCTGCAATTTCATTTGAACCATCAAGCCACCCATCCTGAAGTTAAAGGAACCAAGGTGCAAAGATGTAAAATGACTTGTCCAGGGTCATAGAGTTGATCTTGCCTTTCTGAATTATAAATTATAAGAAGAGGGCCAGGTGCAGTGGCTCACACCTGTAATCCTCGTACTTTGGGGGGCTGAGGTGGGAGGATTGCTTGAGCCCAAGAATTCGAGACAAAGCATGAACCTATCTCTACAAAAAATGTTTTAAAAATTAGCCAGGTGGCTGTGCACAGTGGCTCACACTTGTAATCCCAGCACTTTGGGAGGCTGAGGCAGGCAAATCACTTGAGGTCAGGGATTTGAGACCAGCCTGGCCAACATGGTGAAACCCTGTCTCTACTAAAAATACAAAAATCAGCTGGGCGTGGTGACGCACACCCGTAGTCCTAGCTACTTGGGAGGCTGAGGCATAAGAATTGCTTGAATCCAGGAGGCAGAGGTTGCAGTGAGCTGAGACTGCACCACTGCACTCCAGTTAGCCAGATGTGGTGATGTGTGCCTGTAGACCTAGGTACCTGGGAGGCTGAAGTGGGAGGATTCACTTGAGCTTGGGAGGTTGAAGCTGCAGTGAGCCATGATTGCACCATTGCACTCCAGCCTGGGTGACAAAGGCAGATCCTGTCTCAAAAATAAATAGACAGAGAAACAGATAGAAAGGAGGGAAACCAGGGATAAATAAATAAAATAAGTAATAATAAGGGAAACCAGGGGAGGAGTCCAATGAATTTTGAGAAGAGATAAACAAGTCCCTTCCTAAGCTGTGGCTACCATAATAGGAGGTAGCAGTTTATAGAGTAAACTCTTATTTATTGAGCATCTACTAGGAATTGAAACTTTACCTCACAACACCCTTATGAAGTAGGAATTATCTCTACTTTATGAGTGAAGTTCACAGAGGTTAAGTGACTTGGCCAAAGTTACCCAACCAGTAAGACACAGAGCCAGCTTGGAGCCCTAGTCTGCTCAACTTCTCTTCCCATAATGAGATGATACTCCTGAGGGATTGGGGGTTGCTTCAGCATAATGCTCATAGTATTTCTGAGCCAAAAAGCACATGTGATCACCTCTCAATCAGAGCAAGCATTTGGAAAGGTGTTCCTTCTGCTTATTTATTCAGAACATGCAAGTGCTGAACTTAGGTCTTTTCCCTGGCTCTCAGCCAGGCAAGCAGCCTGGCTTCTTTCCACTTTCTCGTCTTGCTCCAATAAACCTCTAGGTGGTAATATGTAACATCAGCTCCATTACTAAGTCCCTACTATGTGCCAGGCTCTCAATTAGGTGCTTTTTATAAACCTGCCCTCATTTTAGTTTGGAAAAATCTTCAAAGGTAGTTGATGTTACCATCCTCATTTTTATAGAGGAAGAAATTGAGACTTGGTGAAGTAACAGATTTGCCCAAGTCACACAACAGGGCTGGGATCTGAAGCCGAGACAGTCTGACTTGTTCATCACACCAACCTGCTGGCTGGCTTCATCAATATGGCAGCTGTATTACCTGATCTGAGTCTAGCTTCTTCACTTCCCCCTTTAACGTCTCCATTCCATGGATTGCTAGGTATCTCTTCACTTTGTTGGCATGTTTTTTGCTCTGCAAGAACCCAGGAAAAAGATCAAAGATAGCCAAATGCCACTTCATACTGAAGGCACTCAAAAACACTTACTAGATTTTCATCTGACTCATCCTCACAAAAAGTTTTGAGAAGGAGGTGAGGGAAGTTTGAGTTCCTACTCTGTGTAAGGCACTTTACAGCTATCAAATTTAATCTTCACAAACAATCCATGAGAAAATTATGACCATTGATGAGGAAACTCAGTCTAAAAATGATGAATTTCCTTGCCCAAGATGAGTAGCAGAGTTTTGATTCAAACTCAGATCTATTTAAAGCCAAAGCTCATATTTTATGCTATGCCAAGCTGCAAGGGAAGATATACATATAATGATCTTGATTTGGATAGGAGAGATGAGACTCAGAGAAATTAAGTCAATCTTCAAGGCACAAGCCAACATGCATGAAGGCAACATCTGGGTGGTTAAGCAATTACACTTCACCATGCAAGCCAGGGAGAATGAGGGGCTTGGCACTGGATCTGAAAAGAAACGCAGTTCTAAAAGTATGACGGCATACCTGGTAATGTGCCAGCTTCTGGGACTCAGAAATAAGCAAGGCGCAGCAAACCTTACATTGGGTGTTGGTGAAGAGACACTGGTTCTTCTGGATCATGTGCTCTACTACAAAGGGGAAAATAAGAAATTAGTGAGTTGACAGACACTACCTCAACAGCACTGTGTTTGAACTCTGCCTCAAACACAGGCAATGAATAATGGGATGCCATACTAGGACACTGGCAGACCTCAGCCACCCTCTCCTACTGCCGCCATGACTCATGCTATGTTCTCACACCACCTACACTATTACTTATTTTATAATTTTATGTATGCCAACTTTCTTTACTTAGGAACTTCTTTGAAAAAGGAATCTTTAGCTCATAAACTTAAGTAGATACCAATAAAAATAAATATGATAAAAACGAGGCTTGGCGCATTCCCCAGGAAATGAAACTTGTCTTAAGTTTCAGAACTGTCTCAGAAACTGTGCTGAGAGGTTTTAAGACAAGGTAGTACCCAACTGAAACTTCTTCCCAGGTAGAATCAGGACTGAAAGACTCGAAAAGGGAATGCTTTCTCATTGTTCCCGATCTAACTTTGAAACATTTAAAATTACATAACAGGGCTGGGTGTGGTGGCTCAAGCCTGTAATGCCAGCACTGTGGGAGGCTGAGGTGGGCAGATCGCTTGAGGGCAGGAGTTCGAGACCATCCTGGCCAACATGTCTCTACTAAAATCACAAAAATTAGCCAGGCGTGGTGGCGCACACCTGTAATCCAGTGTTACTTGGGAGACTGAGGCAGGAGAAGTGCTTGAACCTGGGAGGTGGAGGCTGCAGTGAGCTGAGGTCATGCCACTAACTCCAACTTGGGTGACAGAGCTAGACTCCATCTCAAAATAAATAAATAAAATAAAATCACATGACATATTACATAAGTGCCACACTGTAGGAAACATGGTATTAACCTGCGCTTAATTATTGAACCTGGAGAACAGTCTTACCTCTTTGAGGAGAGGTAAAAATCTCTCCCAAGGCATTAGTTCTATCATGCCACTGGCAATATGTGGCAGAGGCAGAGTCTAAAACTGGGAGGGAGAGGAGGGCAAGCCCATATTTTAATCTCCTGGTCTCGGCCAAAAAGTGATCAAGGCCAGGTATGGTGGCTTACGCCTGTAATCCCAGCATTTTGGGAAGCTGAGGTGGGAGAACGGATTGAGCCCAGGAGTTTGAGACCAGCCTGGGCAAGATGTTGAGACTCTGTCTCTACGTAGAAATCAACAAACCAAAAACTAGCTGGGGGTAGTGGCACACGTCTGTGATCCCAGCTTCATGGGAGACTGAGACAAAGACAAAAGGATTGCTTGAGCCCAGGAGGCCAAGGCTACACTGAGCCATTTTAGCGTCACCGTACTCCAGCCTGGGTAACAGAGCAAGCCCCCATCTCAAAAAAAAAAAAAAAAAAAAAAAAAAAAGGTCAATGCCCTGGAAGGAGGATCTTGCTTGGTGGGGAGCTTTTAAGATGCCTCTCCCTAATCCACAAAATCTAAAACTTACCTCTGTCAGCCCTGTTAGGCAGAAGGGCTGTATTTCTGTCCCTAAAGATCTCTTTTTATTTCTGCATTTTTCTCTTACAATGGTAAATTTTTGTGACAGACTTTGCCTGTCTTAGCTATGCTCAGAAAAACCAAGAGAAGTGACTCTATAAACAGAATTGGCCTAGAGCTTTTAAAAGAGTGTCAGAGGCTTATATCTGTAATCCCAGCACTCTGGGAGGCCGAGGTGGGTGGATCACCTGAGGTCAAGAGTTCGAGATCAGCCTGGCCAACATGGTAAAACCCGATCTCTACTGAAAATACAAAATTAGCCAGGTGTGGTGGTGCATGCCAGCTACTTGGAAGGCTGAGGCAGGAGAATCACTTGAATTTGGGAGGCAGTAGAGGTTACAGTGAGCCGAGATTGTGCCACTGCACTCCAGCCCGGGCAACAAGAGTGAAACTCTGTCTCCCCCCACCTCCCAAAGAAAAGAGGATCAGAGGCTTCTCAGAATGAGAAACCCACATGGGGAAGGTAATACTTAGGTATCAGAGTTCAATCATCACATCCTCACGTGGAGATTGTGGATTCTGATCTTTTCAAGAGATGGGGTTTCAAGCATATTCAGAATCAGACTCCCAAAGACTAAACAGGGCAAGGACTATGTCATTTGTGACTTTGTATCCCCATTATCTAGTATATTACTGTACCCACAGCAGGGGCAGGTAAGTACCTGCTAAATAAATGTATCTCTCTGCTGGAACGCACTCTTTGGCCTCAGAGAGTACACTCACATAGTCCACAAACATGTATTTATAGTACCTGCTTTGCGGCAACACTGCACTTAGTGCTGGGGGCCATACCAACGAATAAGATGGGGTATAAAGTAAAAAATAAGAAGATAATGACAGAGAATTAGAAATGCTATGAAAACAAGCAAAGTACATGATAGAGAAAGATGAGGCAGGAGAGTTAGTAAAGCCCATCACATTTCTTAGACTGGATGTGGGGGTGGGAGTGAAGGAAGGAAAGAAGTCAAGGATAACTCCTAGGTTTTGAACTTGAACAAGTGAAGAGACTAGACTTGGGGGAAGATCGCCTTGGAGGAAAAATTAAAGACTTTTCGTTATGTGAGTGTGAGTGGTCTATCAGATACATAGGTGGTGATGAGTTGGGGATTTGGATCTGTCAGTCACTTGAAGCTCAAGGGGGAGGTAAGACCTGGAAATATAAATGCGGAATCACTGGTATATCAGTCATATTTAACGCTGTGGGGCTGGAAGAGAACACCTAATGTAAATGAAGAAGGAAAGAGGTTCAGAGACTGAGCCTTGGGACCTTCCCAATTTTGAAGTCAGGTAGAGGAAGCGAAGTTGAATATAAAACAAGGTGAGTACAGGGTGGAACTTCTGGCCAAGGAAGAGTGAGGAGATCCTCTCCTGCAAAAGCAACAATAAAACAGGACAAAATTGACAAAACCAGCCACTTCAGCACTCTGCAAGTCAACCAATGGGACTTAACAATCTGAGCAACTTTTATGCTTGTAAAACTGCTGGACTTCAGGTTTTTTTCCCCTCCGTGGAAAAACTAGTAGAATTGGTGGCTTTCTTTTTTCTTTTCCAGAGAGGGGGAAAAAACAAACAAACAACAACAACAACAACAAAAAATGTAGGGTTGCCCAGGCTGCAGTGCCCACAGTGGAATGCAGTGACATAATGTCAGCTCACTGTAGCCTCAACTTTCCAGGCTCAAGTGAGGCTGCCCTCATCCCCTCCCACACACAGTTGGTGTAGAAACTTTGGCAAGAAGGTGTTGGCTGTGAAAACAAATAGTTTCCACACAGAAGGAAGGAAATCACTTGATTTCCTTTGTATGCAGCAATATTGTTGATAGAATTGATGATCTTCAAGGCAGTAAGCAGGAAGAGCCAACTGCTCGACTGGCTGGAGATGTGTTCCTGGCTGCCACTGTGTGACAGCGTAGACCTGAGAGGGCCCAAGTTAGCCACATACTCATGGCCCACCCTGAGGCTGCATACACACATGTAAGAGATGCAAAAAGACCTCCTGGGAAGTAAAAGCCAGGGTAGATCTTGATATGACTTGAATTTTGAATATGCTTCCCTACCAACACACAGATCCAACAGTACAAGACCAAGGCCTTATAGGCTCCAGGTGTTTAGGAACAAGATCCTGTTGAATCACCAGCTGATCTGACCACTAAGCAACATAAACACACTAAGATATAAATTATAAAAAGGAACCAAATTGGGAATGTTGGTTTTTAAAGTCTTTGGCCACCATGTAAGCAGTCTGCTCTGAGGCCACCAAGCTGTGAGGAAGCCCAGACTATTTCATGCATCAAGACCACAGGGAGAGTTCCTGACACCACATGAAAAGAGATGTCTGGCCAGCCCCCAGAAGCTCCACCCTGCTGTCATTTCAGCTCTAGCCCCCAGAAGCTCCATTCCCCTGCTGTTTCAACTTGAGCCACCATCTGACTGCAACTGCGTAAGAGATTCTGAATCAGAACTATCTAACCAAGCCTTTCCCAAATTCCTGAACCACAAAAACTGAGAGGTTTATAAGGCTGGAGAAAGCTAAGGCCCACAAAGGGGGGAAAAAAAAAAAACCTTAGGTAAAATTGTCAATTAGGCCAGGCGCAGTGACTCACACCTGTAATATGAGCACTTTGGAAGGCCTAGGTGGGCAGCTCACAAGGTCAGGGGTTCAAGACCAGCCTGTCCAACATAGTGAAACCCTGTCTCTACTAAAAATACAAAAAAATAGCTGGGCATAGTAGCAAGTGGCCGTAGTCCCAGCTAGTTGGGAGGCTGAGGCAGAAGAATCACTTGAACCCAGGAGGTGGAGGCTGCAGTGAGCAGAGATTGTGCCACTGCACTCCAGCCTGGGAGACGGAGCAAGACTGTCTCAAAAAAAACCAAAAAAACAAAAAAACACAACAACAAAAGCCCTCAATTAGCTGAGTGTGGTGGCAGGTGCCTGTAATCCCAGTTACTCAGGAGCTGAGACAGCAGAGTCACTCGAACCCAGTAGGCAGAGGTTGCAGTGACCAGGATTGTGCCATTATACTCCAGCCTGGGTAACAAGAGTGAAACTTCATCTCAAAAAATAAAAATAAAAATAAAAAGATCAAAATTCTGAGATGGTAGCATGACTACACGTCCTTTTTGCCATCATATCTGCATACAACTTTAATCTAACTACCAACTATCTCTCCAGGATGCAAAAGATTTGAAAGGTTTGATATGGGAAATGAAGTGCTTTTCATTCATTCACTGGAGATGCAGGGTGTGGTGGCTCCGTCTGTAATCCCAATACTTGGAGAGACCAAGGCAGTGGATTGTTTGAGGCCAGGAGTTCAAGACCAGCCTCGCCAACATGGCAAAACCCTGTCTCTACCAAAAATACAAAAATTAGGCAAGCATGGTGGTGTGCGCCTGTAATCCCAGCTACTTGGGAGGCTGAAGCATGAGGATCACTTGAACTCAGGAGGCAGAGGTTGCAGTGAGCCAAGATCGTGCCACTATATTTCAGCCTGGGCGACAGAGTGAGATTCCATCTCAAAAAAAAAAAAAAAAAAAAAAAAAGAAAGAAAGAAAAGAAAATCACTGGAGAGGCTGAAAATATGGTACTAGGTTGGGCATCCAGAAATATCTTCAGGAATAACGCATATATGTTCCAATAGGTGACAAACAGTCTCTGAGGCTTCCTTCACAGCTTTGCTGGAAGCAAGATGCTTTGACTGTAACAACTTCTCTCTCAACCTATGAAGCTGGAAAATGGATGCAGGAAAACTGATGTCGGAAGATCTCACAGTTCCATGACCTTTCTTAACAGCAACAATAGCCAAGAGGCACAGAAATATGGTCTTTACTACATTTCTGCATTCTACATCTTTTAAGATGTTAAGTATTCGCAGAATTTAATTTATATCCACATGATAGCCAAGTAGATGTATGGGGCAGAGGTTGAGAGATGCAATCTAGAGTATGAAGCACAGGGCTGCTTTTCACAGGGTTGATGAAGTAGGGACACACAGAGCTTCTGTGGGACAGCAAAATAATTAATAAACAACACATTTAAGGGTTGGGTGTGATGGTTCATGCCTATAATTCTAGCACTTTGGGAGGCTGAGATGGGAGGATTACTTGAGCCCAGGAGTTCAAGAACTAGCCTGGGCAACACAGTGGGACACTGTCTTTGCAAAAAATAAAGATTAGCTCAGTGTAATGGTGCACACCTGTAGTCCCAGCTACTTGGTAGGCTGAGGTGGGAGGATGGTTTGAACTTGAGCCCAGGAGGTCAAGGCTGCAGTGAAATGAGCTGTGATCATACCACTGCACTCCAGCCTCCATTTTGGGCGACAGAGCAGGACTCTGTCTCAAAATTAAAAAAAAAA